>NC_059477.1:12314021-12614021 GCF_018139145.2 Gymnogyps californianus
AACTTTGTAGTACAGTTATGTAAAAAGCTTTATTCTCTACTGTTGATTTGAACGTTATAGTGAAGGGCACTTACCACCTAAGCAAACACACATATGATTAAGTCTCACACTTTTTCCTACTGATTTTTATACAGTTATAGATTATCATTTAGTAGTGAAAATAGGAAAAAAATACCTTAAAATCAATTCCTCCTACAAAGACGCGATTTGGAGTAACTGTTCCAAACCTGGGAGCACCGGTCAGATTATTTAATGGCACTGGTGACACAGTGTTGGGACATGAAGATAAAGATTCTGTTTGCGTCTGATTTGTGGTCTGCTGATTGAAAGAAAATATTTTCAAATATTTTAATATCTTACATGTTATAAACTATTAAATTAAAAAAATCTCAACAGAAAACACATACAGAATTTTTTGGGAGGCACAGCAAATGCTGAACAACTGAACATTAACCACGTATTTTTATTCAGAACGCAGCTCAGCAAAGTATTTAAACATAAGCTTAGTTTTAAGCAATTCAGTAACTTAGTAAATACACTATGGTCTGAAGTTTGACTTTTAAGCATCTTTCTGAATTAGACATTTAGAGCCTAATCCCCCAAAATCTTAGTTTTTCTGTTTGCATAGCACCCTGCTGTATGAATCCCAAGTTATGAATTCTATTTGAGAGATTAATTTATACTTATTAGAAGCCCCTTAGTTTAAGCCTATATAGAAAGGACCTTTTCAACTCAACCTGTGCTCTCATACATATCTACAAAACTCTGCTGTCTGCAACAGCTTCTGCTTGATTTTCCAAGTGCCAAGCACCCAGAATTCCACCACAAAATCAACAAGCTCATTACAACTGACAAGAACAGCACTTGAAGACTAGTCTTTTAATTCAGCACTCTCTTGGCTACAAAACAGTGCACAGTGATTCAAACAGAAATTCTCTCTGCAGAAGCAGCAGCAGATTGCTCTTGCCCCAGTAAAGGCAAGGAACGCAGTACGGTGGAAACCATTATTTAGTGAGGTCTGCCTGATGTTTTAACTTCCACCACCATGCCTACAACTGTGAATTGTGAAACAATACAGGCTTGCATTTCATTGGAAACCCTTTTCAGAACAAACTAATACTGCCTTATATAGTCAACCCTAACTGTGTTATGATAGCTGTAAAGCAACCATGTAGTACTGTCACTAACTTCTCTAACAGGAATTCCAGTAGAGGCTTCAAGACCATTTTTGATGCGGTTCCCACCCCACCCTCCCTCCAACTAAAGTTTACTAAAACCAATCCTGGGCTATAGTGCCCTGACAGTACCACTAAGGAAGGAGCCCAAAGTGAAAGACAAGCAGCTGCCGCAGGCTATGGATAACGAGACTAATAGTAAGCAGAGTAGTGAAAACTAAAAGTAGGAATCTAGGGGTCTCAGCCTCCAACCTTTCTTTTGAAAGGATTTCAACAGAATGTATTTTTTCTTACTGTTGTGCAACCCCTAAAATCTGTAGTGTGGACTGACAAAACACATGCAAGCATATTTTAAAAATAGAAAGCTACTGCACCTAGCACAAAAGTTCTTTCACTTTTTGTGGTATCCATATCTTTTAGGCTCTCAAAAACTAGAGCAGAAAATGAAGTGCTCTTAAACAGTTCTCCTCCCAATATCCCCCTTTCATTTATACTGTCTGTTTTACTTCCTGATTTTGCCTCTCTCACTTATTCACAGGACAGCATTTTCTTATCTCTGCCTTTAAGCATTCCTGGATAAAAAGAAATCACTTACCTTTGGGAGAAGACACAAAAAATTAAGGCCGACAGTTAAAGTGCAGTGAGAAACGGAAGATCAATAATGAAAAAGAATGTTAGGAAAAAAGTTGTCTTTTTCTTTGCCCCGCAAGCCCTTCTAGAATTATTTGATATTTCCTTAGCTACCTGAGAATTAATCCTATTAATTCTGAGTAATGGGTTAATGCTATTGTTTTGGATACCTTAAGACAGTAAACCCAGCTTAGTCCATGCCTTTTTAGTTTTAGGGAAGAAAAAAACCTTTCCAAATTTACTAAGACACACACATTTGGGGCACAGGAAAAACCCAAGTCTTTAATCTGATCTATTCAGAAGAAAGTATACATTCCTCCTACTGGGAATACTACCCTAGAGTAGTACCTAACCTGAAAAAAAAAAAACCAAACAAACAACAAAACACCACAAAAACCACTTGCAGGCAAGGAACAATCATAACTGGTACAGTCCCAAAGGCTTTAGAAGGAGGAACGTCTTCTGCCAAGAACAACTTTTGAATGATGACAAAACAAGTTACTTTCTTTATCTCTCACACCAAATACAATATTCTGCTTGTATAATCATCTGGCAATTGTGTACAGCACTAAAATATCTGAATTTAACTATAAAGTAACAATTAACTGTTGATACTACAGCCAAAATGTATTCCTTACCTCAAAGATCTCGAATTTCATTTTCTCCACGCAAGTTTTAAGAGTTGTAAGTCTTATTAAAAAAAAAAACCACCCAAACCCCAAATGGAAAAAATGAGGAGTTAAACACACGACTTGTGAAATCCCAATGAATTTTAAAACGTTAAAATCTGTATTCTGATAGCGCTCTCAAACATTGTTTCCTCTCTTTAATGCCAATGTAGCAGTAGGAAAACAGCATTAACCCCCCCATGTGCTAACAGCGTGTCACTTGCCTAATCATTTGTGTTTCTACAGGTTTTTAAACTCACTTTTTATCATTTTTTTCCCCAAACAGTAAGGATATGTATATTCATCAGTATTTTTATGGGTTATTTAGTACGTTTGACAACTGCTCTTTACCAGAATTGACAAATGTTCATTTTTATGTTGAACACATCCACAGTCGTGCAACCAAACACTGCAAAGGCCTGGTGATTAATCCCACCTTACTCCCTAAACAACCCTTTTTTTACAGTCGGTATCCTGCAATGTCAGAAATTAGCCACCCATCTTTCCCAGGTATCATGTACCGCTGTACACCCGAGGCAAGGGGAACAGTTTACCAGAACCTGAGGCCACCCCGGAGCGCCGCACCACAGAGGAAATGGCGGCATCCCGCGGCGGTGAGGACAGGGCCTCAACCGCCGCCGCCAGCGAGGGGCGCTTTGGCGGGAAGGCTGCGCTTCCACCCCTCACCGCCGCTCCCTGCCCTCTCGCCAGAGCGGCTCCCCGGGCCCCCGGGAGGCGGCCTCGTCACCCCGCCAGGCTCCTCACCGCGCCGTCGGGCTCCATCTGTCCGTGGCCGCCGCCTCAGCCCCGGCACGTTGGCAGCACGCGTCGCGCTCCTCGGCTCCGCCTCGTGCCCAGCCGACGAGCACCAGCAGAGAGAGGCCTGGAAGCGGGCGGGGGAAGACACAGCCTGGCGGCCAGCGCTGCGGGCAGGCGGGGCACTGAAGGCGGGGGGGGGGGGGGGGAGCGGGCTGGGGCACGGGTCGGTGACGGGAGGGAGGCCGAGGAGGGACGGAGCAGCCCTTCCGTGCTCCCGCCCAGGAGGCAGACGCCCCCGCTGAGTGCTGCTCCCTCGCCGCGCCGGGCGCAGCTGGCCCCGCGCTCCCCGGCACCCCTCAGCCCTCCTTCCCCCGAGGAAATCGGCCCCTTTGCAAATTTGCGCCCTCCTCCCGGCACGCCGGGGCCTCGCCTCCTCTTACGGGATCCCTGCTGTTCCCTCGCCCCACCTGCGGCCAACTGGGGCCGGCCGGGGGGTGCCGCTTCCCCCGCCCCTTCCCCGGCACCTGCTGGCGCCGTCACTCACCGCCCGCCCCACCTCAGGGCTCTGCGGGGCTACCGCCCCCCCTTCCGCCGTCGGGAGCGGGGTGGCTGCCTGCCGCCGCTGGCCTCGGGGCCGGTACAGCCTCCCGAGCCCCGGCCGCTTCCCGCCGGCTTGCCCAGCTGCTTTGTGCCCCTGTGCCAGCGGGTCAGAGGCGGCCCGTCTCCTCTCCCCTCGGGTATCGTGTCACCGGCGAGCCCCCGCAAAGGAAGTAGCACCCGGCGCGGGCGTCCTGCCTGGTTCAGGTAGCAGCTCTGAGAAGGAGGTTGCCGTACTGCCCCTAGGAACGGCACTGTGAAGCCCTGAGGCAGCCCAGGAACCTCCCTCAGGTCTGTCCCCACCACCTGAGGAGGCAAGCAGCAAACCCCAGCTGGGTTTTTATCCACTCAACCAGGGAGTGAAACGGGGAGGAAAACAGGATCATGCATTTCACCTGTCCTCTGGCCTCAACGGGAGAAATACAAAAATGCCCAGTGAGGCAGTTCCCTGGGTCTGACTCACCAGGCCATACTTGATGGAGGCAAAAACATAGTTTAGACTTTACAACTGTCAGCATGAAGAAGTGAAAGTCCTTACTTCAACTCGAAGAGACTTCCTAAGATTCCCAAAGAGACTCTCAAGTAGGCAGGCTGCCCTGAAAACAGCTGTGCAACAGTAGGCCTGGGATGACATTAGAGATGTACTTTGGAGTCTGCTAGCAGAGCGGACTAGAAAATAACACCTTCGTGACCACTCCTCAAAATATTCCAACTCTTTTTTTCAGCCCTTGCTGAACTGGACAAGAAGCACCAATAGTAATGCTTTTGTCAGGTGTGCTTCTGTGGTCATTAATGAACAGCATTACAACCTGTTCCCTTGTTCCATAATTTCATACTGTTTGCAAATGCAGATTGCCCTGAAAATAGCTCTCCTGCTAAACAGTTCTGGAAAAAAGAGTGATTCAAATGTCAAGCTCATAATCAATGTAGTTACAACATACAGCCTGACAAAAATCCTTGATTTGAACATGAGCAAGAGCTGGAATGCAGACAAATGCATGCCGGGAGAACTACCCCAGCGGGAAAGCTGTTTTTCAAAGTGATGAAACATTCGCAGCCTAAGTCACAGCAGCTCAACCCTGAGATACAATGTCAGGATCACTATAGGGTCAATTCATCATTGGCTACTCTCCTGTTTTACTTTTTTGGGTGCTTTAAAATAAAAACTTCAAGGAAGATTATCTTGATAATGTCTGCAATAAAATATATTTTAGTTGAAGTCAGATCTTTGTGTCTTGCTTAAGTTTGCTTTATGCAAATTATACCGATCCAACCTAAACCCAACAGCACTTTCCATATATATTACATCATATAACTCTCACTGAGCGTAGGCAGGGCACAGACCTGCAGTCCTTACAGAACCCTACACTGCTCCTTACTTTTCTGGTGTTGCTTCAACATCTACCAGCTTCTGCACCATTATTGTTACCACAGGGAATAAAAAAAACCTAGAAGAGAGTTTCTAATAATTCTGTGCCTGTAATATATAACAATATAATGCTTAACTCTTAGTAGTGATTTTTTTTAGCTGAGAAAACTGCATAAAAGTAAAGGCAATTTTAGCAGAGCTGATGAGATCTTTTAGAAATAGTTATTTTGCGAGATTGCAGAACTCTGCTGAATTGCATTCATTGACTTTTATGAATATTTATCAGACAGCAACAAAGCTTATTCTAATAACAACACTACATTTTAATGATGTGAAAGGCAGAATAGGCCAAGTCTTTCATGTGCTTCATATCTTGATTTGGGGCATTTGAAGTCAGAACAGCTGAAAGAATACAGAAACATTCAGAGACATGAAAGTGTATTTTACATAGTTTTAATTGTTGGATCTTCTACATTACACCTCCTCCTCAAGTTAAAAAACCTAAATCTGGGACATTTACATTTAAAATAAGGCAACTGTGACAAAAATAGGACTTCTGCAAATGAAGGAGAAAGATTGAGCTATTTTTTATTCTGGTAATTTAAAAACTGAAAACCTGAAAATCCAACACATCTATAAATTTAACAAGATTACTAGCAGAGCTGGCAAAAAATGTTGCCATGCATACAGGATTTAAATACTACAACAAAAGTTGCTGGGCTGCCCTAGCACTGCGTGGCTGCTTCATTAAGGGAATAGTATGCTCGCTGAGGGAATCACTCTTGAAAGGAAGTCAGGAGTGCGTCTGTTTTTCCTGACTCCTCATGTCAGCAATATATGCAGCATGAAATGATCTCTCCTACTGTTCTCTCCCACAAATTAAAAGGCAGTGCTGGACAAAGACAAGAGTCTGTCTGTGCTGGTTCCTGTAGGCTCTTGCCTTTTGTCCTTTTTTATAGCATCAGAGAAAGTCAGAGGTTAAGTGAGGAAAGATAAACTGAAAAAAGCAAGAGAGAAAAACAGGGAGAAAACATTATTTGGGAGGAGAAAGGAGGAAAAGAATTCTCCAGGCACAAAAAGACAAGGATGATTTTATGAGTAATACATGGGCCTGGCAACAGACTGCTATTTCACTGATTGATTCCCTGACCCTGAAAAAGACATGCTACCTTTTTTGCTTCTATTACTTATCTGTCGATAATAATGCTAGCTTTCCTACCAGCATCTTAAGATCCTTTCATGGAAATATGAGCATTAATATATTGTTGTCAGACAGGGAGAGCCAGACTGTACCTGATGAAAGATTACTTACTTCCTGCTCTCAATTTCATAAAAATGTCTCTCAGGATGTTACTAAAAGATTGACTTCTGTCTCTGTTGCATAGACTACAACTGTATTAAAAAAAATAAATCTGTAAGTTATGAAGATGTACACAGTGATTTCTCTTATGAGCTTGTGAATGGATTGTCTACACCTTGAGCCTTAACTAGAACAATCAAAAAGCCAAGATATCTGATGTATTCAAGGACTTTGAGGAGACCTTCTGAGAGAGTTAACAGTGCTTAGAAGCATATTATGGCAGTCACCTAAGGAGTGCCACTGAGTAAAAAAAACTATGGTCAGTGCCATGTGAAAAATGCAGAAGGAAATGACTCGTTTCTGGGAACTTTCCCATTTATTCAAATGGGTGTGTGTATTTCTCTGATATGACATTTCCATCTTACAGGCCCTTTTTCCACACCATTCCCTTTCTCAGGTGAGTTGGGCACATCTGCCTTCTAGATGACCCGTGACTCCTCACCTCATCCCAATTTCCACCATTCTCTCTGCCTTTTGTCTCTACCTCCTACTTTGTTTCTGGTTGCCCCAACAATACTCGCTTCCTCTTGTCTCTGTCCCCCTTTCCCCCTCATAATGGCTGCACTGGCATCCACTACGCCTTTAACCCCTGCAGTCATCACAGGGTGGGTACTGGGGGGCTCTGGCAGGGTACTGGGTACTCAGGGTACTGCAGGACTCCAGAATAGGATTGGGAGGGCTCTCAGAGGTACTGGGGGCACTGGGAGAGTATATGGGGGCTTTAGGGGGTACTAGGTTCACTGGGGAGGTACTGGGTAGCTCAGGGGTCTGTTAGGAGCACTGCAGGGTACTTGGGGGCTCTGTTGGACTCTGGGGGGTTCTGAGGGCTGGGTACTGGGGTGGGTGAGTGGGGTTTGCACCTATGGCTCCATCAAGCTGAGCTGCTTTACTCCTATCTGAGTTGCTCATTTGCTTCCTGGTTCACATTTTCCCCACCCTCAGCAATGGATGATCCAGAGGAACAGGAGACTTGGATGGTCAGTACACTGGACTACTCTCCTGATACTATTTTCCCAGGGTGGTAGATTGTTACTACAGAACAAAAGCATCCTCATTCAGTCCAGCCTTGCAGAATATTAACATTATTATGGATGATTTCTAGCTCAAAATGTATCAGGGCAACGAGTGATTTCTTTCAAATCTGAAGACATAATTAGATTTTATAGCTTAGTTTAAAAATACCTTATTTTCCAAAAGTAATGGTCAGCATGACATAGGTTATTGGAACTAAGTCACTACGTAAGACTGGCTTGTTTTCTGTCTCACTTCAGAGTTCAGAGTATACATGCTTTATTTATAAGGGCATTTGTGTGCATTTTATTTTACATGTCCTCAAAGGGGAAAAACTTACTGGAAACAGCTGCATAAAAGTTCCATTGCTGATGGAACTCGTCACAAAATATGAAAGATACCATTAAAAGTGCCAGATCTGGAAAAGTACTTATAAATGTAGTAGCATCTGAGTAAAATTGTAAAGCTTATCAGTACTTTAATAAATGTCCTAGCAAATGGAAGAATTATGTTACAATCCGTTGTTAAATCTGATAATGTGGTTATTAATAGGAAATACTAAATAGGTCTCCTGAGAAATCTGATTCCTTTATGTATTATAAAAGCATAGTCCTCCAACAAAACACCATAGATGTGTGTCATATGGAAATATTAATAGATCTCCAGTTAGGTGAGTGAAGAGAAAATTATCAGACTCCTCATTTACTTTAACTTAGTGTGACAACCTTGATTGGCTTTTCCTCTCATTTTTTCCCTACTGTGTTTCCTTTAGTCAAACAAAAATTCAACGCTTATCCTGAGTGTGATAAATTTTAGGTTTTTAATATTCTTTTGCAGTTGTCATAATATTATATTTTACATGTTTCACTGAACTGAATATAAAATTCTGCAGACAGAAATAAATGAGTAGAAAAGACTATCAACAATTGACATGTATTATGAAACACAGATGGGAAAAAATACTTGCAAGAAAGATAAAGCAACAGGCTTTGCTTGCTCTGGAAGTGTAAAGCTACATGGATACAAGTGCAATTTAATAACACCTATACACTGCCATGATGTTAAAGGGCTCTTACAAGGTAAACAGGTTCTTCCTTTCCCAATTCATTTGACTGCCATCCAAGAAAATGGCTCTGGGTTCTAATCCTACCTTTTACAACTTGATTCTTCAAATGTCATTATATGTTTAGGTATCGATTCCAAATTTAAAAAAAAAAAAAAGTGAAGAATCATCTCACTGTAGATAGGATGTTGCTAATCTATTCCACATACTTGGGGAAATTTAAAAGTCATGTTGTAATTTTCTTTATTGTCTTTTAGATCCAGTTGTCCAAAAGGGCAGGAACTTTTCTCTCTGTTGACTTCAGTGATTTGAAGTAGAATGGCACACATAAATACAGTAAAAGAGCCAAGCCATGTTATTGTTGCCGATTACAATTTTTTTTTGTTTCTTTTGTGTGCATGTGGTAATTTATGCCGTACATGCAGTTTTTCAGATTCAGCTAAGGCAGCTGCTTCTGTTTTAGCAGGTGCCTCCTTTATGGGGGAATACTTGCATATATCCGTATACAATTCTGTTGCTTTTGTTCTACTATCTGCTACTCAAAACTTCTACATGTAAAAGTGAAAGAAAAGTATAACATAACGTAATTGCTATTGCTTAGAAACACTATTCTGAGTGGTTGAACATAGCAGTAAAATAATCAACCTTTACTTCATTTTGTCTTGTTCTTTCCCACACTATACTGTATAGAACTGTATGGAATGGAATATATACCAACCTACCATCTACTTTTCTCCTGTGAATGAAGAGCTTCTGTAGTTGCAGCCCCAACCGGCATCAATTCAGGATGGTTATGAAGATATCAAACATATCAAGAAGTGTTGTCTTTCCCAGTGTTTTCCTTCCTCCTTCACATGAGTTAAGTACCTAATAGGAGTCAAAAGAGAACTGAAATGGGATGAAGGCAGCTGAGTACAGGAAGAAAAGCTTATGCTTGGTCTCATTCTATGCATTATGGTTTGATTTACTTTCCATATCAGTTGATTGAAATTAATATGGAATTTAATGGTGAAAAGGAGAATTGTGACTGTAAAATACGAGTTGCAGAGATGAAAGTACTTACAACCTCAGACTTTGATATCCTTTTTTAAATACTTGGTTTCTGATACTTATTAATCAATTTTAGAGAAATAAGCCTGGCAAACTTTAATGGGCAACACTTAATCATAATCTACTTGTATAATGAAATAGAGTATTTTATGTGGTGATCTCAAATAACTATACAAAGAAGGGCCCTTTGAAAATTTCTATTATTTTTAAAATATTGTTAGACATGTAGGAAGAACAAGAACTCAAAGCACTGGTTGTCAAAAACAATTGCTAATCTTTCCCTACTTAACACTAAATTTGAGTTGTTTTTATGTAACATGAAGAGATTTTTCCATATTAATATTTCAGTTCGAATCAAGCTTTATAAGATCACTTATCTTGCCTGTGTGAGTGATAAGGGGAGTTTTTTTCTTTGTTTCTTTTTTATTTTGCTAAATTTGCAATTCAGTTTTTCTGCGTTTTGTAGAATTCAATATCAGAGCATTTGTGAGCTCTGAAATGGTTTTTACTTTTGCCTTCCATTCAAATCAAGGGTTTCTAAGTATTTGGACCAATAGGTAATTTATTTTATTTTTTGTTTTATTTATAGTGGCTCCTAGGAAATAATTCAGTGTAAATTTTGGCCCACACTATGGACCCGGGGATTTACAAAACAAGAGACATCATTCTTCCTTTTGTTTTTCCTATCCTCCCCAAAATCACAAACCTTTGAGAAGTGCTGTGTTCAAGTATGGTTCACTGAGCCTCATTGTATATAATATCTGGTCGTAAAAACACTTCTTGGCATCTTTGGACATCACACTTGCAGAGTATATACAGGAAAAGTCCTGCTGTCTTTTGCCAGCAGCATAGCCTGAAGAGTTAATACATTTCAGTTTTTTATATCCCCAAATCTTGCTACTGAGTCTGACTGTACATCTGAGATTAGATGAAGAGAGGGTAACTGGTTAGAATTAGAGGATTCTTCCAAACCACAATGTAAACAGGTGTCTTAAGTCTGCCCAACACAGATATAATTTTCCACTTTTATTGTGGATTTGTCTGTAAATCTCTGCATTTGGGAGTAAAACTCTCCTGGCCTTTTATTTGCAGAATGCTTCACTTTTGCTAATCCTGCTGTAAACTACAGTGGGAGTTAGTATAGGCTATGGATTTTAACTACCAGCTTATTTGACCCCACTCAGAAAAGATATAGATAAACAGTGGTTAACAATGCTTTCAATTTATGCACATTAGTACTCTTGCAGTGGCAAATCTCAGGAAAATAAGCTTACATAGATTAGTCATTAGCCTTTCATTTCCATGTCCTTAGAATATCTTCTAACCTGACATTAAGGAACAAGAGGTTTTGCAATAAAAGATTAAATATACTTCATCCCTGATGGAAAGTATTTTCAATCTTCTTAAAATCCTGTTCAATTAATACCAGAGGAATTTAAGTTATTTTGAGGATTACATTTTGATCATAATTATATAGCATGGGTTTTTTTTTCTTTGAGATTACTTTTTCTAATGAATTAAGAGAGATGGGCCAAATTTGCATGCATGAGAAACAACCAGACATAAATGTTTTTAGATCGATTTGAAAACTTGCTATCTAGCTACATGGAAGCTTGCATTTGGAAGTGGTATCAAGGACTAGGCCAAAGTCTGCCTATAAATTTAGTTCCAGTATAAAAAGGATAGACTTTACAGGCTACCTGTTCTCTGCTCGCATCTACTACCACTTTAAGCCAGTGCAGAAGCTGTCAAAAATACTGCTGGGAAATACTGCCTTGACTTTTTTCATAGGAAACCAGCTTTCTTTGAAATGAGGCAGATGTGGGTATAGCTCTTTACAGTCTTTCCTTGGGTAGCCAGTCAGGCACAGGCGATCTAAAGATAGCAATGTGCTTCTAACACTGATACACTTTGGGTGCATCTGGTTTAGCATTTTTGTTTGGATCAAGGGTGCAATTTTGAAGCAAATCTCCTGATCATCCTAACTTACCTACTTGGTTCACATCACAGAGCAGTTTCTGAGTGTGCAAACTGACTTCTCAGTTGAAACTAAAAGAGACATTGTGCCACAGGAGTGCTGCTACTGTCCTCTATGTTCTATCCATGGGACTGGACGAGGGCTTTTCCCAAGTAACCCCCACCCAAAATGCCTATGGTATGGATGTCAGGCTCTCAGCACCAATGCTCTCCCTGTACAGATCCACTCCTGTTAGATTGGTTGATACTTTTCCTCACATCATTGTCAGGAGCCCCCCGAAAGAATTCAAATGAGTAGTCTTTTCTCCTGATGGTCGGGCTAGTGCATATCCCCTCAGTAGTCCAGGCTGCACATGATTAACTTGTTTATGACCAAACCTAGTTGAGCAATGCAGAATCTTTCAGAGCGCGCGTGTTAAGAGGAAGGTTGTGTGTCTGATTAACAGGCAGAAGAATAGCCTAAATTCCAGGCTTGGTATACTAACCAAATTTCCTCCGAAGTCTTTAACTGCAAAGTAGATACGAATATGACTACTGCTGACGTTGCTAGCAATTTTCTTCTGAGGTGGCAAGATTAGAGACCATAACAGTACCTTTTTAATTGGGATATTACCAGAATGCTTTCTATCCTCAGTAAGAAGAATTCCTGGCTAATAGGTATCATTTAACACTAATGCTGCTTCCCCAGCAGCTGCACAGTTCATGGTAATCCAAATGTTCCCAAAAAATTGCATGTAAGCGCATGGGAACCATGGTGCCACGTATATTTCTAACACTGAATATAGCCATTGAGCTAGCAAGGATGTGAAAGGCTGTGACATAGTACGCTGGCATGAAATTGTACCTGTTGATAGGTAATTAGCAAAGAAAGGGGGAAATGGCATACACCTATTGGATCATACTGTTCATAGCAGTTAACAAGTAAGTTCACGTAGCCTGAAAGGTAGCAACAACTACAATTAGATTTCTATGCATGTGTCACAGCCAAAGAAATACTAAAAGCAATGATCAGAGGAGTTAAAAAGAGCTCTGTGAAAAAGACAGTCATTGGTAAATGTTCTCATTAAGTGGAATTACCACCTACCTTAAACAAGAGCCATTATTATTAAGTATCATTAGACTTGAATAAGAATTCATCTTTAAGACTCCTGCAAATCCTCAAGACAATTTCTGTTATAATGTATACAACATGCCTTCTCTTCCCTCCCCCAAACTTAAGCAACTAGCAACTAAACATGGGGAACTTGAGAAAGCTTCACTAGTTGCACAAATGAATAAACTCTATGTTTTGCCTAGGTTGTAGCACCACTTCTGGGATTATCTGATGCTATCCATTAAAAACCTTATTTTCAATTACTTGTTAACTTCCTGAACTTCAATCACTTTGGCCAAAAATTTGAAGATGGGTGTATGACTCATGTTGTGATTCTTTGTTTATATAAGGAAATGGATTCTTGTCAAACATCTACCCTTGAAAATCAGAATAGGAAAAAAATGGGTTTTAATTATTTACAAAAGCAAAACAACACATCACATTTTACCATCCTCCCTTAGAAAAATTCTCATGTCACCTTCTTTTACAACTGATGCTAAATTCAGTAGGAGAATCACTTCGTTATCAGGGACGTGCTCTTTCCTGTCTACAAAATTTGGTTCAAATGTTGCTACCTGCTATACCTCTAAAAAATTTGTTTACAGAATCTCTGTATCTCAGATTTTACTCCCCTGTTCATGCCAGGCATTACCTAACCCGGGCTCCATTCAGTCTTCTCTGCAGCTATGGAGCAGTTGTGCTGTATCACGATCAAAGTCAACCAGCAGAGCCATGAGCAACGACCTCCCTCCTGCTTGCAATGACCCATCACTACGCCCAGGTTGGGGGTGAAGGACACTATGTTGGTCGAATGCACAGTGGTAATTACGAGCTGAGCCTGCAGGAGAGGGAGGAAATGGGTAAAGCAAGTCCATAGCAGGAGCAATGAAAGCAGTACTTCCAACAGTGGCAAAAAATGCCACAACCATTCTGGCAAGGGTGTCCAGTAGTCCTCTCAGGTCTCCTGTGTTGAGCAGCCCACGGCAGCTGGTGAGCAAAAGGTCGTAGCAGTAACTAGGAGGATCCAGGTAGGGGAAGGAGGGAGAAGAAGAGATGCTGAGTGCCAGAACACCTTGCTACAGCTCGGAGGACAAGGAGGTGGGTGACAGTAAAATGTCGTGTCTGGAGGAAGGTGAGAAGAACTGGGATAGGGCTCAAGGTGAGGAAAGCAGTCTCATTCACAGGGATTATCCCATGCAGTGAGAGGAGCCACAGTCCTATAGCATTTTACATGATTGCAACGTTCGCACCGAAGGATATTAGACTGCACTGGGACCACTAACCTTAATTCTGGTGTTTGCTAACTTTTGGGTGGCTCGTTGCAGTGCTATTGATCTTTTCATATGCACTGATCTCCATATAGAAATCAATACATTCCACTCCAAGGGCTTGGGCCTGCCTCTATATAGTAAGCAGTGGCTGTAAAATAGGATTGAACATGACCTAACTGAGGTCCTGATTTTACCCTTTCTCATACTTAATTGGCATATCTGTTTGGGCAAACAATACTGCTAAAATAAAGGATTATTCCGCGGAGCTAAGAACTGGCAGGAATCTTCCATAACCACAGTATTCTAATTATTAAAAACACTGGATTTGCCTGAAAGTACTATCAGACAGTGAAAAGAATTCATCAGTGACTTCTGCTGGAACAAGAACATCATTAAGATAGAGGCATATCACAGAAGTACTTCTTGCTAAGTTAGAGAAGACACAACATTTATACTACCTAGAAAATAAAATAAGATGTATAAGTATAGTGAGGCTTTTTCAGCAAAGTAGGAGGCAAGACAAAACAAGATTTAACCACAAAATTAGGAGGCATTGAATCAAGTAGTGTAAATATTTTTAAAAATTTAACAACAATTGAAAACATACACAGTATATTTTAAATTAAAGATTATGACTTTTTGACCATATTTCCTTTATACTGACTTGAATTTGCTCCCCCCCCCCCCCCCAGCCTAAACACTTAATAATAGTTTTATAAGCAAAATATGACTTGGGGTTGTCTGGCCAAAACCTGAGTGAAGCTTAGCAACAAGTACATCTTTGTATAAATAAATTATATCATTAATATGTTTTTTTGTTTTATGATACATGTTCAGGATATAACAGCACAAACAGACACAATAACCACTGAGACTTAAAAAAATCACTACTTTAAGAATTACCTAGCAATACATTTTCTCATCAATAGCTTTGCATAAGTCTCATCAATTCTACAATGAATTATGATTTGCTATCATTGTGAATGCATACTTGAAGAAATGACAACTTGTTCCCTATTGCTCTTTCCCGGTCTTGCAAATTAGATGTTCCTGACACAGGAGAAGATGTCAGTTTTCACACTTCATTAGCCATGGTCAATTGGTACAGGAGCACCACTTTCAGCTCCCAGCAGAACACTTGATTTTAAGAGCTTCCCAAAATGTACTATCTAGGTGGAAACTACTGGCTTATGTAAGCTATATTGCAGCACAGCTCCAAGATGACTGTATTTTCAGCTGTTTTATGATACAAAATACGCCCACTAAGGAACAATTGTGTGCCTTGAGGATGGAGTAAGTTGAGTGTACAAAAAACCACATTAAAATAGACACTGCAGGCACGTGCTGACTCGTGTTCAGGCAAACACAAATAGATTTTTTTCATCTATCATCTTGCCTTTCTTAGCTTGAGTGAATTCCTTGACTGTTCTTGAAAATCTGTTCCTATCTCAAGTAATTGTAGACAACACTGCAGGGTCTTTGTACAGTGGGTTGCACCAGATCATCTTAAAACTGAATATGGAAACCTGTTAAATACACTTATCACCAAGCAATCTTGATTTTTTTTACTTTCTATGCAAGCACTTTTAGTGTTAATCTTCCTTTTGTTAACTTTTTTTTATTAGATATTAAAAAGTATCAAAACCAATTGCTCTTTTCCTTCATAATTCATGGTTCTTCACATTTACAATCAGAAGCAGATAGATACAGATGCCTCAGAAGCATCCAGAGATACATAGTCAGAAATATAGTACTAAAAAATAGTCAACCTTTTATTCTCTTCTGGAGAGTTTAACTAAACTCTCTCTTAGCTGTACCATACATAATTCTAAAACCTCTGCATCTTGTGAACAAAACAAATATGATTTGTTTTGTGTTCCCTGTAGGCTTGATGTTTATGAAACTTAAAATCTGTAGGTTTCCTGTAGACCCTTTTCAGTTAAAGACTTCAGATGTCAAAGTTTGTATTTTAAGGTGAGAATTAAGTGACTTTAAACTTTTGATCTCAGAATACAAATGCATTTGACAACAAATATCTCTCTAATTCAAAATGTGTAAGACATATCGTAGAAAGGATGAAGTTCTTTAATATGTTATATGCATCGGTCTGTTTGTGCAACATGCTACAGTTAGTTTCTGGTAGATGCAGGAGATTCCAGCTATGAGAGTACTTTGCTGTTCCCAAATAATTAAACTGGTGATTAAACTTTATATGATTTCACAGAATATATGAAAAAGTTGCAACATATTTCTACAAGAAGTAATAATTCCCTTTAATAACAATGCATGGTAATTACCTTTTCCATTGTCTTTAAATTAGTCTTCTTAGGTCAGTCTCTGTGACAGTATGTGGATATGTAACCATAAGATTTTATTAGTAGTTTTTTTTTTTTTTTTCCCTCTTTGCTGCAGTGACTTGGTATCATGTTCTCTCTCTTGTACAATGCAGGCTGGGGTTGAGTCCTCCACTCCCTTACCAGTCTTTTCTCTCCAGTATTTTTTAAGATAAATGTTTCTTCAATGTGAATATTTTGTATCCTCTTTTAGTGTTACTTATTTTGTGGCCTTTCTCACTGAAAAAAACCCAAAACAACTCTTGTGTACATGTATTATGACATATTTCTTACATCAAATTTAGATGGAAGCTCATGAAAAACAGTTCAGTGGTATTTAGATCTGTCCCTCAATTCCCATTTCTTTGTGTTCAACGTGATAAATGCCTCAGTAACCTTGACAGTTCTGTTTTTTTACATGGAATTATAAATATTATATATTGTGTGTATATATATATATATAAAAATTTCCCATCCTTTAAGTGGCAATTATGTCCTGTAGCTAGGCATTTGTTAGTAGCTAATGACTGGCTGGGGTAAGGAGATTACCTCTTACTCTTTGCTGCTTAATCTTTGACTGCCAGCAGGTGCCCAACACATTCATTAGGAAATTACTTTAGAAACCAGAGAGAAATGAAACTTTCCACTGAGTCTTACTGCCTTTAAAGCTGATAGCTGTAATTTTGAATAGTCTTACATCTCCAGTGACTATCAGCTTGCCCAGCCCTACCCCTCCTATTTTTCATCTTTCTATATAATCTCTTTCTCAACTGTCTTTCCTGCTTTCACCCTTGCTGCAATCCCCTTTACCCCATCTTTCCTGAGGTCTTCATGTAGGTAATCTCATTATAACTAAATACCACCTGAAGAATTGCGAAGGACAGCACCACGCTCGCACTAACTCTTCGTGGCTGACCACGGCTCTTGGCTTGGCTGCCAAGGGATAACCTTTCCCGGATGGCTCCTCTCCTCCGCCTCACGTTCAGACACCGCACCCGGGACCGCGCGGTACTTGGGGCCGGGGCCGCGGGAGCGGGGCGCAGGAGCCGGCCGCCGCTGTCCGCCGGCAGCGGCTGTTCCGCCGGCAGCGGCGGCCCCGGCCCGGCCGCGCCGCTCCGCGCCGCCAGGGGGCGGTGTTGGCCCTGCAACGGCGGGCGCCGCGTGCTGGCGGCCCTTAGGGGCCCGAGGCTGCGAGAGGCACGGCGGGTGCGGGCCCCCGCCCCCGGGCCGGCGGCCGTGAGGGGAAGCGAGCTGAGGGGAGAAGGCGGCGAAGTCGCAGCCCCGCATGACTTGCCTTGTTTTGGGCTCATTTTCAAGCGACGGAGGGTCCCAACGTGAGTCTTTGCCGTCTTTTGCGAGACCCCCCTCACGCCCCGCACCCGCTCTGCTGGCCCGCCCTCAGCAACCGGGGCCTGAGCGCGGCGCTCCCCTGCACAACACCAGCCCTGCGGCTGGCGGTGCCAGCGCTCCCTCGCTAACCGCGCGCCGCCGACCTGGCAGCGTCCCTGCCTCTCCCCGGCCGCGCTCCTCACGCCAGTGCCTCCGCACGAACGCCGCAGCGACGCGGGCTGCGGGCTTGAAGGGGAGCTAGCCTAAATTCCCCTTCCTCACGCCCTGTTTTTACTCTGCCACGGGCACAGCCCAAACCTTCCTAAAATACGCGCGGGGAAGCATTCACGCGGCTGTCCCAGCACAGACGCACGCTCCCTGGGAACGGAACAGCCCTTATGCTCGGAGCTGCGGTGGGTGCGATCGGGTTTTATAGCTCCCCACGCACTCACTCACAGCCCTACCTGCCGCTCGCCGCCGCGCACCGCCCAGAACGCCCATCCAGGCGTCCCGCGGACACGCCCTTCACCAAGTCTATTGGCCGCCGCGGCGCCCCCGGGGGGCCGCCGCAGCGCTGAGTGGCCCGTCGCCCCGTCCGTCAACGCCGCCTGTCAAAACACGCCCGGCTCCTGTCACAACAGAGCGGTGCCGCGGCGGCACTTCCTGCGCGCGCGCCGCCCGCACGGCGCTTCCCCGCGGCCGCCCCGCCGGGTGCACGGCCCCGCCGCCCCGCTTCCCCCGCCCCGCCACTTTGCGCCGTCCCCGCGGCGCGGAGCGCTGCCACCTTCCCCGTTCCTCCGGCACCGCGGGGGCTGCGGAGTCCCGCGCGGGCGCCCTCAGCTGCGGAGGACGGGGATGGTCCCTCCGGGGAAAGTTGGCGCCGCCGCCGCCGCGCCGTGAGGGGAGCGCCGCGGGACGCCGTCCGTGAGCGTGTGTCCCCGCCCTCTCAGCGCCCCGGAGAAGTTGACACCGCTCGGCGGGGCGATGGCAGAGGCTGCCGGCAGCAGACAGCAGCAGGCGGCGGGCCGTGCCCCTCCCGACGCCTCTCACCGTGCCGAGGAGGAGCCCGAGCCGGCTTCGCTGGACGCCCCGGCGGCGGCCGCGGGCAGGAGGCGGGAGCGCCGCAGCGGCGTCTCAGCCGTCGGTACCGCCGAGCGCTTCCCCGGCGGCAGCCTGGGGCCGGCGGCAGCACCCGACCCCGACGCCTGCCTGCTGGAGGCGGCCAAGGCCACCCCGCGGAGGAGCAGCATCATCAAGGTAAGGGCGGGCCGCTCCGGCCGGGAAGTTTCCGCGGGTCCCGCCGCCTCTGGGTTGCCCGGGCTGAAGCCGCCCTCTGGTGCGCCCCTGCCCGCGGGGCGGCTGGGGCTGGCAGGGGAGGGAGCCGGGCCGGGCGGAGGTGTGGGGCGAGCCCGCGGGGAGGGGCTGCCCGCACCCTCCGCGCAGGTGGAGCAGCCGCCCCGGGGGCGGCGCGGCGCGCAGCTGCCCTGCCTGCACCGAACAAGGGCGATGGGGCTGCGGCGCTGCCTCCCCGGAGGAGCCCTCCGTAGGAAGGTGCGTCCCCGGACCGAGCGGCTGCTGGAGGGGGTGTCCTTGCGGGGCCCGGCCGGCCGGTCCCGGAGGAGCGGGCTCCGGAGCTGGTCTGTGGTGGGGTGCCGCTCCTGCCGCCGCTGAGAGGTGTTGGGGTCCCGCCCGCACTCGTGCGTGCCCCGTGAATTTCGCAGCGGGGCAGCTTCGCACGGAGTCGTAAAGTTTTTGTGTAGCAGCTCGTATCTGTTCTTATTTAATATTTATGAAGTACCTGGAGGCAGAATAAATAGCTTCTGCAGCGATGGTTTTCTTTGCTCTTGACTAGCAAAATATGCAGTGCCACAAATTAACAGAAGGCGTGTTTGGAGACTGAATGTAGTACAGATTGCTACGGAGCAGCACCGTGTGTTTAACACCCTTGATGTGAAATTAACAGGTCGGGCGTCATCTTAAAAGCCTCCGCCTTTGTTATAATCTGGTAAGGGAAATGGCCTTATGATTATGTTTATCTCGGGTTTTTTCCCAGTTTAATTTTTAAGAATAAACTATGTGGTTTCGAATTAAGTGGTATCTCCTTGCAAGTACGTAGGCTAATCGCTAGTTTCTGGGGAGACGATGAATGAAGTCTCCTGGGCAAACTTAATCTAGCATATGGTCACACGTGATCCTCTTGTAGTGATTTGCACTTGGAAGGCATCGGGAGAACAGTGGAAAATGAGACTTCACTTTTGTAAATGTGTGAAGGCACTGGGCAGAGCTCTAGCAAGGCAAGAAGCAAAGAACACGTGCGTAGCTCTTAGAGCTTGGTATATTCATTCAGAGGAGGAATGGATAAACAAAATATTTGCTTTTTGCATTTTAAAGCTTTAACATTCAGAGGAGACCGAGGTAGTTAAGTGCAAAAGAGCCTCGAGGATCCTTTGGAAGTTCCACCTTGAAATATTAACCCATTAAGTCCAACAAAGCATTGAAGTGTGGTTTTAGCCTTCTAAAGGCACCAAGTGAATGTGATGGGAATGCTTCCAATCTGAAGTTACGTAAATGCATAAATGCTTTACTAAATCAGGACTAAAGTTCTGTAAGTGTTCTGGTATGGAAATGGTATTTTCTCCTGGAATTGTATGAAGGTTTCAAAAATGGAACATACACATTCTTGGATTTAAATTAAAGAACATACTGTTGTTTTTACAGACTATACCAGTTCTATGTGGTAGATATGTTTTAATGTCACAAATGGTAGATAAGTTTTAATGACTGGGTAGTATTTTCACTACAGGTTGATATTTAGCAATACTACTAAGAGTGATCATGATCTGTCTTCCAACTGGAGGAAATTCCTTGAGATACATCCTGGGATGGTGTTTATCAGCAGAGAGATTTCTGACAGAGATAAGAAAGTATTAATGTTGTTATATAAGGAACTGGTAAGGCCTCATCTGAAATACTGGGTAAACTCAGTTTCCTGTGCGTAGGAATGGTGCATTCACACTGCAGCAGGTGCAAAGAAAAGATAACTAGGATGGGCTGATAAGCTCAGTGGATTGAATACTGTATGAGGGAAAATTTGATTTCTAGGACAGCGTTGCCTTTAAAACAAAGGATGCCTATGCATAGATCCAGTCTGGAAACTAGAAAATTATTCCAATCGCTGTAAGAGTCTGGAATGGTCTTATGATAGAAATGAAATGAAAAATACCATAATTCATCTTAAATTTAGTTGTTAAGCTGATGAATTAAATTAGATAACATGGTTGTGTCTGATAGCAGGTATCTGAACTTGAGAATTTGCAAGCTATGCATCTCTAAGGCATACTGTTGGGACCCCATCCAGAGCATTATGTTTATTTTCCCACAAGGTTGTCTCAGTGGTGTATAAAAGTGTTTTGAATCACATTTTTCCTTTGGCATTATACTAGTGAATGGGAAATACTTTTAACTTGGGATAGGAATTAAATTATTTATTTGTCTGCATCGTTCAGGGATTTCTAATGTCCTAGGAAATATTCATCAGGTGTTGAATGCAAATCTTAGATGGAATTAAGATAAAAACCCCCAACTTATTCTACCTTTTCTGTTTTTTCAGGACTCTAACGTGCAGGAGTTCTGTTTAAGCATTGTACGTTTTGCAGGGGAATTAATTTTACAATGTTTTATTATGTTTATTTTACTCTAAAAAGTCTGTATGTTCATATAAATCTATAGTCAGAATAGTATTCCATCGCTTTCTTTAAGCTGATCTTACCAGCTGAAAAAGGGGGTTTAAGAAAGCAAAGGAAGTTGTACAGTAAGGGCAAGCTCTTATTCTGCAGGAGTCAAACACTCTTGCCCTGTTTTCCCATTTGTCTCCCTATTATTTAAAGTTGTACTTTAAGCATGAGTGGTCTTGCTGAATTAAGCAAAAAGTTAAAATTCTGTAGATTTAGATAATCAAAGTATACTTTTAACAGCATTTTTTTTCCCAGCTATTTTTTAGAACTCTGCAAGTTTCAAGGTTAGCATCTGAGAGCGCAATTCCAGTGGAAGCAAGACTTGCTTACATTGGAGTGTTTTGGCATCCACAGTCTAACTGTGAAGTATAAAGGACTGAACAGGGACTTGCTTTAAAAACCTTTCCTGCAGCAAATTACATTTGGCACATACTGCAAGTAAAATATGAACCCTTCTAGATAATCTTCAGTGCATTCATGTGCTCTATATTTGGCTTCAGAAACAAGAGAACTCTTTATATAAAAAGAACAAAATGTAGCTGGAATATTTTTATTCCCATTTTGCTTTGCTAATGTTCACAGCTTTGTAGATTGAGGTAAATCTGAAATAGCATTAATGAGAAATAGTTGTAGCCGCTTTTGTGCTTTAGAAAATTTCCCTAATACATGTGCATTTGTTGTTGGTTTTTTGGGTTTGTTTTTTTTTTTTAATACAAGGAAGAGGGAGATGGTCCTACTATAGAACGGGAGCAAGAAAGAGTTTTTGCCATGAGGAGCCTGAAGTCAGCAGAGTATAATGGTTGGGAGACAAAATTAGAGAAAGGGCAAGAGAACGTAGAACTTGACCCATTTTGGAAGAAGCCTAAAGATGGACCATGCATTGGCTAAATTATTTGCCAAGTGTTTCCTTTTTTTTTTCTTGTGAATAATCCAGGGCCAATTGTTTGCAAATAAAAAGTTAATTGCAACCACTTTTGGGTCAGAATGGAAGACAGTGCTCGAAGAACTGGATTTCTTCTTTCTTTACATGTAATGCTTTGCAAGCCTTCCTGTGTGGGGTTCTAAACAGAGTTGACTGACGTTGTTTTCCTTCTGGCATGTTCCTTCTGACGCTGCCACGTACAAGCATTTTAATAAACGGGTAGGAAGGCTGTGTAATTTGTTACGTAATGCGTACTGAAATATTTTGTAGCTTTTTACCAAAATATTTCTCTGTCGCTTCTTATCAGGCTTCTCTCTCTGCTTTGTTTGCATGCAATACAAGCTTTCGGGACCATGTGGGTTTTTTTCTTCCTGGATCTTTGTGTCAAGATACTGTAGCAGATAACGCAGCTTGTATTATGTTAGTAACAGCAGACTATGCCCATGAAGTGAACTTGAAGTAGGAACTGCAGAGTCAGACTTTAGCTTCAGTCACAGTAGACCTATGAGGCCTCTCACTGAAGTTCTCCCAAAGACTCCGTGCTTCTGTTTCATGCACAGCTTTTTTTCTTTAAAGCCAGTGGAGTTGCCCTTGCTCGTCATAGACTAGTAGTCTAAGAACTGCAAGGATTAGGGTTTTGCAATTGAATTCATCAGTGGAAGTGTATCAAGATAGCCAGCTGTCTTGTTTCAAGAAGTTGTATTTATCCTAGTGACATTTTTAGCTTTAAAAAAACAAACGTACAATAAAAAAGAATGAGGCTTAGTTTCTTTCAGCTTGTGTTCTCAAGTGTGGTGACAGAATTTAAGTGTTTTAAATACATGATACATCTGTGTATGCAACATGACTATTTAAGAATTTTTTTCAGAAATCAGTAGAGTTTTTCAGGACTGTAATGGTTCTCCAGTAACTCTTACTTAGCTTTTTGCTGTGTAAGCTTACATTTAGATACTTGTTACTTAATAATCTAAAACTATGACTATGTAAGATTCATTAAAGCTGATTAATTAGCTGATAGCCCAATGGTGATTTTACCACAACTGCATTCTTTGACATATTCATAAGTACCCTAGAAAAAGAGGAAAATATTTAGGTAGTGAATACATTAAAGAATACAGTAGAGCCTAAAAAGGTATAGAGAAGGGCAAGAATGACATGCCTAGCCATGGAAAGACTGCCACAAAATGAGAAATTAATCAGATTGGTCTGGAAAAAGGTAACTGACGGGTGATATTTTAATGTATATAAATTCCCAAACGTTATGGAGAGAGAAACAGGGAACTGATATTCACTCTCTTTCACAGAACGTGGAGTAGGGGAAACCCAGTGATAGTTATATAGCAGCAGGTTTAAAATAAATGAAAGTATTTTCTGACGCAGCATGTGATTAAATCATGCACTTAACAGCCACAGAAAGCTGTGGCAGTCAAAATGTAAATGGGTTCAAGCAGGTTCAAAATGACAGATTGATGGAGGAGAGCGTCACAATGCACCAAAAGCATCTGGCTTAGGAAGTCCCTAAACTACAAGCAGTTGAACACTGGGAAGCTACAGCGGAGGATTGATCACTTTGTACTTCCCTGCTTCTTATGTGTCTCCCCATGCATGTACTCCTGTAGCTGGGATACCAGCCTAGATTGACCTTTATCTAACCCGGTATCTATTTGTTAAGAAAAAGTTCAATACACTGTTAAGAGACACAGAAAACTGTTTTCCATTATTGCTAGTGTAAAAATTTATTAGAAATGAAAAGAATCTTCTCTGTTAATTAGTTGTTTAGAATTTTTTTTTTTTGCCAGCTTTACAGAAGAGAAGCATTTTGGAGATATGTTTTGGATTGCTGCAGCATAGCTGTAGTCTTTAAATTTTCATAATGCTGCACCTGTATTCCATACACTACTTTTTTCATAAGCATCTACTTAAGACAGGTTTGAACAGAACCTCTACTGGTTGTAGACCTGCTTTTGTCAAATGAATTATATCCAGTAGTTAGTATTACTGAAGATGGACAGGTTTTCTATGGAACTGTTGCATTTATCACTTAGACACTTTCTCATGGAGGGCAGTAGGCATATCAGACTGGGGTTTAACTCCCACCTCTTCCCTGAAAACAAAGCAACATTGGTAGGTCCAGTATGGCTGTGCCTAAGGTGATAACATTGTAGTGAGAAGGATTTAGGTCTTGTGGAATTTTTTGTGTCAAGCTATCAATAATAATTATCTGTAGCAATGCAGACCACAATCCACGAAAGACTTAAGTGTATAAAATGGGATTCAGGTGCAGGATTTAGGCGTATGGGTCCCATGAAGCTGTCCCGAAGGCTCACCTAGCTTCTTATGCCTTTCAGGGATCTAAGTTTTGTCAGAAAAGTTTCTTACAGAGATTTTTCTCTTGTGCAGGTCCGGAGTCACACTTGCTGCTGAGCATTTTAGTATGGACCTCGTGCCCAAGTCAACCTATGAATAATAGGTGAAGGTTTCTTGCCATTCAATTTCTTGGAATTTTTCATGTTTAATTTAGACTTTGTTTCTGATGGTTGGATTTGCCACAAAATACAATAATTCCGATTTCCAGCCATCTCTGCACTCAAGTAAAAAGTTATTTAAATTAAATTCTGCTCAAGGAGAACTTGGGGCCTGGCTAAAAGTCTCTTAAAAATCAATGGGAGCCTTTACACTGACTTGTGTAAACTTTAGTTAGTACTTTCAAAAAAACCAAACCCCAACAACCTACATCCAGGGCAAACTGCTGCTATTAAAGTTTATAGCAAATTTGTCTGTTATGCTGACTGCTAACTCTGGAGCAGTTGTCTTGTCAATCGGTTCCATATAGCACATAATGTAACACTGACTAGTGATCTCATTAAACATGTGGGTAGAGATGGATAATAGCGTTGTGTTTGTGGTATCTTTCCATACAGGATCATAATAGTCAAGATTATTTGAATGTCTTCCACTGAAATTACCTAAAGGTGACCTTTTTCAAACTGGTGGGACAATATCCTTTCTGTAGGATACCAGCAAGTCCAGCGATGTGCAAACACAACAAGTTCTGGCAGGTCTTTTCAGGAAGTCATTTGATGATAGGTTTTCTAGGTAAGGGGTAGGAGCTGTTATGGTCACGAATAAGAGATGAAGTTGGTGATACTGGTTGATTTGTTTTTAAATTGTTATGTGCACAAAGACTGTTGTGCAGAAGTACATAAATAATGATTAAAAATAATGTTCTGTTGGAGTAATGGTGCTGGTGGGTAGAGCAGTGGCAGAGGAATGCTTTCTACTGCTTTCCAAATATGTTAAGCAGCTGTTAATAAAACTTAAGTTTTCATATCTGTGCAGAGATAGATGCAAATCCTGTTTGTTATGATAATATTTTATTCGTTTTGTAGTTCCACTGAGATCAACTCCATCTGTAACAAAAATGTTTTATTTGAGTTAATGGTATTTTTTTTTCTGTCCTTCCCCACAGTAGATGTGAAAATGCAGGCAGTTACTGTAGAACCGATAATGCATCCTCTGTGGTGAAGCATTTAGCTGATCATGCTCATAAACCTAATCAGCATATTTTTTTCTTTCCAGGATGCACCTGGTAGGTGTAATTTTTGGTAATACCTTGGTGATTTTTCTAAGAAATGGGGAGTGAAGATTAATATAACTTTTTATTACGCATGTACTCTAGCTTACTTTTTTCTTTTAGCCAATATGACTTGGAGGTTTTGACATGCATGACAATTTAGGAACTACTCAGACTTGATTAAAAAGTTAAGTTCTGCAAAAGGCTAAATGCCTATACCAAATACTAACAAGTTCTGAAGACTGATATCTTTGTATGTATTGGTGTAGAAGTGTATTTACAGTCAAATCCTTGTTCTTAAATCTTTCTGTATCATAAACATTTTTGGTTTTGAAGCCTACTTATGTAGAATACTGTCTTCTGGGGGAATCTTTTTATGTCAGAAATTTGCAGTTTTAGTGATTATTGAGCCCCTTCCTGAAACTTGTTTAAATTACTGAGATTATTGTAATGACTTCATTTAGTCTTGGTTCATTGTTAGCACGTGTATTAAGTTGAAAGTCTCCAACCATTAAGACTCTGTACGGGCCCTAATTTAAATAATTAACTGGAATCACACTGAGATAAAATATTCCTGTTCTAGAGCCACTTACATCAACAAAATTAGTCTTGGGATTATTTTGGGCAGCATGCATCAGGTGATGTTATTGTGACATGCCTATTTAAAGGTGCATCAAAGTCTAAAAGGTAACTGACACCCAAGTATTACTACTTTGCTACTGTACTGAGAGGATTTTAAAAAATATTCTAGCTGTAAATGTATACCGTGAAGGTTTGATTCTCCTCCTGAGTTGCATGCTCAGGAGAGTACTAACACTCACACCATGTCTTGGATAATCCTAGCAAAAACAGCTACAGAAAACATTCATTATATTCATACTGATAATCCCCCAGAGGTTCTCCATCCTGCTAGATCTGATTCCTCCTGGTTGATTTATGTCATACTGCTTTGGTACTTCTTTGAGGGGCAAAAGGAGCTCGTCTTTGCTCCCCAGTACCTTGTTCAGAGATTCATACAAAGTGGAAATAGTTTGAGTACTGCAAAGTTGTCATGTATTGATTTGCATGGATGTAAATGACTACAGAAGCAGCAGGCTGGTGGATAATTAGGACTCCAGAATCATCATTCTTCACTGGAGGTTTGTTCTGGTAACTTGGATACAGCTTCTGAATGAGCAATAAGAATCTCTGTTTGATATCTATCTGGTATGAAGTTGGCTACTTAATTACATACCTTTCAAATAAGTCTAGAATCAGAAAAAGTATAGTGCTCATGGTTTATTATTTTATGGACCCAAAGTCTGTCAAGCTATGTTGAGCAGTGATCCTCCCAGCGTAATTTGGATCTAATTACCTGTATTGTATTGTGTTGTGTTATAGGTAGGCATAGCATGTTTTTCATTCATTAGACAGTTTTGATGGATTGCTAATTCATTTTGATTGTAAGCTACAGAAGTTTTTTATCTTATTTAGCCCTTTCAGATAGTATGGGGGAAAATACAACAAAAAAGGAGTTGCTTAAATAAAATGCAGGGTGCGTTTGTGGTTTGAGAGAGGCCTGCTGCTTATGCAAACATGGCTATATCCATCTTGCCTTTGTGCATGCTGGTGTACCTTTCTTTGTGTTTTGTGTTGATGCATCTCCTAGAAAGTGTATCTGCTTAAAAAAACCAAACAAACCAAAGCCAAAAGAACAACCAACCAACCAAAAACTTCTGCCAGGAGTATTGATGAAAAAGACCCCATGAATTTAAGAAATTTTGTAACATTGGATCCTACTGCAAAGTCAATACATTTTGAGGAGTATGTGTGCTGTAGTGACCGAATGAGAATGTTAGCTATACCATGTTTGCAAGAAAAAGGTAGGAAGTAAATGCAATAGAAAATAAAACTCCTCAATCAGGAATCAGATGCTAGTGCTCAAGTAACTGGGAAAGCCATGGGGCAGAGCAGGGTGAGAGCATGTCTAGAAGCTCAAGTGAAATTCAGAAAATTGGGTTATATGTAATCCATATGCTGCTGGGAGGGGCAACTGTCATAGGGAGCAGGCAAGGCTGGGAGCTTGGGTACTGGAGTCAGGAGTCAGCCAAGAGTGCACAAGCAGGGTAGGGACAAGGCAAAGTGCAGTGACCAGGACTTGAGCAAGAGCTTGGAGCACAGCCACGGGGATCCCATTTGCAAACCCAGTGCTGAGCTCCCCCGCAGGGAAGGTCGTGCAGGGCAGAAAAATAAGTTTGTTGCCTGAGCTGAATTGCTCTGGTATAGTGGTCTCTTGGGCATGTACGGAGCTAGAGGTGTGGAGGTATTTAAGGGGAGTGGTGGCTGAATGACGTAAAGTTTTGGGGTAGAGTGGAGGTCCTGCAAGAGGACGCAAGGTAGCTGCCAGGAGGCCAGAGGGTCCTTTTTTGCCACAAGCACTTATGGCAGCTCTGGTGGAGGAAACAAGAGGAGGATGAGCGAGGGCTGCCTTGCTACTGCTCTTGCCACCTTGGTGCTTGAATCTAATTCCTTGCATCCCTCTCTTCCTGAGTGAAACTCACCACCCATTCTGGGCCAACTCCAAAGCCATTTGGGCATCTCCTATTAAGCTTTCCATACACCCATAGCATCTAGGCAAGTTTTACCATTGTAAGTTAATATCACGGTGGTGTTTTAATTTTGTTTTTGTTGTCAGGATAATTTTTTGAGAGAAGAGATATTCTTGGTGGATTCTGTCGGTTTGAGCCTACTGTTGCTATTTGCATAGAAGAATAAAAAGCATCACGTTTTACTTAACATTAGATTTTCTCTTAAGACACTTACAAAATAGAGTATAGGCAACTCTTGTAAATGTAGATGAGTTCTGAGTTCTTGCATTAAATTTTTTTATAAGCTGTACTTTTGTTTGGAAGAGCCATGTGATTTGATTTTTTTTGTTGTTGTTCTTTTAATTTAATTTGATAACAATTTTCATAAATATCTGATTAGAAGTTGCATTTTGCTCAGCTAAAGTGACTGCTGATGTCTTCAAGCCAGAGCTATCAGGGGAGAGCATTATGAATGAATTACAGTAAGATCTCTTCTTTTTCCAAATGAGATTGTGTAGAAGCTTATTAAATTAATTTAACAAATATAATAGTTTAATAAAAGAATTATATTCCATTGGAATATGACACACCTCCAGGCTACCTCATATAAATACTGTAATAAAAAAATTCTGTGAGCACTGGCTAAAAAATAGACATTGGAATTCATTAAACATATGAAAAAAGATTTTCTGTAAACATTTTGTGTTCTGCGGTAGATGGAGCCCAGTCCGGGAGACTGCATGGAAGCTGTGCAGCCTTCAGCGGGAATGCTGTGCGTGAGATCTGCTGGGGCGGCCTCGCGCTGCGGGCAACACCCGAGTCTTGGTGCTGGGGTGAAGACAGATTTGTTCTGGGAAATATGTATGGATGTATCCTGAAGGAAGTCTTGTCTTCTGGTGTTACATAAAATTGGTTGTACTTGCGTATGATTTGGAAATGCAAGTCATAGTACATATAGCTTGTGAATTTCTTTCTCAGAGTGTTATGATTCACAGTGGCAGTTGCTCCCTAAAGCAATGCAGATTTTGAGTATAAACAGAGTTTCTGCGGTGTCTGAAATAAGTGGTAATTTTTTCATTGCCATCAATGGAGGAAGGATTGGGTTGAACACAAATACCCAATCACTAAACCCTGTTATTTTACTTTGAAATTTTCTTTTTCAGGCTCTTAAAGACTTAAAATGTTGTTAATTTTATTATGCTGATCCTACTTTGAGCTAGGTTAGGTTTGTTTGGCGAAACTGTATTACTTTAAACCTGAACAATATTACTGCTGAAGAATGAATTTTAGGAGATTGTTTCCAGATAACAGTTGCTCTTGTTAGAAACACAAAAAAAGTGTAAGTTGCTATTAGAGCTGAGAAAAAAAGGTAGAGATGACTTAATAAACAGATGCACTTGCTGTGAGTTATTTGCTTGGCAGTGTTGCTGCGGGGTCTGTGTGCTGAATGCATATTAACAATTCTGTTCATATTCAATACTTTTTTTTGCTACATCTTTATGGATGAGAGGGTGGCACCTTCATACATAGTGGTGAGATACATGCGTCTGATGGACAGAAATAGTGCTTAGAAGTAATTCATTTCAGTGGACTGATCCAAATCTCATTGAAATCAAATCAGAGCCTGTTTGTAGACTTCAGAACGTTCTCCTGGTACCCTTGGTCGCCATGGAGGAGTGTTCCCTGCAGCAGTAGCTCCCGACTTTGAGGACTTGCTTTTTTTTAACCATTATAATTACTTAAATTATGTTATATTCTCATCCTGAGCATAAATTGCATAGACCAGTCCAAGGACTGTAGTGTCTTTCTGCAGAAGAAGCTGGGTTGCAGCTGTAGAGGGGGAGGATAAGTAAATTTTTTGGCTTGGGAGAGTGAAATGTGACTGTGTTCAGCAGCATGCTTTGCCTGGGCTCAGTAGCCTTGCTGGGAGGGTGTGGGGAGCAGGTAAAGCTTAAGTGATAGGAAAAAAGGTTAATTTAATGAAATGGGGTTAATATCCTCATTTGCTTTGATCAATATAAAGACTGTAAGTATCTTTTACTGTAACAATGTCCCATGTGCTGTGAAATGCTGACATACAAGCACTTGTGATGAAATCTTGCGACTGTTGGAGAGTCATTAAGAGGACTGTCCCTTTGGCTGAATAGCTCACCCTTCCGAGGGCTAATGCCCAGACTCACGTTTAGGTGTGAGCTGATGCTGGATGGATGATCCCATTTACCAAGAAGAGATGAGGCTGAAAGAGAAACAAAGAGCACGTTAAGCAGGGTGACTGCAGAGCAGTGCAGAGAAGCGAGGTGTTGGGAAGCTGCACCTTGTTGGTGCCTACTTATGGCAGTGCCTATGATGTCTGGAGAAGAGAGCAATTTTGTTGCTTTTCAAAGAATCAGGACTTACATTCTGTGAAGTAAAAACCCCGAAGCTTAAGAGTACACTTGGATCCTATAGCAGTACCTTGCCTTCCAAATAGGAGAGGACCATACATTTTTCTTAGCTTTCTTAAGAAAATTGGCATGTAGCTGGTGTCTGGCTTCCACGTATCCCTTCTCTGCAAAGAGGGAACTGCGTATTTCCTTCAGACCAGCTTTTAACTTCTCCAAAGATACTCAGCTCTCAGCTTGAACAAACTCAGCTATATCCTACTGCAAGTGCATTTGGCATTGTTTTTAGAAATTTGAGGATTTGAAAGGAACAGTGTAGGCACAGTGTTCCATCCACTGGGTGAGGAGAGGAAAGATCGGCTTTCTAACATAAAAAGGTTGCAGCATTTTCTGTCTTCTTTGAACAGTTGGGGCAAAAGACACAACCCTGCTGAGATGCACCATTTATGTGGTGTAGATGTGGTATAATCCAGAACTTTTTATTTCGTTTGAAATGCCATTTACTTTGTTTACCTATCTGTACACCTACTCAGGGATGGCAGAATGTCTCTAACTTGTGTTGTGGCATATTGCAGCCAGGAGCACATATTGCACAGTTCTCCAAATATCGTTCAAGGAAAACACTGAAGTGTTTACATGTCTGGATATCTGTATGTTCTAAAGAACATAGTTCCACTTGCTCAGTTTATTATCTTCCCATTCATCTACCTATGTATGTATCACATATACTTTGCATGCTAATAGAAATCCACAGAACATGTTAAATTGACTTTTTAGGCTAAATTTTGCTTTATTACACAATTTTAGCAGTGGGAAATGGTAATGTTGTTTCCTTTAGTGAACTCAGGAGCTAAACTTGGTAATTATTGCAAAATACAACTTCTTTTCAAAAGGAAAAAAAAGACTATTTTAATTCAGCATTGCAGCAGAGATATATGTATAAGAAGGCAAAGTATGGTTTACACTGCCAAATAACTTGTCTATATTGCAAGTACTTTTTTTTAGTTATCTCCTACTCTTTTTGGCCTACTGTAAATACAAGTTACAATGGTTTATTCAAAAGGATTTTTTAAAAAGAAATTGTGTATAGACAAGTGTTGATTTTAAACTAACAGTCATCAGGATTTAGCTAAAACTAAAGCTGGTACTAGGTTGTCTATATAGCGATTTGCATTAGTTCTTAATTAAAATAAGTTCCTGTGTGAACAAAGACCAAGGGCCCTTTTCTTGGAAGATGGAAATGGAAAAAAGTGTCAGAATGACCAGAGAATGCAAAAGAGTAAACGTCGCATCCCTAGGGCAGTGGGTTTGCTGGAAAACTGGTGCGCTTACCTTTAGCCTGAGCTGGTGGTTTCTGCAAAAAGCTGCTGTTTGTGTTGCGCTGTGAGGAAGAAGAGAGGTGCAGACTATCTTGTGCTGCTGTGGCAAACTGCAATTCAGAGCACTCCCTCGTGCCAACAGAATTGCTTGCACAGAGGTGTTGCAGGCCTGAGACTTCGTTTATTCTTATTTAGGCCTGTTGCATCGAAGTAGGATTTGATCCATACTGTATTTAGGTAGAAAAGACTATTCAGGAGCCTTTGGCAAAACTCTTGGTACCAGAAGTGAACATTATCTTCGTGAGTGCTGAATATTGGCAGTTGTAAATGAATGGCATCTTTCAGGATAGGACCCATGAATGCCCCTATGGAAAAATACCTGTTACTTGCAGTTTGGACAGTGGAAATTGTTCTTTAATCTTCTTGACTGTGTATATAAAATGTCAACTATACTGTTGAATTAATAAAACAGTACATGAATCTGGGGGGTTTTGGGGTGGTTTTTTTTAGTGGTTGGTTGTCATGCCTATCTGTATTTTTAGTGGCTGTTCATAGTGCATTTTCTCTTCACGAACTTTGTACATTTCCAGTTACAGGTTGATATCTGAATCTATGGGCAGTGTTTGGGTATAACATTGCATTACTCCTTTGGGTTTATTATGCTCCAATAAAGTAATTAATGGATGAATGCAAATATCGAGGTAAATGATATGAAAGAGAATAATATTGTAGAAAAATTATAAACACACTGCATGTTTGTATAACTTGATATCACCAGTTACTTCTCAGTTAGGTGACTTGGTTACTCATTAAGCTGTACATCAGATTTTGCTCTTTTGCAAAACTTGAAGATTTCCTCCCTTGTCCATGTTTTTGAAAATACTGCGGTTTTTGTTTGTTTCTTTTGGTTTGGGTTTTTTTGTAGTGTTTTGCCACTGCATGTATAATGCATGTTTTGGTTGCTGTATAAAAGATTTTGCTATGTCAAGGAAGTATTTGGCTACCTGTCACACTCAGCTGTACTGGTAGTGGCAGTTCCACTGCAATTAGAATTTTAAATCCCTTCTAGAAAAGGCTGGAGAAACTAACTTCACGAGCATTTAAGACTCCAGACATCAGGGAGGTATTAAGCATCCTTCTGGAAGGACCTGAGATGGCTGGACACATTACAGAGCTGTTAAATGAGCTTCTAATGATGTCAGATGAGCCACTAACAACCAAAGAATGCCAAGCTTTTTCTCTCTTTCTGTGATGATTTAGTGATCAATAGCAGTAAAATAATCCAGGCAATGCACTAGGGAGAATTGCTGCTCTTCTCAAGTGGTTGTTTAAGTTTTAAGATAAGCTTCATGGTGTTTCCAGTGATGATAATGATTAATGCTTCCTTTGCTGTTGACTGCTCTACGTTTTTTTTTCCCTTCGTAGTTTGTATACTACATGAGAAGTTTACCACTGTCTTTCCCAGCAGGTCACTCCCAGCCATGCCTCACTGCTTAATTAATTGACTCGTTACGATGATGGATTCGTATTTGGTTTTACAGATCTGTCTGAGTGGCTTCTTCCCTGAGGATACCACTGTACTTTGTTCTGGGAGGTGTAAAAAGCAAGAAGAAAAGTTTAACTGCCAAATAACTGCACCTAGAAGCATCCAAAGAGTTGGAAGAGAAGAGCCTAGGAAATAATTCCCTTCTCCTGCTCACTTTAAAGTATGTTGTGCATTGTGCAATAGTGTGCTTGTAGGGGAAGGACTATTTGGCCAGAAGAGAAAGCAGAGCTTATAGAGAGTTAACTGCAGGGACCTTTCCCACATAGTCCTATATAAATGTTCTGCTGAAGAAGATGCTGCTTGTATTAATTACTGTAGTGTATGCCTGGAGCCAAAACACAGGGAGATTCAGGATGGTATTGGAGTATCTATTAATATAAACTACAAAGGTTGTGATGGACCTACAAAATCCTTCCCTTGGACCGGAGCACAGGAAAGGGGGAAATGTGTCATGAAGCCAGTTCAAATTTTTTAATAACATTTCTTCTGTAATTTTTTTTCTGTAAGCAAGGGTAATTTGTGTGTGAAAGCTTCATCCTGTTTAGCCATACTTTGTCCATTCTGTGAAGCTAATGTCTGGTGTTAGAAGTCAGGAACAGAGGAGGCTGGCATCATTGAATGTGTCTGTCAGCTTGGGGGAATACACTGGATGTACAGAGCAGGGAAGCAGTGGAGCAAACTTGCAGTGTGACTTAATGAGGCCTTGACTAAGTATTTCTAACCTTTGTGAGAGTCTGCCAGCCATTTTTAAATAGCTGCTTTACCTCATTTTACGGCCAAATACTTCTGCTCTTTCCTATTTTTTTCAATCTTATCTTGCCACTTAAAAATAGAACATTTTATTTTATTGCAAAGCAAATGGTCATCAGTTAATGGTGAAGATCATTAATTACATTGTCAAGTTAAAAAACATACATCTGCATCCTTTTATCCACATCGTAATGTTTTTTGCCCTGTATGTTGGAATTAAATCTATGCTGCTTTGAAACCATTGGGAGTGTGCTCACTGTTTTCCAAATGGCTGGTCAAGCCACAGTGGTGTTGATCAACCTGTGAATTTTGACTCAGATTCCGCCCCCCCCCCCCCCCCCCCCCCCCCCCCCCCCCCCCCCCCCCCCCCTTCACTATCCACCATAACCTTGTTACTGTCAACTCAGGATCTGCTCCTTGATCTGTGGCCTTGCCTACACTGGGAAATTCTTGGGAAATGGAAGACAAATTGACTCAAGATGTAAAAACAACGCATAAAAGTCCAGATTAAATCCCATTTGATGGCTGTCAGAAAAAATAGTGCTTTTAGTTTACTGTCATTGCGATTCCCTGCTAGTGCAGGTTCAACTCTCAGTAACATCTGTTTTGATTTCATGCATTTAGCTGGTAAGTCTTACTTCTGTGTTGTCCTTCAGTAGTTCAAAGCTAGGTATTGAACCAGTTCTTTCAGTGCTTTTGGGGTTCTGCCTGAGATCACCTTGCACCACCATTACAATATCAGGGTTTGCCAAAACTTGTGGTAGTGATTCACTGTGGTACTAACACTGGGCTAGTAAGAGCGACAGTATCATGTTGTCAACAGACTTGTTGAGTATTAGTGTGTTTTGGTTTTTTAATCATGCTTTTTAAAACTTGTGTTATATTTGACAAAAGTATGGAGCTGCGATTACTCTCTCTGTAGTAGGCTCCACCAGTGTCCCAAGACTTCAGAATATGGAATGATAGTTTCTGCATGAAAACTAACTTTGGGTCATGTAGGAGTTACTGTGTTTATTTCTTTTACCCCCATAGTACTGTTTAAAGCTATATTATTTTTGTTGCCATAATAACGTAGTGGCAAGTCTTTAGTTCACATGTGTAACAATAATTTCAGAGATGAAAACCCCATGCTTTGCCTTTTTGGGAAGGAATACAAGGTGTTGGACAAAGAAGATAAAATGCTTTGTGTACAAGATTGATGGTAAGAGAAAGACAGGCAGACACTCTCTAATTTTAACATTTACAAGGACACTATGCAGCAAAACAGAAGTTCAGGGTTTTTTTTTAATAATCTTCTTCCCAAAAAGCAGTATGGTTACAACACTGATTAAGAATAGAAGGCTGGAGAAAGAAATGAGAAGGCACAGAAAAGACAGCAAAGAGATTCTTTTATTGAATGAGAAAGGAGTCTTTGTGATGAAGGAGCATCGCTCTCCAGAAGGATGAGACTTTTAAACCACTGTATTAGAACAGAAATTAAATTCTTTTTTGCTTCTCCATCCAGCTTTGAGGATGTCAGATTTTTCTCTCTTGTGTTTGCTGAGTGAGGTTAAAGAGGATGCAGCGTCTCTTGTGCTGGGCTGCTTGGCTGCAGCCCCAGCCTGGATAGCCAGTCTCCCTGCTGGCCACGGCTGTCCAATCTGCATGACGGGGGGGGGAAAAGCATTGCTCCCTTCAGAAAAGCTTTTATTGAAATTGATGTTAACACCTTTGTTATAAATACAACAAGTATTGCATGTACGACAAGTTGTTGGTTACTCTAATAGCAACAGTTGGTTTTAAATCTTAGTATATTTTTCTTGTTACCTTTCTGCAAATCATTCTTCCTTTTTGCATATAAGGATGGAGCTTATATATACATTACTCTCCTAACTAGCATGAAAAGCTGAAGAGTCTTGGATGCTGATCCTAGTTGGTATTCAGTATTCGTGTTTTGCTGGACTGTGTCCTGAAGCTATTTAGGTTTCTTATTTTTCCAGACTGATGGAATCCCTTTAGCCCCAGAATTTTCCTTTTTCAGTGGAATAATGACACTTTCTCAGCTTCATTGTCCTCTACCTTTTTACTGAAGCCAGTTACTGGAAATTTGGGGGGGGGGGGGAGGGGGGCAAGGCTGAAGCAATTTCACCTTGGGATTTGGTCAGCTCTGCTGGAATATGTATGTTCTTGCCGGGTTGGACACCTTTCCTTTGGACTTCCCCTCCCCTCCTGGAGCTGCTGTATACAGTGTGGCAGTGTGACAATCCAGGCAGGTCATAAATAACTCTTGACAGAGGCCTTGCTAGAAACTTAATTTCTTGGCTTTTTGGGAATCCTTCACTCGGAGAACCAATCCTCTTCCTGTCCCATGGTTTTAATTCTATTTCTCAAGTCTTAACTACTCAGTTTGTTGCTTTTAAAGGAAGCTTCCCCCCCCTTTTACTTTTTTTTTTTTTTCACCCCCTGAAGGATTATGATGCCAATATAAAATCCCTCTCTCTGTGAGGAAGAGGGCTTCTGCAGATGTGCTGAAAACCACCCAAGGAAAGGATGGAACCGAGGAAGACATTTCACAGACATTTCATTGCCAGTTCCTGAAATCGAGACCTCCTGCTGCAGTGTAGGGAATCAGAACTGCCCGTTGTTTCATTCTTTCCTGCTCTGCCCTGTAGAGTTGTATCAAACATGAGTTTAGTTGTCTTCCTATATTCGCTTTGGAATTTGCCAGCACTGTTAATACTCTGTTATTTTGGAAAGAAGCCTCCAAATTGTGTTATATTTTATGGGTCCTATAAATTATAATTTCTGACTATAAAGAAAAATACTAGGCCAAAAATATTTTCAGATTTAAATTGCCCATACTTAAATGGATGAGGAAAATAACTGAAGGATACAGGTAGTATTATGCTAATAAGTTTTACAGAAAACAATGGCAAGAGCTGCAGTGATTGAACAATGTAATGAGTTATTTGAATAATGTGTTTGAAAAGTGATAAAAAAATCTCAACCTGCAGTTTTTAGGAGGGGAAATAAACTTTCCTAAGAGGTTTACTTTGGATACAAATTGAAAGGGATTTCAGAATGATCACTTCTGCAGCCAAGCAAAAATACCATTCCTTAGAGGCTACTGTTACCAAAAGTCAGCAAGTTATTATTCTACTTAAAATCTGTGTAGTTCTGTTTTATTTTTCAAATATATCTGGTTTTATAAGGTTACAACCATGGGAACGGAAATCTGCTGTCTATGAAATAGCTATTCCTGCTGCTTTTGCAAAATACTTTGACATATGTGTTTCTGTAGAAAAGATGGATTGCTTTCTCAAAACCCTTGAGACTTTCAGGGTGGTGAAACCTCCTTCTCCCACAAGAGAGACCACCAAGAGAAATATGCTTGGTGTTGGGCACCAAACAGCCGTTATTCTGGATACTGCATGTTATGTATTGGATATAAATTTATATATTGCCAGAATATACAGATTCTGAATTGGTAACCTGTTTTATTCTTCAAAGATTCTTTTATCTATGAGAGGGTCTGGTCTACTGAAAAACCTTTATTTTAGTGCGTTGTCACATCTAAATAAGATCTCATTGAAAAATAATCTCATTAAAAGGTGTAATTACAAGGTATGTGAAAAGCACTGGGAGGACTCCGAATTAATGTAGTCCAGGTTTCAATGGGGTTTGAGTGTTGAAGTGACACTTTCATAGCATGAACTGCTTGATGAAAGAAATAATTATAAATTATATTCTTTCTCAGTTGTAAGTTTTCTTCAGACCCATTAATGCTGTGATCCTACAAGCCCATCGTTTTCCTGCCATGTATCAGCAAGACCCTTAATAATGGCAAGTTAAGCGTACATGTAACTAGTTGCAGGATTGTGGTTGAACATTGCTGTGAGCCAGATTCTGCTTGGGCCTCCTGGAGAGAGGAAGGATTCAGTACTGTGTTTTCCATTGTATCACTCCTTCCCACAGCATATACAGGAGAAGTACGCAGTCTGGCTACTCTGCCTGAAGCCACTGAGATGTACAAAAGGGGGAGTGAAGTGTCACACACAATGTATTGTCTTATTTTATATTCTCATCTCTGGACTTGTTTGGAGCAGAGCTTCACAGAAGCGTCGACCAGGGCCTGTAGAACCAAGTGCTGAAATACTTTCACTGTAACAACCTAATTCTCTGTATTCATCACCTTGCTTTGCAGGTTTATTTCAGGTGTAGATGGCCTTCAGTAGCAAGTCATCCTCTGTACGTACGCAGTAGGCCAGCACGGAGAGATGTTTAAGCCTACATGTATTTGCACCATGTTCTTTTTTTTTCTACATAAATAGAAATCCAGGTCTGGAGGTTATGGTTTAGTGTGAGTACTAGTGAGAATTGAAAATTCTGCAATTGAGTCTGGTTTAATTTCTTCCTGATGCTCATTCTCCTGAGTGTTTTTTGCATGTAAAAAGCTCATTTCTTTTTTTAAAAGGCGAAGAAATATCAGCTAAAACAACTCACTCCCCAAAACACCCCCCCAAGTCTGTTCCAGTAATGACATATAACTAGTACAAATAAAAGTAGATTTCTCAGTTCTTTTTTTCTCTGAAGAAGCAAATGGTGTAGGTATGAGCTTAGAGCATATAAAAAAGTTTTAACTGCTACTTTAATGTGAGTGACAGAGCCATAACTGTGGCACTTCTTATGAAGATGAGTTATTCATAACTAACTTCCTATTATAAATTTTTACCACCAGCACATTATTTAAGGCCGAGAAATTCTCAAGTCCTATCTGCAATTTCTAGTTACCAATTGATTTTTTTTTTTTTTAAATGGCCATTAGAACAATTCAGGTAATCAAGGGGACATTTTCTGGAGGCTTTCATTTTAGGAACTTTGTTTTCTCATTTCTAATTACCATACTTCGATCATGTAAGGAAAAGCTGTGCAAGACGCGTATTGCATAATATTCTAAGCAGGATTTTCTTGCCAAGGTCCAGTTGCTAATGCTGTTCGTGACTGTCCTTTTGAACTCACTGCCGATGCTGACAGAGGGGTGGATGCTGCAGAGTTTGTAACTTCTGGCAGAGTCCCTGTGGCTCTGCGCTTGGGTGGAGAGGCTGTCTAGGGAGCTGTGTGTTGGTGCTCTCCCTCCTGCAGTGGGATGGTCAGCCCTGCTGAGCGTGAGGGGATGTGGCGGGGAGTTGAGGGTATTTGAGGAGCAACTTCAGGCTCTCGGGGGTAGGGACTTGCAGTTGTAAGCAAAGACAGACGCAGAGGCTGAGGATGGTGCTGTGGAGCTGTGGAGATATGGGGCAAGGCATACAGGACACTCAGTTGTGTTCATTCCTCAAAGCTTTTTGTTCTGCACAATGACTTAAGTGACTTCCATCTCTAATTTTCAGAGGATGTTTATTCAAAAGTGTAATTTCTTATCTTTCTCACGCTAATTTATTTTGCAGTGGCTTATAATGACCATCCCAATTGCCTTGATTTTCTTCTCACTACAGAGTTGCTGTTTGGCCTCACCACAGAGTTTATGTACTGAATTGTCCTTTTGTTCACTGTCCCTCCAGATGCTTTGTTTTATGATAGCTATTTTCTGATGATCCAAGCCTTGTAACAGTTGAATCTGTAAATATTTTTATTGCGTCTTTGTTAAGCAACATATTACTGCAGAACATTTTATGACAGTCTTCCAATTCCAAATAAAGGAAGCTAACATGCTTTCCCTTTTTCCCTGGGAGCTACAAAATTTCGAATGTCAAATATACTTCCTACTGTAAAGCAGTATTGTAAAGCAATGCACTGCTTTCCTAACTAACATGACCATTAATTTAACAGAGTATGATGGTTTAGAACAAACACCCTCCCTTGGGTTAGTTTACTGGTAATTGCTTTCCTGCCCAATAGAAACCATTGGGTCAAATTCAGTTTAGATGCAATTAATAGTTCTCTTACACAGTTACAATTTGGGTAAGATGTATTTTAGCTTATTATTTCATATTAAGATATTTAAAAAATCCAATAAACTGAAAAACAAAGAAAATGTTTTATTTCTCAGTTTATCTTGTAAATATCAATGGAAACAGATTGCTTCCTGTTCTTTAGCTGTGTTTTTAGTGGGGCTGAAGAGGCCAGCTTTTCTTGTGCTGGGTGGGACCTTCCTCTAAATACTGTCTCAGTGATTCTTCCAAGATCTAGAGAGGTCTCAAAGCTGATGGATGAATTATTATTTCCTCTTCCTGTCTTCATTTTGTCAATTTTGTTGTGAAAGTAGGAAGTAGAAATAACTGCAGGCTTGGTTATAAATGAAATCCTTCAGGCTTTTCATGGATGTTGTTTGTATTAAAATAAATTTAAATTTAGAGTCCCTAAATTTAGCAAAACTTTGGTTTGGGGCTGTTAATCCAAGAACGATGTTTAAATGATTAGTTGGGCCTTACGAGAGTGCTTTAACAAAATATTTATGTACTTTGATCAAGATGAATTAGAGATTGGGTTTAAAGGATGAGTTTTTCTGGCATCAGTGAAGGATAACTGCTACTGTGCTGAAGCAACCTCAGGATAACTAGCTGCGGAAGAAACTGCTGGATCCACTCATTGTAATATGTTTCTGATTGACTTTTAGTCTCCTCATCACCCTCTCAATAATAACGCCACCTGTTTTAAAAATGTGTGAAACAAAGTAGTGTAAGGTAGCAAAGACCTCACTGCATTGGCAGATGATCATAGGCCCCACTGTAGCAGCAGTGTCTAGTCTTGGAAAGAAGGCTAAGCCTGGGGTATGAAATTGTATTGCTATTACGTAAGTTTCTATAAAAGTCAATTTAAAGGATAAATTTGGACTAGATAAACCTTTTTGGGGAGGCAACTATGTTATAAACAGAAGGTCATACAGTTCTCCCGAATGATACTTCCCTGCTGAAAAATGTCAGTACCACATAGATCCAGAATTTGTCACAGCTGTGCATCAGGGATATGTGAAGAAGAAAACATTGTCATTGAGACACAGAGATGTTAGTCTGTAAATACAAAAATAGCTCATAAATATTTTTATTCCTACCCAAGCAATTCATGTAGTGTAAACAGAAGCTCAGTATGTTCTGCTACAGAGTGATACAATATGGACTAGAGTACTTTGAGAAATGAGAGGCTTATCTCTTGGATTATTCATCTAATCAAGGCAATGGACTTTTAAAGCACCGCTTTTGTATGTGTGGGTCCGTTCTTTGCCCTCAGTGCCAACCAGACAACCTCCCACTGAATTTGTGATGTACATCACTACAAAAGTAGACTGAGCCAGATACTGCCTTCCTTTATCCACTTTATCCACAAACTTGTGGATGGGGCTTCATAGATATTAATGGAGGCAGTTTTTAAAATAGGAGTGAGAGAGGGCATTGAAACATTTTGCCCACGTGGACACTTAATGTCATCTTTAGATTGCTTACATCTCAACTGTCTTTGGGCAGTTTTACTGATTGATTCTAATGTTGGATTAGAAACATTTGGTAAGCCTGTGGCTCTAGTGTCATGATGGTTCATGTTAAAAGGAGAGTCTTCTCTGTGCCCTGGTGAATGTTTGAAAAAGAAGGTATGTCTTTGATGCAGAGTCTGCACACTCAACGTTGTTTGAATACAGAGCGTATCCTTGTGTGCTGCATCTTCTGTTAACGTGCAAAGATCCTGTTTTACATATGTCACCTTTGTAAAACCTTGTGTCACCTACTATTGCTAGAAGCTCGTAAAGTCAGCTCTGATGTATGCCATCAGCAACAAACACTCTATGGATTCAGTAAAGCTGGTTTGTTGCTAACCCACAGGAGTGTTCCCTGTGATTTAAAGCCTGTGTATATATAAACAAGAAGTAAAAGGACCCCCCTGCTGTGTGCAGTTCCTTTCAGAAAGGGGAAGTAGCAGAGATGGGATAACTTCTTTTCTATTTGTCATAGTGGGAATGATAATTTTATAAAACAAGCATAAATTCTTATATTGTAATCCCAATATATTATTATGGCTGGACTCGATGATCTTAAAGGTCTTTTCCAACCTCAATGATTCTATGATTCTATTTAGACCTATCTTTGTGAAACTCTTTCTGAGTTGGCAATTTTCTTGACTGGTCAAAATGTGACTGTATGTGGACAAATATATACAGAAAATGCCATGTAAAGGATAAAAATATACATGCTTTCATGCAACTGTATAATCTTGATCTTGCACATATTTGGCAAGAAGCCGGTTTTTCTAGAGGTAGAAAATACATTATATGTTCCAGTCAAAACTGATTTGATTTGAGTGATTTAATATTCTCCGGATAAAAAACACACCACTTTGTGTGAATTTAACTACATATAGCACACATTCAGCAGTGAAGCTGTTCTGTATGTGTGATGACTATTTGAGATGTGCAAGAAGTAAAGAAAGTGTGCGAGATTGCTCTGCCTTACACAAACATTCATTTAAAAACCAATGTATTTAGATCTAAAAACAAGCAGCTGCATTTGTTTAGCCCTTTTCTGATATCAACACAAACAAGTGATTTAACAGAAAATAGAAATGTGAAATGTTGTATGATCTAAAAGTGTCTTTGACATCACTTGGGTCAGGACTTTGCTTGGAGCCTCTGCATTGTGAGCCCATGTGTAGCAGATCATCTGTTTATGATTCTTCACATCCGAAGTCAAATGGCTCAGTATAAGACTAAATGAATGAGCATCAAGAGTTCAGAGTTGATCAGCACTACAGAAATTATTGGCACTCTGGATACATGGACTGCGTAAGTACCTTTGGCCCAGCTTCCAAGGTATACTTGGGCCTCTCATTCTTCCACTGAACGAAAGGACAAGCAAAAAATGTTCAGTGTCATTTAGGGTGGGACCTGTGTAGGAGGGTGTGTTATCCTTAAACTTTTAATGAGGCTTTGAAACAGGCAAGAGACGTAAGAGAAGTAACTTTTTCTTTACAAATAAAAATAAATTGAATGATTGCTTCAGTCTTAGCTGTTTTCCACTGAGTGTTAGTGGTCTTAAGTGTGGAATAGGCTTGGTAAGGAAGTTCAGGCTTATGAAAAGTTACTTTGCTCTTTTTTTAAAAAACAAAAAAGTTTCTTAATCTGTTTCACTGCACACTCTGGAGCTTGCAAACAGCTTTTAAGCTCACAACTTAGTATTGCATTTGAAAAATTCAGGGTCAGTCATGGTAAAGGAGTGTAATTTTTGTGGCTCTGTGAGCAATAACTTGATTCTATGAAGAAGTGGCATAGCTTTTAGGAATAAGCACCAGGTTAGAATTTGAATTAAAGCAAAATCTATTTGAGGATTGAGCTATTTGGCTTATCTCCATGCCAACTGCCATTACATGTCTTTGTCCAATTTTCATACAAACAGGATAAAAACGGTGAAGTACTGCAAGAGGAGCAGTTTTGCAGCTCATCAGAAAATGGAGTACTAGGCAGAAGGCAATGTTTTCACGAAGTTGAATTTTTTTCAGTCTCAAATCAGGGGGTTCACAGACAGAAGTTGTACCTGGGTGCATGCTTCAGCTGATAACGTGACCTGCAACATTGCTGAGGTCACCAACTAGCATAGATGTTGAAACCTGAACAGTAAACCACCGTAGCAGATGCACGGCTGATAAGGATGTAGCAAATACTTAGAGAAAGTAATTTTCATCAACATTAATCATTAAAGTATAGTAATGGGGTAACTGTTGACTAGAGTTTAGCAGCAGCTGCTGGCAAACAGGATTTGTAGATTTCTCCCTGTTTGTGGGCATTGTAAAGATAAACTGGTTTGTATGCAAGACTCATGGTTCAGTAGAAAACGTACTGTAGTGCTAGCAGGGAAGACCTGCTAGAAACTGCCAGTAGTTCTCAGGAGAGCTCGAGGTTTTATGTATGTTGCAAAGCTAAGGAGTGGTGCCCATAAAACTCTTTAATTGTGGAACACCCAGTTAATCCTACTAGTTCTGTTCCTCAGGCTGTACTCCAGCCTTATCAGCAGGGAAGCAAATCATCCTTGTCTCTTGATGGACAGGGAGAACTCGCTGTGTCGTACCCCATTGAGAAAAATGGTGGCTTTACTTTCTGTTACCCTCCAGCTCAGTCCGTAATGCTCCAAAAGAGAAAAGTCAGTGGAGCTGAAGGCTGCTCTGAAAGAGCCGTGTCTGAATTTGAGAAAAACCTGAGGCTTTGCTCATGCAGTTTCTGTGTCGTGTCCCCACGCCCTGCTGTTTTTACTGGACTTTCCAGCTCAGGAGGTGAGCCTGCAGCTCTCCTACTGCAGGGGTGCGTTCTGCGTGCACAGTTTCTGCCACAGTACATACTTGATCTGGAGTAAGACCTGAAGGAGTGACCATAGTGTTGATAATAAGTAATAATTCCAGGCTTTGCCTGCCTGCTCCATGCACATTTTCAAATAATTCACTTCTGCAGCAGTATTTGAATGGGCACAAAGAGCGACTATATGTTTTTAACAACATAAATACAAGGAGTTTAACAGTTTTTGCAATTATAACAACTTTAAGTCTGCAATCCATTATTTAATATTTATTTGACATTTTTATCACGTTTCCAGAACACAGTGACAATTAAAATTAGAGCTGACACAGTAAATCCTGCTCTATGACAGGCTTGCAAAATTCCACTCTCCCACACAGCTAGAGTGAGTAATGGGTTTTGATGGGTGTGTAATATATCATTAGGGATTTTTTTCCCCCTTTACTATCACTGTAGGGGTGTGTTCTGAGCTTGGATCAGTAAGTTTTCCTACCTTTCACTAAATGTTGCTTTACCATTAGTTACCATTCTTACTTATGAGAACCTGCTTTTTTATGGCATTAATTACAGGAGTCATGGCCCCTTTGTTTACTGTTATTAATTTTCTATTGGAAAGGCTTTATTTCCCTTGTCTGATTTTAGAGATGATTTTCGCTATCATGGGCATAGCAACTAGTTCCAAGTTACAGCCTCTGAGGGTGGTTTGCTCTCCCTCTGGGTGAGTCAGTACAGGTGGTGCACAGCCATGGGCAATCTGCTCAGTGCTTCATCCTGAAGTATTAGGAAACTGTATCTTTATCTACTATTAGATGAAAGGAAGAGTTCAGTGACTGCCATGCCAGTCTGAACCTCTTGAAGCTTTGATTGAAGAAAATGCCTAACATATTGGGTTTTTACATAGATCCTACTGCAGTGGGTGTGCATCTATTCCTGTAGGCAGATATTTATGGTTTGCAGCTGTAGAACCAGATTGCAGCAAGTACCCTTGACTGCAGAGGGGACTGACTGCGGTGCTGTCTGGCCTTGTGGGAAATGTGCTGAGGTAGGCACGATGTGTGCAGGGACGCTGTTTGGCAAAGTCCCTTGCTGTGTTCTTTTACTGGGTACAGTATGCCATGTTCTGCCCTCCTCTTTGCTTTTCTCCTGCTTACCCGGGTGCAGACACTTTCCCACACTTCATCCCTTTTTCTTTGATTACTTTTTTCCTAGCTTTGCTCTTGGAACTGCTGAATTATTCTGATACTTTTACATTTTTTTTCCTTCTTTAAAGGCAGGCACCTGATATGGAAAATTTCAGCTCAAAGAGTTGAAAGCTGGCAAGTGTGTAAGCAACTGAAAAAAGGCAAGCTCTTGCTAATGAGTAAAATTAGCAATAGATGGTTGCATCGGCTTGGCGTTCAACATGCATGACTTCTGACCATACAGTTCAAAGAAAGTTAAAAACATTTCCTCAACACTCTATATTTAGTCAGCATTTACCTGACAGCAGTCTAATCTGCTGCAAAAATCTTGATGACAGTCTCAAGAAAGTCAGCATCCGTTTGTTTTCTCTTTCAGTTTGCTCACAGCCTGTGTAGGTCAGGCTGATACCCTTGGATTCTCACTTTCATGAGTAATGTATTTGCATTAACATTATAAAGCTTTTACATGATGAAGAGAATATGAAATAAAAAGCATCTAAACCCAACTGCAAAAAGCCCCTCCATCATCTCAGCATTAGGAGAGTATTTGTGGCTCCGTTCGATCCTATTGTCTCTGAAAAATTCTGTTTTCTACTAAAGTTTTAGGGGTAAACAGGGTAGTAACTTTGCTCACATGCACATGTGACTTTGCTATTTGATTCCTATTCTATAGGCAGCAAACTGGAGAAAACTTCTCAGTGTGAAAAATGCAAAGAAAACATGCTGTCGAGCTTGTAAAGTCATCTCTGTCTTCCAGACCTTTTCTGGGAACCATGGCTCTGTCACCAAGCAGCTTTGGTTTACTGGGTCAAATGAATGTAGGCCCTCAAAGGTAGCATCACCCTGAGTGGCTCTGGTGGCAGTGTATTGAGAATCAGGATGATACGTAGGCACAGCTCAGTTCTTTGCTCACAACAGAGAATGTCACCCTGTAAATGGAGCCGTCTTCTCCTTAAGGATACAGCTGTTTCTTTTTAATGGTTTGGGAGCAAAAGTAAGACTTTTATACAGTACCTTGTCACTACCCACTCAGCATACCCCAAGGGTAGTGTATTTTCACAAGCATATATTGTTTAGGTGAAATAGAGGTATTGTAATGTTCTTACAGAATTTTCAGAATCTACAGCAAAGATAACTAACATGCAGACAATACATCTTCTTAGCACTAACACCTTTTTACAAATTTAAGCAATCGGATTAAAAAAATAAGGGAGAATGCATTCACTTTTTCCCCTTCTCAAAGCCCTAATGGTTTGGTTAAAAAAACCCCACAACTGGTCAATATTTCTTCACATAGATAAATGTTGTTCAGTTTGTTGCACTTTCAGGAAACAACAGCTTCCTCTGGGTGCATCTATCTTAGTGTTTCAGCTCAGAGCAAGATTGCTCAAGAACTCTTGAATTGAGCCCCCTGATTGTTCGCTGTTACTGAGCCTTGGATCTCACTGCAGAGTGGTTTGGGGGAGCATGGCTGGGCTCTGGGGAGGACAGGAGGGTGCGAGGATGCTCCGCTCCCTATTAAGTGTCCAGCCTGGGGCCAGGTTAGAGCTAGTCCCAGCAAAGCCCTTGATGTGTGTATGGGGGGGGGGGGGGCGGGGGCAAGGCCTCAACGCCAACTGTTTTGCTTTGCAAGCCTATTCCAGTTGGGCCATGCTGCTTTGCTGATGTACAGACAGCTTGTGTTTGCATGTTGAAAGGGTTTTAAAGATGGGCAGAACTAAGAGAGACTAGTGTAGTATAATACATAAAGCAAAATCTTCAAATGATGTTTGTGGTAGTGTTTTGATCTTGTGTGCATAATTATTTGCAAGAAGCTATTTTTATTTTTCAGCATAGATACTTTGTAATAATCACCGGTATTTTAAAAAATTAAATTGTGCTTTTCACTAGTAATAAAATTGAGATAATTTTGCCAGAGTGCTGCTGAAGAGCTCATTTTTCAAACTTAGTCATTTGGGTGTAATGTACCTATTTCTTCTTCAGTTATGTAGAATTTTTATTAAGAAGCCTGAGTTATGCAAAGTTCTGTTTTAAAATGGTGTTTATTAATAGATTTGCTTGCTCTCTGGCTTAATGCAACTAGTTAGACTGTTATTAGGCTGCTAATGTAGAAGACAAAATTATCCTGGAGTGCAGGATTGCTTGAGGAGATCTTAGACAAGCCATACATAGAAAGTTAAGGGTACCTTGGGGACTTCAGTGCTTTGCAGGATATGGCTGTTGTGCGGTAGCATCTTGAAAAGAAGCAATGCCAGCAAAGCCAAAATACTGAGAGCTTTACTCCATGCTTAAGGTCAGCAGGGAAAGGATAATCAGGTGTTGAACTTTCCTGGTTTGGGACTTGGTCCGCGGGTCCTGGGCAGTCACCAAGGTCTGAATTTGAGCAAGTGGGTGAGCTTAGTTTGACTATGAGGACTTACACATCAAAAGCGTAATCTTATTTACTGTCCTCACTGCAGGAGCTCTGGGGAAATACATGCTGCCATCTCCTCTGCTGAGACATAGTAGGATTTTGCACGTTCAGTTGTGTCAGTATCAGCCTGTCTTGCTGAAACTGAGGCTGGGCAGCTGGGTGTGTCACAGCAGCCACTGAGGCAGGGCTTCAGCACAGTTCATCCCCCTGTGCTCTGCCTTGCAGGGCAGCTGGGAGCACCGAGAGTCTCCCTTTTCGCAGGCTGTAGCTCTGCCCACCCCAGTGACCCTTGAAGACAGAAAGAGTAGTAGGGTATCACAGTGTTGCCTTGCCTGGTTATGTCCCTTCTTCGCTGGCCTTTTCTTTCCTCATGGGGGGGGGGGGGGGAAATTCCAGTCTTCTGCTGCTCTTTCTTTTAAAACCTAGTTGTACTCCCACCTCCACCCCCCTCATGTCGTCAGGCTGTTTCTTGGGTAGTGACTAGCTAACTGATGAAGAGATTCATGTGGTGGCTGCAATAGTCTATTTTGTGATGTACAAGGAATAACAGTTCCCCAACATTGAAAATTTAACTCCTGCATGTACCTTGAGTCCATCTGCCAGAGGAGGAGAATAGAGGTGGATGGTGAAGTGAGCAAAACTATCCCAAAAATCTAAATGAAGAGAACTTGATTTTCTTGTGTGTAAAGGGGGAGGTCGCTAACTGCTTTGGTGCAGATATCGGATGGTCTATTACGTACTTTGATTTGTTCTGCAATGCTTCACAATCACAGTAGAATTTAAATAAAAATTTGTCACAGTGGGCTAAGCACTAATGTGGCATAAAGCCTGTTTTTTGGTAACATTCATTCTACTGAGTTACTTGTATTGTACACACAGGCAAGAAAGCTATTTAGTCAAGTCCTTTCTGAGTGTCCTTGATGGAGAAAAAAGCCTTTAAGAGACCTATTTACTTTTATTATTCTTGGCCTGTCTTACTACTTTCTTATCCTTTAAAAGTGCTGGGATAGAAGCAAATTGGTATATAGCAATGTATTGTTAGGGGTTTCTTTCCTCATACTGGGGGGGGGGGGTAAAACATCAAAGTTATTCTCTCTGATTTTTGTGGGTTTTCTTGCAATCACTTTATCTCATTTGAAAATATTTTTTTCTGCCTGCAAGCTGTGTGAAAAATCCATATACAGCAAAGGAAATTGATTAATGCTCCTCAGGGGCGTAGTTCTGGCTATGAACAAACTGTTGCCAATTGCAGAATGTAAACAAACTGAAAAGTTAAGATTTCCACCTGCCTAATCGTTCTTTAGTGGTAATATTGGAAGAAAACCTGTGATAATAGCAATGAGACCTTTCCCAAAAGAGGCAGGAGTTTAAAGCCAATACAGCATTGTCTCCTATCAGTGCTGTGCTAGCATCCTGTCTCTTATTTTCTTACTCCTCCAGCCCCTACCTTGGATATTATAAGGTCGGTAGGATGCAGCATGGCCTGGGAGAATTTACTTGGGAAGTGGGGCTGCTTTCCCCTGTGAACCGCGGAGTTCAACTCTTCCTACCTTACTTACCATTTTCTTTCTCATAAGAAGAGTGTCCCCATGTCTCCATAAGGACTTGGTTGTGATAGTAGGCTGAGCGTAGACCAGGGATCTAAAATGTTGTGTAGTCAGATTTGAGAGAATTTTTTTTTTTCCTTCCTTTTGGTGTTTTCCCTTTCCAGGGCAGAAAGAGACTCTTCCTCCTGCTGAAGGGAGGGGAGGAATCTTTGCTCCATCCTCACAGCACTGTGGAGTTGTGGATGGGCCACCAGAGCTCTGTGCAAATGTGTTCCTCTGCCCAGTGCCAGCTCTGCCAGCTTTCTGGACCTGGTGGGAGCCTCCTGGCAGAGCAGCACACCTGCTGTGATTTGATTATTGGATTATTCTCAGCTGCAGAGGCTGAAGTATTAGTATTTTGTTTGTTTGCAGCCTGGCAGAGGGAGCATGTATATTAAAGCGTGGTGGTTTAGGACTGGCTCCAAATCTGAGTGCAATAACTATCCTTAATATTTTTTGTGGCTCTGTTCAGGCTATCTAAGGTAAGACCATGGTTAAACCCAGTCAAAGATCCATAGAAAGCATTTCCAGCTCTATATTTGTTAAATCAGTTCTGTTCCCTTTCAGTTCTAGTTTTTTTTCCTTCCTTGAGGGCAGCAAACATAGCAAAGGTGAGTGATGAACAGTCCTTCCCTGAGACTGCTGTCGTCTTCCTTGGGTCATTTGGCAGCGAAGATGCATTGACCAAATGGTTGATATTTGTGGAAGTACCTTGGAGCCACCGGGGCTTGGGAAGCTAGGCAGTTTTGAGATCCTGGCTTCTTCTGTGCTTCTGCCTACCTGACTGTGTACCCTAGGCTCTGTATTGGCTTTAGCACAAAGATTAACCTTAGCATGGAAATTGTCTATCTGGGCTGATGGCGGAAGCATCACGGCATTTGGATATGCAGAAGCACTGCCAAATCAAGATCCACAGCATGGTATTGATGTGCCCACTGTGCGAACCTGTATGGTCATGGTCAAGTTGTTTACTGAAAATATCTCTTAAAGAAACTCTTGAGATAAAATCTCTTCCAAAAAAGAAGCATCTGCAGCTGTCACACATATATTCCTAAGGAACAAAGTAATCACTGTATACCTTATCAGGTGCTGTTTGTTTCTCCAATTTAACTTGAACTGCTAAGGACAAAGAAAGCTTTTTGCTTGGTGGTGGGTGTGTGGGTGTGGGTGTGTGTTTTGGTTTTTTTGTTGTTGTTTTTTGAGTTTTTTGGTGGTTGTTTTGGTTTTTTGTTTTTCTTTTCACCTCTGATAAAGGAAATAGAGTTTGTAAACATTTTTTGTTTCATTAAAAGCTATGGATAAGAAAGAAATAGCATGGCACTGTCACCTCTGCAGTCCTTGTGACTTCATCCCATACATACAAAGGACAATATTCAAACCTGTATTGCTCTATAAATTACTGTGGAGGCAGTCAGCAGGAACTGACCTGGACTGTTCTTGGTGGTGAGGGAGATGAATGAGAAACTGAGAATCCTTTTGTGGTTGCTTTGTTTTCTTCTCGGAATTGGAGGGACTGTTTGAATACTGCATGCTTCCTAATGACTTCTGCCTTTTTTTTTCACTCCTAGGATTTAAAATATTTAACTTGCTGAAAGACTTTGGTTTGAAATCCTCTAAGTGGGAAAGCACTGATTGTTGGCGAGTTCAAGTGTAAAATTGGTTGTAAGTACTCGTGGGGGAACAGTGCAATGGAGCTGAACAGTACACTGAAAATGAGTACTCTACATCAAACCACATTTGTTATTTGATGTTCACTGCTGGTTTCTAAGAGCACAGCTAGTAAATACTGGATCCAAAGTGCATTTAAGTCAATCAGAAGAATCTTACTTAACTAATTTGCGCTGGATTTTGAATGAATTCCTTCTTCCAAGGTACTTTACCTTAAATTTCTATTCTAAGGTGTGGATCAGTTTTCCTTGGATGTTTCATGAACATGATTGTATAGTGGTGAAGGCGAATCAGACTCAGATATGTATCTTAACCACTAATTAATATATGCTATGGGAATCTATAATTAAGTAATTTTAATTCTCAGGAAGGAACAGGTAAACGTGGATTCTTTTCTTTGCATTTACACGTATTTAAAATAACTTTCTCTGAAGCTTTTAAAAAGAGGAATTAAAAGCAATGTTTTGGGAAAGCTCAAAGTAAAGTTAATATTGCTGCTTAGGGCTTGCTTTTGCCTGGTGAGGATTACCAGATGCTCTAATTTCATTTATTGCCTAAGCTTTGACCCCTCTTTAGAGGTGAGGGTTAATCCACTGAAAAAATTACTCTGTTCTGTATTGTATGCCATTAAATCTTGCAGAATGGGTTTGGGTTGTTGATTATATTCCATCATTCCTGTTACACTAATTAAAGAAAAGCAGTATTTGAGGTATGTAGTGGAGCTGTCTGATGCTGTGCCCCAACATCATACCATATAGTATTGAGGCATTTTTCTGTTTACCTAGAGCTGTGCTGAGAGCGCTGTCTTGTAGCGCTGGAAGCTTGTGCCAGAACTGTTTTGCATCTTTCTTTACAGCTCTCCACACAGTGCACCCTCTCTGGCTCTTCTCCCTCCCTTGTGAGTTGGAAGAACATGCTGGATGTTTCTCCCCTTACTGTTTCCATTTAATTTCCGTTTGCTTCATGAGAGCCAGGAAAGAAGTGCTGCTGCTTCATCCACCCCGTGAGCAGGTCCACTCCTTGGCCTGGCTGGGGGATGCTATGCTGGGCAGGGTCCTCCAGGGCTGGTCTGTGGCTGCAGAGCAAGCGTGATTGTCGTTCCTGTTTGCTCAGGGAGGCAGTTCTCAGACTCATGGAGGGCTTGCACATGGGGCGTTTTGCCATGTGTGGGTTTTTTTTCTTTAAAACTCTCCTAAAGAATTGAGGACGGATATATTTTTCTTTCTCTCCCATAAACATACAGCTTTCCCTACATTAAAAGACCATCAGTGGGGTGGTGAGGTCAGCTCTCAGAAGGGAGAAAATGGCAGATTTAAGATTGCCCAGGTAGTCATACTATGCCTTACCATGTGCGTGCATTTTAATGCTCTCCTTTATGGTCACATTGGCCACATACAATGTTTTCTCTGAGACTCCTATTTATCCAGCACACAGGAGGGACTCTTTACCTACTGATCAGCTCTTCAGTATTTTATTTTTGTCATTGTTGCATGTGTACCCCAGGCTATATTTACTACATGCTGTTGAAGTGATGCTTTCAGGATAGGATTATTAACTAACTCATTAGCTTTCTCTTGGTTCTCATTAGTATAATAGCGTAGTGTTGCTCAGGCAATAATTACTTTGCCTTCCTCACCTGCAAACTGAGGGTGTATCTTTAATTTTATAGACCAAGTAACTGAGACATGGAAAAAAAAGTGTTACTTGGAATGTTTGATTTAAAAGGCTTTTATTTTGAAGAGTCCTTAGTATTACATATCTTCAGGAATGGATCAAAGAAAGGGTCATCACATTTTTCTGACACATGAAGACAAGGAAGAAGGGCTGGGGTTTTTTTCCCATCTAATGTTATTCTTGTAAATTGCAGACCTGTCTGATTTGAAATTCAGCTGGTGAAAGATGACATTTAATTTAAACAAGGTCACATAGCGGAGACTGTTAAGTAACCTTAAAAGTAATCAGTCTCACCAACAATTAAGTCTTTGTTTTATCAGAAAGATGTCTGCTCTTCCTCTGCTGTTTGTCCGCTCTGTGCTAGTGATGTTCTGCACTTTGGAAGGAGATGATTGCTACCTCCTCCGTACCAACCCAGGCCAGAATTACAATCCTTGCAGCAATGAAGTCTAAGAGGTGGCATCAGGATGCTTCCCACCTTTCCCTCCTCTGAACATTGTTTGCTGGAGCTCCTGGGGCTTTTTGGACGCACAGCACCAAGCAAGGCTTGCTAGTCCATGGTGTGGGAGTGGGTGCCCTGGGCACCTCTTGGGCAGCCTGGGAGTCCCAGAGTGTGACGCAGGATGGCACCATGGCCTGGTGTTCCTCTGAACTGCATGGCCCGGGGCGGGGGGTCGTATTACCATCTTGTTCCATGTGATCTCATACTAACTTTTCAGTTCAGTCAAGCAACCTTGGCATTTTTGCATTGTTTTCCTGGGACCTAAAGTAAAATGATGATAATTACATTTGACTGTGGGTTTTTGCCTTACAAAGTTCTTGGTTTTTTTAAAGGGCATAAGAACTTGGTGGGGGGTAGAGTGTCTTAGTCCAGCCTTGTGACTGTGACAGTGTGAAAACGGATGTTTGCATATGGATATAAAGCAGTTAAATGGGGACCAGCTGGATTTACAGTTGCTTTAATTTTTCTTTTTGCTGCCAGAAGAATGTAAAGGGCTTTAGTGTAAGGAGAACCGTGGCCAGAGTGGTGTAGCTCTCCTGGCTGTGAATGCTTTGTGACTACAATATAATACCCATCTGTCCTGGTTTCAGCTGGGACAGAGTTAACTTTCTTCTCAGTAGCTGGTACAGTGCTGTGTTTTGGATTTAGTGTGAGAATGATGTTGATAACACTCTGATGTTTTAGTTGTTGTTAAGTAGTGCTTATCCTAAGCCAAGGACTTTTCAGTCTCCCATGCTCTGCCAGCAAGCAGGTGTGCAAGAAGCTGGGAGGGAGCATAGTCGGGGCAGCTGACCTGAACTAGCCAAAGGGATATTCCATACCATGGAACGTCATGCCCAGTATACAAACAGGGGGGAGTTGGCCGGGAGGCATGGATCGCGGCTCAGGAACTAACTGGGCATTGGTCAGCAGGTGGTGAGCAATTGCACTGTGCATCACTGGTTCCCCCCCCCCTTTTTTTGTTATATTCCTTTTCATTACTATTATTATTATATTTCATTATTACTATTGTTAGTATTATATTTTACTTTAGTTATTAATCTGTTCTTATCTCAACCCACGAGTTTTACTTTGTTTTTTTCCTTTCCTCCTCCTCACCCCACTGGGAGGGGGAAACGGCTGCGTGGTGCTTAGTTGCTGACTGGGGTTAAGCCACGACACCATCTAATGCAGAAACATAAATCGTTCTCCTCAGTGAACCGTGGTGTGAAGGCCAGTGGATATGGTATGACTGTATTAGCATGTGTCCTTGTGAGTAAATTGAGATGTGTATTGCAGTGATAAAAAGAATTATTTTTGTATGTATTAATCTTTCATGTAGATTGGGCAGGTAAGGAAGGCTGTTTGCAGGGCAAAACAAACAAAGCATATGTGTTTTGTTCCATCAATTTCCTTGCTTATATCCTTGATTTGTATCTTGTCAAAATTTCACAGCAGCTGTACCTATGCAACTGTGTTGGATGTGTACTTAGCATCTGTTTATTCGGTGCCAGTTTTTGTAACTCACTGACATTTGTTCTTTCTATTCCTTTTTAAGCAATGAATACAGAAAAAGAAATAAATTGAAAAGACCACAAATGTCAAGAAAAAGTACAAGATTCAAAGAAAAGAGAATCTAAAGTAAAAATGTCCATCTGAGATGAAGCAATGGGAAAGGGAGTGGTGTTTTTTCAGTACAGTATACTCTGCTATGGTCCATCCACTGTTTGAGAAGAAATAGATTAAACCGAGTGTGAACTTGATATATCTTGTTTCATTGTCAGTGGCAAGGCTGGACCTGATGGACATCTGAAGTAGTATCTTGTTTTGGGCTCCAAAGCTATTTTGCTATGGATCCCAGGACAAAAAAGCAGCACTGTATGGGTAGTGGCAGAGATGCAGTTCCTGGTTGGAGGGGTGTATTTCTGTGGTGGTCAGTTTTGTCTGGGACAACAGCATGGGAAGCGTGTACAGCAGCAGGCACTGCTGCTGGTGAGAACTGGCTTTGCCCTTCTGGTAGTTGGTTAAATTGATAGCTTTGACTGCAGTCAGTCTCATCTAAGATTGGAAGATGGGTCTCCTGCTGGGAGCTTTTAAAATTTTTTTCCGAAAATGTTTTAAGCAGTCCTCCAGCAGGTGAATTAAAATAGATTTTCTGTCAGGTTAAATAGTAAGTTAAACATTGTATTTATTAGATAGTCTTTTAACACCATGAATTTAGATTTGTTGTTCTGTTATTCTGCCCCTTCCTGCATGGGTACCTCTGACAGCTTTGAGTAGAGGATACTGAAACTGGTGTATAGAGGAAAACTGTTACTGGGACACAGTCACAAGCCAACTATTTCACATGGCACAAAGCAAGACAGACATGAATTGCCTACCTACAGATTTCTAAGTCAGCAAAACATAGTAATTGCTGCAAATGCATGATTTTTTAACACAAAAATTTATTTCTGAAGTGCTGTGAGAGAGTGAGATATGGTGTCATAGTGTTAAACTATGACTTTGTCTTGTGTTTCCTCTACAGAGGCATTTGTGCTCTGTAAGTGGCATTTCTATTCAGTGTTGCAAAAGCCATGCTGACCTTGACAAGGAAACCCAAGGAAAGAAAAACAAAATGTGTGAATGCAAAATGCAGGCTCCCTGGCCTGATAGGTACATTGAATAACAGAATCCAGGGATTTTAAGAGATCATGAATGAGTCAACTGCATAGTGCTAGTGGCACTTAAAAGAAGGAAAATTTTGTTCTGGGTATTAGCAGGACTTGTGTACGTAAGATTCAGGTGTAGCTCTGTGTGTAGTATTGATGAAACCTCACCAGAGAGCCATATTCAAGTTTTGTGCAGCACGGTTTAAGAAAGAAGCAGATTGATTGAAAGTGGTTGAAAAAGAGGTTCTTGAGAGGACTGGAAGACTTAATTGTGAGGAAAATGGGGAAATCACTTGGTTTGAGTTGCCTCTGTCCTGAGTCTGCTTGCTTTTGGCATGCAGTAACCTGGGAGCTGGAAGGCTGCTGCTGTTTCGCCAAGGGTTGCGTTTCCCTGGCCTTTTTAAGGATGCTTGTGGGAGGTCAGACCACGTTCTCTGCCTGAGGAGCTGTCTGAGAAGCTGAGGCACTCCTCTGCCTTTATGCTTGGGAGACCTCTTGCTGAATCACTGAATTTTTAAGGTACTGAACCTTTGGTAAGAGTGGTGCTTCTGAAGTCACAGGCACCTTGCTGTGAAGTATTTGGGAGGCCCAGTTGGTGCCTTTCTTCATGGTGCTGCTTGCTGTCGCTCACTGCACCATGTTTCTTCTCTTAGCAGGCAGGATTAAAACTCTTTACTGAGCCAAGTCACTCATTTACATGAATACATCTCCTCTTGGTGATCACAAAAGACATAAATTGAAACTATAAGTACCAAAATGAAAAAAAAACAAACCACTAATACACTCCTGGGGCCACTGATCTTAATAGTAATTTACAATTGTTTTTTTCCTAAGTCCCCACTCCACCTGCCCAATCCTCAGGGTTGCAGTTCCCTCACGGCCTCAGTTCAAGAAAGCAGTTAAATATTGGTCTTAAGGATATTGTTATTCAAGACAAGCCTTTTAATATTTTCCTAGTGTTAAACCCCGTGAGAACTGGACTTAATCCCATTTGAACTTTAGCATGTCCTTTTCTATTCTGAATATGGATGCTTTTTAAACTGAAGCCTGATTGGGTAACGGTGTGGGGAAAAAACTACTTCTTTAGACCTCAACTGATATTTTGTTGTATAAAGAGGGGGAAAAAGTAACCTTTAACAAGAAGGCTGTTTTTCCCATTTCCCAATTTTACCTTTTTATTACTTATGATCTTGTTGATAAGAGTACCCCGAGATCTTTGCAGTACAGGCGGAGGTTACAACACTAAAACAAAACACATGCAGATGAGTGCTTTGTCCTTCTCCCAAGAAATCCCTTCTGAAACGGCCCGGCCTGGGCATGGGAGGGAGGCAGCAGGGCTGGCTGGGTGGGTGCATGAGGGAGCCAGGCGGCAGGAGCTGCTGCACCACGCCTGCCATACACCCCAGCCAGTCCTTGCTCCCCCCTGCCAAGCTCCCCAGGGCTGCCCTCCCTTCGGGGGGGACGGGACTGCTGTAGGCTAAGACCACCACGTCTCCCACTTCCTTTACATCCACTCTGCCCTGTTAGTATTCAAGTCACTAGCTGTTCTGACTGGTTTTCTGATTTAAATAGGAGCCCTCTGTGAATTAAGTGGAGACCCTTGGTTTCCAGGGCAGCTTAAGCTAGATTTTTTTTTTTTTTTTTAAATGTCCTCTATTGGTAAATGGGAAGGATATTCTGTTGTACCGACGGGCTCCCAAATAACTGTGTGTTAATTAGGTAGGTTAACAGTTGGTCCTGTTGCAAATGTTCTCTGGTCCTTCTAGCTGTTCTGTTTTTTTGAAATTAAGATAGAAGTATTTGCAATAATTTTTCTCTTCCAAAGTTGCTGTTTATGCAGTAGAGCTGCAGACTGTTCTGGGTTTTTTTTTTGATAAGTAATAACGCACCTCAAAGTTTCTTAATGTGTTGTGCACCCCATCAAGTGAACCAAAAGCATGTAGCTACACCATTTGTTACCATTCATTGCTGTTAGGATTTGAAGATGTTGCATACAGGTAAGTGATTGCTGTGCAGTTGCTTACATTTTGATTAACATACATATCTGGCTGGAATGATTTTGCTGCCTTGTTTTTGCACTGCTTCCCTTTTATTTTAGACTCAAATACCCAAATCACAAAGATACACACTGTGGTGCAGAAGCCTGGAGTTCCTGAGACTCCTGTGCCGTATTTCCAGTGTGGGAAAGCAATGAGGATAGACAGTGTGTTTAGCTCTGCTGCTGTCACCCACCCAGGCGTGCTGTGTGGGCAGAAGGAAACTGTCCTCACAGATTTTAAGCACCCTTATGTTTTGTTTTTATTTCTCAGAAGAAGGGACAAGAAAAAGAAGGGAAGAGGTGAGAGTGTGTTGGAAAAGCAGGGGAATGGGGGCAAACTGACCAAGTGTTTGTTTCATTAATGTACTGAGAAGCCCCATCAGAGTGGCACATGCAGCTTTTGGTGAGGGTAGAGAGCTCAGTGTCTTACCGTAGGCGTCCTGTCATCTGAAGTAAGGAGGTGCTCAGCTGGGTACTGGAAGGGGAAAACTGCTTGCAATATGGAGTCAATGTAAAAGGCAAATATTTGTATGTAAATATTTGTATGTAAAAGGCCTAAGGTAAAAAGGCAAATATCCTGGAAAATAACTTTAGCTGCTGCTGTCCAAAGAAAAGAAGAGACCCTAGCAAGGAAGGGGTATGCAGAAAGATATGTGGCAAGAAGGATAGTCTGGAGAGATGGAACTACATCTGGGAGTTGTAGTTCTCCAACTCACAGCTACTGGGAGGTAGAGCTACAGGAGTGAGGGCTCTTGGAGATGTGGTTTGTAGGTGGAGAAGGAAGGCACTACAAAACGAGTAAGTTGGATTTGCTGACTGACTAACTTTTACCTCATGTCCCTTTGAGTTCTACAAGTCTTGCAAGACGGAAATCCAGAGGCAAGTTGTCTTGTAAGGAAGAGCATGAATGAACGCACACCACACTCGCTAAACAATTTTCTTTTCAGAGGGAAAAATGCAAGATGCATTTGGTTTGTAATCTTCAGAGAAAACAGTTGTCAGTGAAGACCTCGATAATGCTCTCACTAGTGTAATAGGAAAACTATGTATTCATCATCCAGGGAATCAATGCCTAGAGTCTACAATAAATGAGGCTTTTGCTCACTTAAGAGACTACTAAGGCTATGACAAACTGGCAATTAATGTCATTAATGATTAATGTTTGATTGTGTTAGAAGCTGTATTTAATGATTAATAGCAATATCAATGTATATTTATAAAAGAAGTTTATGGCTGTAGAACAATTTACTGGCTGAGGAGAAAATTAGTTGCTTCCTGTTAAATATCAAGTTAATGCTGCTTTAGTCAGAGATGTATTTGTAAGTAGGCAGCATTGTTTATTTGTAAAATCAACATAACTTTGAGAAATTGCCATAAACACTTTTGACAAAATTAAAGCTAGATAAATAGAGCTGAAAGAGAACCTGAAATTTTTCTATTGTCTCTGTCAACATCTGTAAGTGAACTTAGTTTTGTATTAATGTTTTTCTCGTCCTTATCATGACTCAATGAAAACGAGCATTAAAAAGTTCAGCAAGAGGGAAAACTGCTTTTAAGTCAAGTCAAACACTCCCAAGTGTTTTGCTGATTTGTAGTGAAGAAAGACAAACACTCTGATCTGTGCTTTCTCGGCCCATGCAATTGCACGTTAGTTTCTTTCATGTAACTTAAACTGTAGATTTACTCCTCTTAGATTATTTTATTCACATAAAGATTATTCACCAAAGGATTATTCTTTGATTGTGCAACACAAAATGAATGACATCATACATGTTTTGAGCTGATTTTCCAAAGCTGTCATTTCCATAATCAAACCTGGATTGCTGTCCAAGGGAGCCTGAGTTTTGATTAAATGAAAATACCTAAGAAGCACAACTCTATGCCAGAGAAGGAGGTGCCATGGTGAAGAAAATACTGTGTTTGTGTATTTGTTTAGCTTTTCAATACACACTCTTATCCCAGACAAAAGTAGTGTCTCCAGTCATGTCTGCCTGGTTTAGCCTGGAAGGACTGGGTTTATATTACAGGCACTCTGAAAACTAGACAGATCACCTTTTTGTTATTTAGGTTTAAGAGTTTAAGCAAGATTTAACAATCTCTAAGACTTGAGTATTATGATGGGTTTGAGACTGTATAGGAAGCTGTTGTAGGTACAGAGACTGCCATTGATTGTAATTATTCTTCGGAGCTTTGTAAGGCAGCCAGGCGGTTCTTCTCTGCATTGTTCCCCCTCGTTAGAAGCTGGATGTTGCATTGTAGCAGTGCCAGTGGAAGGGGACAGTTGACTTCTTTTTCTCTACATTTCTTGGATGTAATCTTCGCATCTGGCATATTTCTTCAGGAACTGCTTCCCAGGGAAGGCTTTTAGGCTCAGCATGGGCTAGTGCATGGGAAGCACAACACATAGGCTTTATCTTGGGCTCTTCCAATAGGTTCGGATGACCTCGGGTAAGTTGCTTGATATCTTCATGCTTTTGTTTCCTCTCCCGCTCTTTGCCCTTGTTGTTTGTTTAGTTGGGATGGTATCTTTTACTGAGCACAATGGAAAGCTCATCTTAGATTGGTCATCAAAGTCAAATTATCTTAATGCAAATGAAAAAGAGGATTTTTTTTTTTCCTCTTTAGTTGTAGAACATCGACCATGAAAGGCGCTAGCATTCTTTTGTTTTCCTTGTTACTTTTTAAACTACTAGTCTTCCTCTTGTTGGGCTTTTCTCTTTATTTTGGATCAGAAAGCATCTACTTTATGCATACTTTATGATACTTCCAGTTGATCAAACTGGGGGGATGGGGCAAGAAAAAAGAAAAAGTGAGGTTGGGCTAGTCTGATTAATATTCAGAAATGTTTTCTTACTGAAATGAAGGGAAACTGAATTTTTCATTTTGGGACTAATGCAGTGTTTCTGATGTGTCAGAATAGTTTATTCTGATGTATCTGAAGCTAATTGTGTTGACATCTGCAAAAATGTGTTGGTTTCCCTTTCCAAGGGAAAGTGAAGTTCTCAAAAAAGGGCCAGGAGCTACGTTCCCCTTTATGCAAGGGCAGTTAGCTTGAACTGAGGGCACCGTGCAGGGTTTTCATTCCTGTTGGAGGGACTGTGAAGCCAGCTCCCAGTGCTCAAATGGCAGGCTATTGGGCAGCCACCATCTTTTGTCTGGTTCAGAGCAGGAATTTAAATCAGGATTTCCAAGATTTTTCACATGGGGGATGAGAGCAGTGCGAACAGGACAATACGGATCCTCCACAGCCAGGGAGGGGCCAAGGTCGTTGGGTAAAAGGGAACAGTGGTTTGTAAATCTAACATTAATTTGGGGGTGGGCAGGTGTTTATTACAAAAGCTTGAAAATTTAATGTTGTGGAAATGTCAGTATAGTTTATTCTGGAACTGCTGGAATAAACTGTTAAGAGGTTTGGGTTTTTTTCGGTAATGTTTTGCTGAACCTGAACCAAATAAGCCCAACAGTTTGAAAACACTTTTTCTTTTGTCACAGCCAAAGTGTTTGGCAAAATTCACCTGTATATACCTGTTGTTTTGGTTACCCTGAAGTACTAGTCCTGACAAAATGAATTGCCTAAAACGAGCTGAAAAATATTAAGTCTGGTTCTCACAGACAAATGCCAACTGTCTTTTCTACCGGCTATGCATTTTATAAATTAATTCAGTGGTTACATGAATTAAAAATAAGACTGTTAGCATAAAGCTTTGTGATAATATAAAAAAAAACTTTTAATCTCCATTGCATTTCCTTGATTGTAGTACACACAGCACAGTAGTCATTGAACAGTAACAGTAGTGAACTGATTATAATTCACAAAGTAGTTGAGACTGAAGAGTTAGAAATATGGAGTGGGAATGACATTTATAGTGTTGGCTGTGAAATACTCATGGAAATCCACTTCTTTCATAAATATTAATTTGACATTGGTTTAGCATTTAGTAAGTGGAATTGCTCAAGATGATAAAGATGCTTTATTACATCTGGATAGCCTTAGGAAATATTTCTGTCTGCCACTTAAAAAAAAAGTATGAAAAAGATATGAAAAGGTTTTAAGTTATGAAAAGTAAAAGAGGGTTGAACGTGAAGTTAATTGGGATTTAGAGTATATCAAGTAGGGCCAAATTCTCCTCTACGTTTACATAAATGGAGTCAAAGCCCATTCTGAATGAAAAGGGAATGCAGCTTGATTTCTTTCTAAATTTGTCAAATGTCTTCAAGGCATCGTGCCCTGAGTTTAAAAATGCCTACGTGCAAAATATAGGCTTTGTTTTACTGTAGCACACATAAAAATGTCTTAACTGAGGGACCAGAATGACTCAGAGGTGACCTTTTGATTCCTTGACTACTTTAAAGGCAAGTTATTTTCTAGCCTGTTGCTTTTGGACTATGTTGGATGCTGCAGTACGCAGTCAAAACTGCTGGTTATTTGTGTTGCTGTTAACAGTTCTCATTATAAGGTAGGCTACATAGTAAGTGATACTATTTTTTTGCATGCCTAAGAGTGAATCAGGTGGTCGCTACCACTAGCGGGCTGCCGCAAGAGGACCTAAGAGTATGTAACAAATGTTAAGCTGAGGGACTTGTGTGTCTTTAATCATTCTTGTGTGCAAAATAATACCAGTACATGAGTTGTGCAAGCATAAATGTCTTAGGCCATGAGAAAAGATAAAAACAAGAGAGAACAGGAAGGGCAGAATAATAGTATTTAACCTTCTTACTGTATTTTCAATACCCACAGCGTTCTAGAAATGTTGATCTTTGTAAGTTCCAGGGAGAGAGCTTGAAGTAATGCTTTCCCCATTTTAGAGGAAGGGGACATTTTGACTACCATTCTGTCCTACCTGATGGGTCCCTTGTTCTGAGGAGCAAAGCAAAGTAGCTTCAGTGTGAGCTTCCTTTGGTGGCTTGTCTGCGTATGTGGTTTCCCACTCTGTTCCAGCAGAATCAGAGGTGCCCTTTCAGAGGTTTTGTTTGCACTATTGAGAAGTGCAAGTCTGGTCTGGGGTGAAATCTTGGTCTGTACTTGGAGTCCCTCTCTGAACTTAAATGAAGTCCCTTCATCTTTGTTTCCTTGTTAAGTGGACCTACAGATTTTCTGAACTGAGTTTCCTGAAAAAGGAATATTTCCAGAGAGAGGAATGCTTCCAGAATTGTTCTTCATTCTTTGTTTCCTTTTGTTGCTTTTTCTTGCCGCATTATTTTATGGTATTCTCCAGGTCATAGGTTTGTTGTCATAGTGATGATACTAATCTTTGTAAAATAATAAAATGATTTAATTTTTTGACAGCAGGAAGAGAAAGTAGATCAAGTTGTTGATATGCAATATCATAAGCATTCTTCTTGGCAGGAAACTTGTACAGATGAGAGGTCTCCTAACAAAAACCAGACTCTTCATAGGGAGATTTTAATCAACTTTTAGATGAATAAAGGTTAAGACTGTTTAAAGCTATTGTTTACTTGTCTATTCTAAAGCCATGCCTCCTTTTTTTAAGGCACATGGTACTACATTTCCTTTTAAAAAAAAAAGGCAACAAAAAAAACCTCCTAAAAATTGGAAGTTAAAAAAATGTTCCTGCAGTGTCCCTTGGTAATTATTTTGCTTTGACATTTTAATTATAGCCCAAAGGCCTCAACATCACTTCAAACCTGGTACCTATATGTAGTAGAGAATTGTCTTTACTCCCAAGAGCTTGCAGTCAAAGAGAACAGACAAAGCAGGTGTTTGAAGCAAGCATGTGGGCTGGGGTCACTTCAGCTGAACCTGCACACTCAAAGCTGCCAGTACTGGCTTGTATCATAACTTCCTACTAGTGCCAAGGTGCAGTTGGTTCTGTTGTTACAGATACAGTGGTTTAAACTTGTTTTCATATGAGCAGTCTGTTCACTGCACAAGGCAGGCAAAGCTGGCTCAACCAGGAGGTAAGTTTGCCTGAAAATTCACTGCTTTCTTGTTGTGCTTTAGTCGTATAGAATTTTTTTTTTCCCCTGGACTTTAACCTCTTGGGTTCAGTTTCTTCTTGCTGGGCTTATACTTCAGGCCAAAGATGTTTAAGAAAAGATTTTATTGAAAGTCCCAACTAAAATAGCTCAATCTTGTGAGAATGCACAAGAGAGGTAACAGCTGCAGATCGCTCCATGAGAAAGATCCTTCCAGCTATCCCAGGACACTTCTAGTATGATGGGAATGCCTGGAGGGGTATTCTACAAAGAGAGTCCTTTTTAGCTTGTGAATTTGTAACCCCTTTTGGCTTCTGACGTATAACAGCTGGGAAAAGTTGATTTTCTTTAAAACCCTGGGGGAGGTTCCTCTAACAAGGTAAGAAATGTGATGATAGGAACCTCACTGTGACATTGCAATTAAAGGCAAACCATTTATATCACCATTGAAGACAGCTACTAAGTTAGTCCTGAACACTCTCCTTACTTAGTTTACTTTGAAATAAAACTAATGATGTGACTCGTCTCCACAAACATCACCTTGCAGGAAAACATACCTTTGCTGTCAGTGAAGAGCAGCAGTCAGTTCCTCTTCCACCGCAGAGCCCAGGGCACGCTGTACTGCAACACCCAGGTCATTGCAGTGACTTCTCCGTGAAAGCATTTATCCAGTGAGTTTCAGTTGCTGTGTTGTCCCTCTACCCCTGAGGACAGTATTTATTGTTACTAATGTGGGAGAAGGGATTAGATGGTTTCCATTTTATTATGAAGTCTAATAATCTTTTTTTTCATTTAGTGGGGAAAAAAAGTTTTAGAATTAGCTGAGTTGTATTTTGAGAAAAAAAATGAGCGTCTCACATGTTCCTATCAGCTGTGAAACAGTTGGCTGTTACCCTGTGCATATCCCAGCTGTTAGTGCTAATGGTCTCTGAAAACACTGAAGAGCAACAGTTACTGCAGGATCAGAAATCCCAGCAATGCATAGTTTGGTCCTTGACTGATTGTTATAAAAAGCATCTTTGTAGGAACATGAGCAGGCTATACTCCAGAATGCCTGTTTGTTGTATTTGTTTACCACATGCTTTGACTGAATGCTGAACTTGATAAATTTTTGGTTAGCATATTGGGGTTTTTTTTCTGGTTTTGCTCCCCCTTCTACCTCCACTGAAATCTGGATTCAGATATATTTGAATTTAGCTATTTAGATAACTTATTTCTCTCAGAACATCTTCTTAGCATGAAAATGAAAGTAGAAGCTATTTAGAGGCAAATGTGGATAAACTATAGTGCTAAGTTTGATCATATGCCCTTGAAAATATAAGACTTGTCAACTACTCATTCTTTTCATAAAATCACTATTCAAATGTTAATGTGCTACCATGAATTTGAATGTGAGAGAAAATATTTATATCCCTCAGATTTTCTGAAAGTGCTAAATGTAACTGATAGTTTTCTTTTGTTTTGTTGGGTCATGGACAGGAGGTGGCGACAGGTGGGTAATTTCTTGTTTGGGCAAGGTATAAAAATAACCACAACTGCTTGTTCTTCTGGTTTAAATACACTGTTAAATGACATTTATATTTATTGTCCTTTTCATGATCCACTTAAGATACGCATGACTGAATTATTTACAAGAGGAAAACCCTAGGGACAGTGTGGCTCAGAAGTGGGCCTTTTATCTCTAGGTTGAAAGTTCAAATTCAACCCAGTTTGGAAGGCTGTTTTAGCATATGGCAAACTGGATAGTTAATGCTCTCATATGGCTAAAGCTTAGACTTCCAGCAGGGTTCCCAGGCATCCAAGAGAGAGCTGAGGATGGCCGGGGCACTGAACACTTTGCTTCTCTTTTTACTTGGGGTATATTGCCTTGGAAATGAGACTGGGGCAGTATTTTGAACAATTCCCACTGCTGTAGCAGTGTGTCTTGGTTATCAGTCCAGTCAGAGCCCAGCAGCTGGAGGAGAAAGAGAGGCTCTAACTGTGATCGCATTCACCCAATCCTTGTTTTGATAAAGTAGCAAAATGGTATTTTGTCTATAACTGAAGGTGGGTTTTTCCTTCCCAGTTGTACTGCTCTACTTTCCAGCCTGCAGATTAATTCCAAGTTTTAAAAGTATTTCTCAAGTGAAGTCTGAATATGAAACCTCCTTTTAAGGGCCTCCCTCTTCAGGTAAATTGGCTGAGTACTGTCTCCATGCATGATGCCTTTAGTTTTTTCCCAGATAAGGCTTTTTGTGTGTGTGTGTGTGTGTGTGTGTGTGTGGTAGTCACACTCATACTTTTTTTTTTGACCGGTTTTCTATAAATCTTTGTGGAGGCAAAGAGTATATTGAGTGGTGGCAGAAAGTGACTGTTTAGTATTAATCTTCTGATTAATAATTAAAATAACAGGGAGAGCCAGTTGAAATAAACATTTGTTTTTTCTTCCAATTATGACTAGATGAAACTTTCAGCAGTATCAAGCAGTAGAGAAGAGTACAGCATTCAGACCTTAACCACTCATCAGGAAAAGCCCTTGTTATTACTCAGACTGATTCACTATCTGCTAGATTTTAATCTCTAGGTGTTCATGTAAGAGCGCCATCAAAAATTGGCAATACACTTGTGATTACAGGGTTAGGTCTTTTTTTCTCCCTTTTCGTTGCAAATTAGGTCCTTCAAAATAGAACCTAATTAAAGTAATGCTGGGTGCTAGTCCAATAATATCTTGTGCCACTTCACTATCAGTTTGAAATGTAGTCATGGATTAATTCAATTCTTTGGATTTTATAGTCACTACAACACATACTGGTTTGCATTCATGCATACTTTATGAATGTGATGCTATGTGTGTTAATGGGTTCACATCATTGTACATCTTGTTAAAATCAGGTATGCTAGGATTTGCTATGTTAGAAGGACAGCTGCCTTAAAATTAAGACCGAAAAATCAATAATTTAATTTAAAAAAAGGTAAATGCGTTATAATTGCATTTAAATTAAACTTCAAAATTGTGAAGTGCCAGATTCTGATAGAAGGTTTTCTTCATTCTTCTTGTTCTGCTTTTATAGGAAGTAGGCAAGAAAGTGGCCTAAACATTCACTCAGCTCTTAAAACAAACAAAACCCAAGCAAACAAACCCCCCCAAACGAACAAAAAACCCAAAACCTTTTGAAGACTTTCTGGAAACTACTGCTGTTTGTGGATGGAGACCAGAGAAGAGGGAAGCAGTTGGTAACACATCTAAGATGACCCATATCGTGAACATGGAATGAAAATGTTAGTCTTGACATCTTGTGCATTTTGAAAATCAGATTAGTGGGAAAAAGAAGTGGCTTCAAACATGCACGCAGTTTGTAGGCTTGTCTGATTTAAAGTTGCATGTACCTGTTAAAATAACTAAGAACCAAGAAGGCAGGGATTTACACAGATCAAAAGGCCTGCTAAGTAGAAAAGCTCTATGGCTTTCCTTATTGTAGAGCTGAAAAATGGTAGTGTTGAGATAAAAGTTTACCTCCCACTGATTTTGCAGTAGAATGTTTATTGACTTTTCACAGACATCAAATAAGTGTTCACTTGCTTTTTAATTTATCACCACGCTCATGAGCTGAAGGGGCCTCTGTCTCTCAGTGCGGAACTCATGCAAGCTGTCCGAGTGCCTAGCAGTGCTAGGCTCAGTCAGCAGCCCCACCCAGCCTGATTCAAAGCCTGATTATTCAAAATACAGCAATGGGCCTGGGCTGCAGCAACATGTGGACTGTGCCAGGAAGGGCAGTTAACTCTGGAACAGGGCTCAGGTTGTCAGTGAAACTCCAGACTCAGTAAAGGGATTGGCATTTGTCCTCTCCGTGTGTATGAACTTTGAGAGCAAGCTTGGGATAGCAGATTTGCCGAGCTGCATGCATATTCTAGAGAAAACCAAGGGACTGCATTGGCCTTGGTGGAAATTTGAGCACTGATGGTAGAAGCAAACTCTGCTGTGGAGAAAGAAAAATTTTTGAACATCAGGAAGCCCTTGGATGCTTTTGCTGTTTAAATATTTTTGCATTTAAACTGGTAGATTACTAATACATTTGTTTGGTTTAGGAAGGTAACTCATCAGCATCCCTTAGGTAAGTCTGTCTTAGCAAAAAATCGTATTAGGAAGGTATTGTTTCTAAGAATTCCTTTACCCATTTGAAAGGAAGTAAGTGGAGACCAAGGCAGTCAAGTCTACTTTGCAGGATGACAGCCTTGCTTTTGCAGCTACAGCTGTCTGGTCCCACAAGCTACCTCTTTTGGTGAAGGTACGCGCCCTACTGACGCTGGCACAGCACTTTGAAACTACTATAAACCACATCTAGAAGAGGGCTTTAGGCAGAACAGAAATGTTGCAAGTAATCCTACTGCTGCACTTTATCTGCAAACTTCTCTTGTGTGGGACTGGCCCTGCTGGTTCTGGGAGAAGATAAAACTGAGAAATTTCTCAGAAATATGTGTGCACTCACTTGCGTATACGGAGACCTGCATCAAATGGTTTTTCCATGTTTGGTGATGGAGTTTCTGCCAGACCATTTGGCACACATTTAATCAGGGATTAGAAGAGAAAGGAAATGTCCTTGAAAAAAATTAAGCAGTTAGAAAACACTTTGAAGTTACATTGCTGTTGCTTTCTTCTTTGATCTCCAGATGTACCAGTCATTTTTGTCCCCATGCATGCAATTATTAATTGCTTTTATATTTAATGTTTTAAGGGGAAACACTGTTTTACCTTTAATCAGCAATGAAAGCGCTGTGATCCCATCGGTTCACTCTGGAGCAACAGAACTTACTCAAGTAATAAGATAATGAGCTTTAGGTTTTTCCTAGAGAATTGTGGCCCTGTAGCTGTCACTTGTAACAGTGAATCCTCAGCTTACATCCTGTTCCTTCTCCAAGGTTTTAACCTTAAGAGTGTACATTACAGTACCTCATTGTAAAATATTACAATTTGTATTTATTTTGTCTATGGCAGGCAGTTTCCCACAGTAAGAGAGGAGAACTATGGAAATATCCAGATTCCCCATGTACTGTTAAAAAGAAGTGGGGGAGGGGAAGTTGTTACTCATGCCCTCTGCTACAGTGATTTGTTTCCTGGATCTGCCATAAGCCACACTTTCAGTGTAATTCTGAAATATTTGCAATGTAAAAGGATTTATACAAACAGTTTACGCAAAGACCCAATTTTATAAACAGTTCTAGAAACCAGACCACCAAAGTGAAATCTAATTATTGTTTCAATCCGAACACTAAGTATGTTCTGTAGAAATCAGCCCATCTGGAGAAGGAAACAGAGCTACCATCCAACCCAGTAAAATTCTCGAGATGCTAATGTTTTGTGAGACTCCCCTCTGTCACCCAGACTACTGACTCGAAGAAATACTGACAAATACACAGTGCCCTTCACTCTGCTTGGAATGACTCTGGACTGGCTGTGGACTCAGGCGAATATTGCTGTAGGAATTACACATAGGTCCTACTTTCAGATTTGCCAGTTTGAGGGCTACAACATCATTTTTATAACTAAAAACTGAGGGTTGATTTTTTTTTTTTTTTAAGTCATCACATCACTTAATGAGCTGTGCTTAGATTTGGTCCTTCTACTCTCAATTTATAGTTCTTTGAAGTGATTTCTCTCCTATTTGGAATAAAAGTGAAATGGTCTAAGAATATTTTTGGTAACATTTTTTGTACAAGCAATGCAGGTCACTTTGTATGTGGTGCTTAAAAGCCAGTAAATAGTACTGGGTTTTCTTTGCGACAGCAGAATGCAGCAGTCAGGGCTGTTTGCCCTGAATTATAACACAGACTGCAGGACTTGATAAGAAGGCACTGTGTGGGAGCAAGATAAAATTATATCCTTGGGATTATACTAAAAATACGTTTGTGAAAACAGTGTTTTCATGGCACGGTTTGATTTAACCTGTCCTTGAAGACATCACACCTCTTTTTGCCTGGTACTGTTCTATCTTGCTTCACAGATGGCATATGGGGAAAATAAAGCACAGTGATAATGGTCAGTGTCCTGTGTAGCTAAGGCTTTGCAAGCAGCAGTTGCACAGTGTGTTTATAACCTCAGGCACTGCATGATTTTTATACTTATCCCTGCTTGTCAGACCAGGATTCCCACTGGGTATAAGGGCTTGTTTGGGCTTCTCTCTTAGGAGCAATAGAGGAAATGATGTCTGTTTTTGAGAGCACCTTGCTGGAGCATTGCCCCTATACTTGTATTCTAGAAATGACAGTTGGCTCAAAGTTAAGATAATGTTGTGAAAACAAATAGGCAGAGGAGCACTCCAAAATAAACATAGCTTTTGTTTTGCATTTAAAAAAACGTTAATTAGAATATTTGCTGCTTGGAGCTTGATGTATAAAAATCAGTATGAAGTAAGAAAGATCTGACTCGTTTTTGTCATAAATCAAGGTGCAAAGATTGTTTACTCTCTTGTAGTCACCATTACGCTCAGGCTGTGGAGTCCTATGTATCTTAAGTCTTTCCCAAGGTCTTGGGGCGTGTGTGAATTTGCTTATAAACCTTGAGCCATAACCTAGTATCCATCTTGTCTGGGAGAGGGAGGAGAAATCTACACATCTCAGTCTGGCATTATGTCCCTGGAACATCTTGTATATCCAGATTACATTGTTTTTCTTGGTTAGAAATGAATAATTTAATTTTTTAAAAAGTGCATGCCCTAACTCAGCTCAGTGCCTGGAACTGAATTACTCTTAGTAGAGAGAAGGATTCAGTCCCCTAAATGTGGTTTGTTGTTGCAGTCAGAACCTGGACTACCTGAAAGCAGGAGAAAAGCACCAAAAGTTTGTGTTTCCAAGGGTGTTCTGGAGTGAGTTTGTGGTAGAGCTTCTGGCTGTGCTGTTGTTGCATCTTTGTCTCTTCAGGGCTTCACGTAACCAACACCGTGAGCTGAAGAATTAGAGGCACTTAATGTTTTACTGCAAAACTCTCTTTTCTTAGGATAAAATCGGGTAGATAGGGTTATATGATGCTGCACAGACTTCAGATGATCGTGTCAGATGAACCTTGTGCATTTTAACCAGTAACACTGAATGCATCATGGCCTATGCTTGGATGATGTGATCTTCTAAATGGAGCTAATAAAAAGTATTTTATGGACAGCAAAACTACCTTAAGATCATTCAAAAAATTATACTTAGCCTGCACCATGAAATAGGTGTTAATACTAAGCCACATCTTGTACTTAGACATCTGCGATAGAAATGGACCGAGGGTCTAGCAAGCGTTCAGAGGAGGTGCTCTATGGTGCTTGTGATAGCGACCAGCCCGTTTGACTTTTAAGAAATACTGCTCGTGGTAAGACAGATCGACAAGGAGTCTTAAGTATACATCGTACTTCTGTGGGGCTCCTCAGTCACCCACCCTGTGCATGATAAAGACTAGGTCTAGCACTAAATGAGTACGTAGTCTGAGTCTCTCAATCTGCAAGAAGGGTACAGTGTTTGGTCTGATCTGCATTCAAGGAAAGCTTCCCATGCCTTCACCTGGCTTTAGCTCAAAGCAATGAGGTCGGAGGGAGACACAACTGTTCCCTTCCTTAAAGGGTTTCTTAAGTTAACGTTCTTAGTATATTCTTTCACTTTATTTTCTTGTCAGCTAATAACATTGCTTGCTCATTCTGTAAGGGAAGCTCTGTTGCTGTTTAAATACTTCTGCAATGCTAATAGGCAAGAGTAGGATTTGGTGGTGCATCCCTTTTCCAGTTTGATTTTGAGTTACTCCCTGTTCCTATTCATTCTCCTTCCACCTCTGCCAGTAATCATGAAACAGCCAGTCTTCTATGAAACAAAAATTGAAGATTAGAGAGATTAGTAGGCAAGAATTATCCAAAGCCTTTCTATGAGAGCAATAATAAAACCGAAAGTCTTTTGTGTAATACTCTGCATCCACTGAAGTTATTCCTTTAAATAAGGAAATGGGGTATTACTGTCAGCATTTGTTGTGCATGGTGAGATGCTGTGAATTTGGAGGAGTCCAAATGGGTCAAGTCTGTGATGCGGTACTCCCAGGGCCATGTAACTCATGAGAACTATATAGAACAGGTTTCTAAATGTTGTTCCAGAGCGAGTAGAGCACATATTCATTAGATGGAGATGGAAACGGACCTTTCAAACTTCTCTTTTTATCACTGAGCTGTGTTATTTTATTTTGCCCTAAGCAATGGTTGTCTTGCCTGCTGTTGCAAGAAAGGCTAGAGCAGTGGCTGGTGGAACTCAGGAGTGAATGGCCTGAAACTGCTGTGGGGAGTGAGTCCTTGTTGGGCTTAACTGTTTAAAAACATTGTAAACGTATTTCAGTAAAGAAACGGTGAAAGCAGCATCCATTTAGGATAAACTATTTAAGAAGCAAGTCTTCCTGGCTTCACCACCTCCAGAGGGATGAAGGGGGCTGAGGGGCTGGCAGTGATCAGAGCTGAGCAGGGCAGGGAGTTGGAGAGAGAGTGGCAGGCCAGGAGCTACCTTCAGCTTTCCCAGAAGGACAGAACAAATATGGGGTGAAGGATGGACCACCTTCTTATTGCCTCCTTCTTCTCCCTGCTTCTTCTCTTTGCTGCTCTAGGTGAATGAGTTGCTTAGACTGAAGACCCAATTTCAGCCAGGGTAGCATGTGGACCACAGACACCCGGTCCATGGGCTACTTCTAAGGGATCTGTTGAAAGGAGAAGCAATTTTCCTAGTCAGACTTAAATACACTTCAGAGCACTTCACACTGGCACTAGAAAAAGTATAGAGTCTAGACATTAAAAAAAATTTGAAAACAACTATTTAGACACAGCTGTTTTCCCTGGTGCTTTCCTATCAGCATCCAAAAAGTTCCCTTTTCTGCCTCAGTGAGACACGCGTCTGTGGGAGAGGAGTGGATATGCCATTTCTGCGCGCTCCTTGCTACTTGTCTTCTGAAAAAATGTGTTCCTCTTGCCGAGGGGCTGAGCGGGGCACATGCCAAGATGCAATTAGGTTTTGCTTCATGGGAATAAAAGATCAATCTGACTCAGCATTTTTGTGTCTAATGATGTGCTTGCTCTCTCCATCCCCCCAGACATCTGGTTTATGCTCTAAGCAATGTGATAGCTCGTATTTAGACTTTATTTCTGTGCTACTTAATTTAGCATTTAAGATGTTTTTGAACACCTATGTCAAACAGTAACTTGTTCCACAGGCTAAGAATGACTGGATTGTGGATGTGGTTGTAGCTGCTGGCACTGCCTTTGCTTCCCTGCAGAACACAAGAGATCATTCAAATGCTACAGTAAATGTTGAGACGAGGCCTAAACTTTAATTCCTGATAGATTTCCCCCTCCCACGTTTTGAAAGAATTTGAGCCTTTTGAGATTCCAGTTTTGCTAGAAGTCATAATTATTTACAAACTACCTTTATTCACACCAGGAAGCAGCAGGTGAAGTCAGAACGTGGCTGTGTTCAGAGCTCTGCCCTGATCCCGAGACAGGTCCTGGCACAGCTCCTCACGTCAGAGGTAGTGCCTGGCTCCTCACACTGGCAGGTGGAAATTACCCAGGAGCTCTTAAGTGTGTAGTGTTCCTGAGAAACAGGTTGTTTGTCTGGGATCCTACCGTAAGTTTTTGAAATATCCTCTCTTCATCCTAAGTAATCTTATTGAATCCTGGGGTGAAGTGGAATTTCCCTCAGTACCTTCTCTGCACTGTAACCAAAGAACCAAAGGCATCTATAGGTGACCCGCAGTTTTGTCTTTTGTGGTTTGGTTTTCTTTTGGGGGGGGGAGGCAGAGGAGAAGCAGAGCCTTTTCAGAGAAGGATCAAAATTAATTTAGGTGGTTAGTTTATAGTACAGCTTGCAGCTTTTACTTTCTACTTATTTGTCTGACTTCCTCATCATCTTGCCGGTTTGGTTGTCTTTGATTTTGCAGTTTCAAAATACAGTAAACTAGAATGATCCCATTCAATGTTTACTTGGTTATATCAACAGTTTATCTTTCATTCTAAAATCCCCATTGTGCCATAATATGCAACAGAGTTCTGCAGAAGAGTTAATCATGACAAAAAGGAGGCAAAACCAAAAGCCCTGGAGTACACAATAGACCTAATCAATCCATGGTGTGGTTTTTCTTTGCTAATTTTTTCTAGGTTTATTTCCTCTTTCCTTTTATTTTCTCCTTGTGGTTTGACAGAAGATGCTAGGATGGGAAGGATCCAATTTTGACAGAGGTCTATTTAATATCCTCCTCTGAGTTGTTGCCAAGGCAGTTGTAAATATAGTGTGGCCAGCACTTGTGGTATACTGTGTTATACTTTACACAAACTCAGTACCAACCATCTCTTCGGTTTTTGAAGGTCTGCCTCCTTTCCTGGCACTGCTGATTTCATTTCACAGGCTGTATTAAAACCCTTTTTTGTTTAGAAATATCTTAAAGCCTTAAAATATTCCTGTATTATACTTCTGCTATATGTCTTCTGAATAATGCATGTGACGCAGGTTTGTCCAGATTTGTCTATGGAAGCAATCAAAAAAACACATTTCTTAAGAGCTGTTGTAGTCTAGTTTAAACACAGTACATAGCAATTTGGCATTTCACTGAATTATATGCAATCACGTAGGTGAAGCTGTTTCTCCTGTGTGTATTTTCCACAGCCCTCTGGATTTTTTTTTCTTAGAAAATCTGCCTCATTGTTAATTTGCAATTGCAAATAGCTCCGCTGCAATAGCACCCAGAGGTGCTTTAATAAAATCAATAGCAACTTCTTAAAAGATGACCATAAATGAGTAGGTCTCCAGAGCAGATTTAGTGGTTTGGATATATTCCAACTGAAATTAAAATCCCAGTATTGCCATTAAGTTTATTAAGAAAGTATGTTGTGGAGATGAGAAGCAAAAAAATGAATATATAAAATGTAGCCAAGATAGGAGAAACTGCTATTATTAAAACATAAATGCTTTGCTTCCTACACTGGTAAGTAATTATTCCCCAAAAAAGAAGTGCCAGAGGCTTCCACTAATGCATCAGGGACTTCCCTGGCATTGATTTTTACAAGATGATACTCAGCTACTGCAGTAAGGAGCGACTGTAAAAAAGAGGGAGAAAAGGTAATACAAGTTGTATTGTGTGACACATGGATTGCTAAGCATTTATGGCTATAATACAAGAGGCATGGCTGCTGACAGCACTCTGCTTCAGCCGAAGTCTCAGGCGCATATGCGGCTGGGCTGGGCTAATAAATTTCCTTACCAAACTATTACCATTTTGAGGGGCAGATCCTCAGCTGCTCGGTTCAGTGGTGATGTAATTATTTAGAGCACGCAAGAGTCTGGTTGGGATTTCTGTCCATGCTAAAAGAAGTGAGCAATAGTGTGGTGGCAGACACAAGATAATGTTCAGCAGGAGGTGTTGAACACAGGCTGTGGAGACCTCTGTGTGCTGTGCCATTGCAGGGAGCAGATGTGAGCGCTCTCCTTGAAGGTCTGAGCGAACACAGCTGTGTGCTGAGCAGCAATGAAACGCAGGCATCATATTTTCCCTGGTGCTCACTTGCGCTGGCAGAGCTACACAGAGTGATGGGTGCTGCTGATGTGGGCTGAGATTCACAACACTGGGAAATGAGGAAGTCTGGAAAAGCACAGCAAAATGACTGTGGGGGATTTAATGTTTTCTGGGTAATAGTGTTGTGGAGAATTTATCTGCTTGCACTTGGGCAGAGGTCACTGTAGTAATTCAAGTGCCTCATGGGGAGGGCAGGGGAATCCAAATTGTTGGAATACTACTGTCCCTTGGGTTATATCATACAGACATCATCAAGGAGGTGTTATTGCTGTACAGGACTTAGCAAAAGTCAGTCAGTCTGGAGCGGAGGTGACCTGCTGGTGGGGACAGCGAGAGAAATGTTTTAAGTTGAGAATGACTGCCAGCCTCTGCATCTGATGCTTGATCTGTGTTGGAAGGAAATTCAGACATCTAGAGTGCAAGGAAGCTGTTGTGTACCTTCTCCAGCTCCTCAGTCTGGCTGAGGTTTGCCACAAAGTCTCAAGCAAGCATGGAGAGCTGTCTTCCACACTGGTGCATCAGAAACGAGACAACTTGCAGACCATAGCGTACTGACAGGAATTGCACATGCATTTAAAGATGGAGAAAATAGCAAAATATGGCAGCTTGAGACATGAGGAACATGAATAAGAAACAATGAAATTCAGCCTCGTTTGTAAGCAAGTGTATTCAGTAGAAGTAAACCAAAGCAGACATTTAGTTGGGGCAAGACCCTTGGCAAGCAATAATGGCAAAGGAGACTTACGTGAAAGTTAAACAAGAGTCTGCCTGTAGGTTATAGACCTGCTTTGTAAAGCTGTGGTGCCTGCATTTAAAATGCCATTTTATTTCTGTGCTTTTTCAGTGTCAGAATGACATAGACTAACTGGAAGGAGTTTAGATAAGAGCAATAAATTGAAATGCTGGAGGGGAGTCTGAAGAAAGAAGCAAGTACAGATTAAGTTTGGCAAAGTGTAGACTAGGGAAAGCTATAAATCTACACCGCTTTGAGAGTAATAGCAAGGCAGGGAGTACAGCATTGCTGTTGGGTACACGTGAGCTGATTCTTCTGGCCATTGGGTATGATGAAGCTCTGTAGGCCTGGGTCTGCGGGGGTCTGCAGGGCTCTGCCTAAACAGGTCAGACTGCAGGAGCAGGGCCTACATGAAGCAAGAGCACAGACAATCATGAAGACTAACAAGATGCAAAGCTCAGGGGATACCAGCTGGTAGAGAGTGAAATGAGAGTAATTCCACTATTTAAAAATGGTTTAGCTTAGAATTAGGCTAGAGGAAGCATGATAAAATACCAGATATTGAGAAGAATCGCGGAGAGGATGAGGATAAAAAAAAACAACGTAGAAACTGGGAAATGCAGGAGATGGACCATAGCCTTTCTTCATACTCATCTGCATGGAGACATTTGCAGATATGGCCCATCGTACTATAGGAAATGTGTGTGTGTGTGGGGGGGTTAAATTATTTTTTGTTTGTTTGTTTTTTGGGTTTCTTTTGTTTTTGTTTTTTTACAAGCTGGAAAATGGACAGAGCTAGATTGAATGCACAGAGCTGCAGTTTCATTACTGAAATGAGCTGTGCTCCCACAGATTGAATGGGATTTTCCTTAGGAAAGTAATTAAGGAAAGAAGCAGACTTGATAAAATAGCACAGTCATTTAAATCTGCTTTTTACAACTATTACGTTGCAGTAAATCTTGATTGAAATTAGCAATGTAACTAATCTTGATGTTAAAATTCTTTCTGCTGTGGAGACTACGAGTCTTGAGGCAGTCCAAGAGGTTTTCTCTGTTTTGCATAAAGTTTGCCACTAGTAAGGCTTTTACTTGTTTCCTAACAAAACAAAGAAATTAAAAATCCAGCTCCAGAGCAAACAAGCTTTTCTGCCAGCTCAAAAGATGTGTTGGCTGCACTGATGCCTACCTAGGGTAGAGCCAAAGGCTCCCTGTGCTGCGCCTGGAGAATCCCGCAGGGTTCTACCTGCACCCACCCAGCCGGCAGCCAGCTGTCTCCAGAGACTGCCTGCAGACGCCTGCCTTTCATCGAGCTGGGTTACAGCCACATTGTACCTTCTTGCTGCAAGGCACAGGGCTGGCATAGTCCCTAACATTGTACCCACATGGCAAAGGCAGCTTCAGTAGGAGAAAGAAGAAGCAAGATCTCCTCCATTATCTTCAGATAACCTGTGGTGTTTTGTTGTATGCACAGTTGGTGCCACCCTGCTCTTATTTATTACCTGACTGTAAACAGAAAGGAAACCAGCACAATCATCTTTGGTCTGGTGATACTGTACAGGGCTTGAATAATGCTGCCTCACCTGTAGACTCCTGCGATCCCTGCTCTGCTCCCCAGAAGTATATGCGAACCTCAGAGAACTCGCCTCTCGCCTGCAGTCGAGGTCAAGACAATGAGCTGCTTGTGTGATTGAAAAACGTCTTTTAGGACAGCTGCGGTCCTAGGCTGGAATGGAGCTGGTGAAAGCAGGGCTTGAAGCATGTTTTCCTACCAAAGGCACTGACCCTGGGCTGAGCTACCATACAAGATAAGATTGAGTCAAAGCCTGTCTGTTTTTGGAGCAAACTGCAACACCAGTCTGTCTGTCTGCCACAGCCCCTGCACTGTTGGCATCAATAAAGAATAAAGGGAAACAGAAGATGAACAAGAAGCATTTTAGAAAAACAGAGGGAAGCACTGTATGAATCTGAACACCCACATCGAGTACTTAGCCGCACAGCTTGAGATTCTGTACATACCTGCTGTCCGATATATGTGGAAATTAGACTTAATACTGTATATTTACCAGTTCAACTCAAAGTAATGCAATCCACCACTACCTGGCCTTCCCTGGGTACTTGATCGGGCAGAAGAAGGAGCAGAGTTACTGACTTTGATCAATCTTCTGTCCCTTTGCTGAGGCTGTGAAGGAGATGCTGGTTATTCTAGTCTTGTGGGAACCTCACCTATACACACTGAAGTAGAATTCCCACTGAAAATATGTGCTAGGGTAACAGCGCTTTTGGGATTAATCTGAGGACAGTGTGAATGGGATCTTCAAAACTGATGGTGCCTCAACACCCACCCTCCTGGAAAGGCTTTTCAGTCAATGTCATGACCTAAAATGCCCTGTCTTCAGATCATAAAAATGGGGCTGCCCTGAGAACACTGTGTTGTTTTAAATGCCATTAGCCACTGGGGACAGTTGTGTGTGTTGGATCTGGAGGGTGTTTGGTGGGAAACCACCTCTAGGTAACCCATGGATGTCTTCTGTGTCTATGATGAGTACAGTGAGTGACAGGGTAAGACTGAGGGGAGGGGCACGTTGAGGACACTGGGACACAGCTGCTGTAAATCTCAAGCACCTCAGCGTATTTGTGGAAAGATTGGCAAAATCTTAAGAATGTGGTATCTGCTGCCACCATCTAGTGATTCACAAGAGAGCCAGCAGTTCTGAGTTAGGTTGGATCAGGTCCTCATGGCTTATAAACCAACACGACTCTTGGCTGTAACACAACATGCAGATCCAGTAGTCCACAAAGTTCACTGGAGTATTACTAGTTCTTTATGCATAGAGGATAACTCAGTTGGCCTTTTCTGAAAGTTGCTTGTTTTTCTGACCTCCAGAGCTAACACTTCTTCAGTTTTCTTTGCTTATTTTGAAATAACAGTTGCAGTAATGATTATGTACATAGAGATTCAACAACAGGGAGCTTGCAGAACTGCGTATCATTTATGCTGATAAATGATACATCATTAATGGCTTGGGTTAAAAGAGTTTATGTTGCTAGTTACCATTGTTTTGCATTGTTTTTTTTTCCCCTTTGCTTTTTTATTTTTAAGACAGGTAGCATATGTGTGCTGTACAGGAGGTACTCCTGCTGTTTGTTCATACATTTTCTTCATATTCCTGAAAAATGGAGCAGTTACATGACCTCAGGATGTTGTTTCACCCTGAAAGACTCTGCCGAGACTTCCAAATGTGTGTTGCTATTTGGCAAGCTCTAACTTGTTTAGTGGGTGTAAAAAGTTCAAACTGATGAAACTGCCAAGAATAAACTCAAGATCTTGAACATTTTTGTTTACTGTAACTTCCCATGTTAGGATCAGCTTTGTTCAATTTGGTTTGCTGCATATTGCCAAGGAGAAATCTAGGGATGTTGGAGTGTGTGAAATGTGTATTTGGAGGGTGCGTGTTCCAGAAAGGTTAGGTATTTATAACAGATGTGTGTATTTCAGAGCATAAAAAGATTAGTGTGCTTTTCATTTAAATACTTTCTTCAGTGGAAGCAAAATAGCGAAGAAAGATAATGTTGGCAGAGACCAGAAGTGAACAGGATTGTATCACATCAAAATCATACCAAATCTGGATTGGCTGCCTAAACAAATATTTGCAGTGAAAAAAAACTTGTGCCTGTTGGAACAGACTGCGTTCTGGTCTTTTTTGGATTTGCAGGGTGATTGAGGGGAAGGAGGAAAAAATGGTTTATGTACTCTATTTTACAGTTGCTTTTAGTGTTATTGGACAGCGCAGGAAAAAAACTTCAATGCAAAGTCTTAGAAATTTTGCCCAAAGCAAGTCCCACAGAAAATATTCCATCTGTGTAGAGGCATAGGCATAGATACTTATGCTTTGATCCAATAAACTAAGCATGTACATAGTTTAAAAACTGTTCTAGAGTGTTTTAAAATTATGTGTATGCTGAAGGAATCTGCTGGACTGGGGATTTCTGCAGAGTACTGAAGGAGGCCACATGGAGTGTAGCCCACCCACTGCTCTGCATTTGTATAGGGGGAACCACAATCCAAATCCTTTCATATCAGGGTACAGACCCCCCAAAAGTCTGAAGAAAAGACTCTAATAAGAACAAGTTTGCCATGGCATTTGCAGGATCCAAGTACATTGCACACTGTCAGGGCTGTTCACTGTGGCTAAATGCCACTAAATGCTCTGGAGCTGTTGGAGGCAGCCAGAACAACTCCAAGGCTTGCTCAAGGATTAGCCCTTACCATTCTTCAGCCAAGGCTGTTAGCATTAAAAATAACAGCAAATCTCTTGCTTGCAGTGCCAGGTTGAAAGGATAATTTATTAGCACTTATTATTCTTTAATAAAGGGAATTTGTTAGTTCACATTTTGAACTTGAAATTCAAATTATGCTTGTTGCTGAGATGTTTTCTTATGATGTAGGTTTGTTTTAATTAGTGGTATCAAGTCAGAGCTCAGTGGCCTGAAGGCAGGAGCAGTTACCTCATTTATTTGTTGTTTTGAAAATGTCAAGCAGAAATGATGGCTGGTTTTGTTCTCTTCCTGAAGCAATAAAATTTTCTAGTTGTTGTAGGAATTCATAGGTGTGCATGTGATTTCCTTTGAGTCCCTTTAAAACAGAGAAGTCACCAGAATTTTTTATACAGGCACTTCTTCCCTTACGATGCGTATCACTTTAAAAAAAGTACAATATTCAAGTTGTCGTTATCAGGCTACTGGGAAATGAATAGTGATGCATTATTAAAAGAAACTTAAGAGTTGCTTTCTAGGTGAATATATAATTAGTTAACTGCAAGCCATTGCTTCAGTTACTGCTGGAAAATATAATAAAGATGCTCATTACCATTGATGAGCCTTTAAAAAGATGTGAGCAACTGAAATGTATGTCTCTGGGATGGTGTACAGAGATGCTCTTTTTTGGTTGAGCCTTGAGAAATGGTATGCAGGGATAGTAAAGCTGTTCCAAGCGTTAGAGCTTAGAACGTGGTCAGATAGCTCCTTCCACAAGACGGCTATGAAATACAAAATTACTGTTCCAAAAGGAAACATGAATGACTTCAATCACAAAAAGGATTGGTGCTAAGTAAATAGTTACTCTGGTTGAAAACCGCACAGGAGTCTTTACTCCCTCAGCTAACTATAACTCAGCAAACAAAAGTCCCTTTTCATCCAAAGCAATGCTATGGGTAGATGTTACTTTGTTAATGCCATCATTAAAATTAAATCCTCTGTCTTGGAGAAATCTCAGCTTTTTAGCAAGAGGCTTAATAATTTTTCTAGCCTGGCTTACAGCTCCAAGCTAGCCAGGCCATGGCTGTCGCACAGTGACGGAGTAGATGCTTCAAAGTGGAAAAAGGTGCAGCTGAGCCTATGTGAGAGCTGTGGTTTTGTTGCTGCAGTTGTGCAGGGGAACTGCAGTGCTGCACCCCAGGAGTGCTGGGTGGCTGACACCGCTGCTTGGCCTCTGGGTGCTTCCTCCTCTCTTAGGCAGAGAAAATCCAGTTAAGGCAAAGCTGACAGAGGGTCTGAATTGGTTTCAGCCTAGAACATATGTTAGCCAGTTTTTCACCCCCAAAATTAGCATGTAAGAGAGTAATGCATGGCAATGAAACAATTTTTTCGTAACTGTATAGGTTTGAGAAAGCATTTGTCAGTTTCTGTTGCAATTTGCTCTGGCACATTTCAAAGTGTTAGGGGATGCCAATAAAAAAATAATTAAGAACACTGAGGCCTTAAATCAGGTTGCAACTTCCACATTTAAATAAGTCACTCAAATCTGTGTTTATTTTAACATAAACAAGTGTCAAAAAAAGAAGCTTCCTTTCACCCTCCTATTTAATACTGCTCTTGCCTCTATTGTAGAAAATCCTAGACAGACACAGCACATTTGTCACATAGCTTAAAAATGGTGCTAGAAGATTTCTGTTTTGCTGATGGCACAATTCTCTTATGTGGCAACTCAACCAGTGTGAAAACAAAGACGCGCGCTACCCAGAAAGTAGTGGGAATGAGGAAGAGTAACAACTCTTAGAGGTTAAAAAAGTATAAGATAGGCCCTGTTTCTGTCTTCTTGCAGCATTGTGATTCTCTAAACTAAACATTGTGTCTTCCCCATCATGTTTAATATCTTTTGATAGACACTTCTTCCATGAACTTGTCTGATCACTTTTGAACCCTTTTATGTTTAGGGATCTAAAGCACCCAGGCAGTATTACTGAAAAGCAATGAGAGAGAGGAGCTAACTCTCATGCTTTCCAAGTGACTTGTGAACAATAGGAGGTAGTCATAAGAAATAATGCCACTGACTGGCAACAATGAATCTGTGATGCCGTTTTCATTCTAAGATATGACTGAGTGCAAAATGGAAGACTACCAAAAGGAAGAAGGTAATGCTCAGATCCATCAGAGATGAGACCTCAGAAGTACAGGGTAATAGGTGAATTGGCTTATGTTTTTCCTTTGGAAAGGAGAAAGTTTCTAGGATGCTTGGGCAAAAGGTGGAATGTTACCTTATTAATGATAGTCTTTCACGCTTCCAAGGGTATGCCTGTTCTTAAAAATAGAGGGTACTGGATCAGATTTTAGGAAAAAAACTTTCTCCCCCCCCCCCCCCCCCCCGGCAGTCCAGCAGAGGTGGGGTATGGTAAGTACACAAAGGTTTCTGCTAGAAAGTGATGATGCTTACTTTTAGCTTTCTTGAACGCCTTTTAAAAAGACATGTTATAAATGTGGTTTTCAGAAAATTAAAGAATATTTAAAACCACTGTATACTGAATGAATTTCGTGCTGAAGCACAGAGGTACTGTGATGCTGCCTGTAGTGCAAACAGCTCATTCAATTTAAGAAGCTTTAGGTATGTTTACAACTGTCTTGTTCATAGGATTTTCCCCATAAACTCCCAGCTATGCAGACCTGATTATTGAAAAGTCTTTTTCTGCATGTTTTCAGATAATTTTAAACAGCTAAGCAACTATGTCCAAGTAGTTCTGTTTGTGGAAGTTTATATGAGCTAAGCTGTTGCTGTTATGATATGGTGAATCCTGTACAGGGCTTAAATTACAAATGCATTCAAGTCGTCCTGTGGTCACTGTCCCTGCAGCCCCCAACATTGCCTCACGGTGACTGCAGAGAAGTTGCAGAGTGTTGAGTGGAGGTGTCTCCTCCTCACTGTGCCAGGTCTGAGATGTATGCATGCTCTGAAAACCCGAGTGCGCTGCTACCCTGGCCCAGAGATCAAGCCCGGGTCTCCCACAGCACCGTGTGTCTGTTCCCTGGATTTGGTAGGGTTAGCAAGCCTTCCTCTCTCTAATGCCCCGTTCTTTTCAGTGGGCCCTCTGGGGGATGAGGAGTGACAAGAACAATTAGACTTCATTAATGACTAAGAGACCTGCTGTCAGTGCTATTGCTTCCTGGATTAAAAAGCAAATTAATAAATACAATAGCAAGGTTGATGTGATCACCAAATGTGTTCTACCCAGTTTATCTGACAAATATAGTTTGAAGTGTTTGTCTAGTTATTCTTCCTAAGCAGTTATTTATGGCATACCGCATAGTGCCATAATAAAGGCAAGCTCAGTCTTTGTTTCTCTGCTTTATTAAAGCTACCAGACTGTGAGAGCTTATCAAAGCTGTGGGTGCGAAGAAGTGTCTGCTGGCTCCATTTAGATGAATGCTAGAACAGAAAGCCCTGAGGAACAAGGTCTCTGAGAAGTATTTTGGAGTCTTCTCCTGTTTCTGCCTTAACCCATATCATCCCCTTGCTCCCATTTCTGACAGTTGCCTCCTCTTCTTGCAAGGAGAGGGCTCTGCCAGCATTCCAGCTGGCTGTGGCCTTTCTGGGAGGCCCATCATAGAGACCTGGATACCATGATAACCAGCTCAAAGTGGTAGCATGAATTTAGCACTGGACCATGTGGACTATCTGGCTTGAGTCTCTCTTAGTTTGGGCATCCCCTGTAGACTTACTCTGTGAGTGCCTCTAAACTAGCGAAGCGCGGGTTAATGCAGTAGAGATCACTGAAATTCATCCGATCAGCACAAAGTCATGGTTCTTGCTGAGGTTCTCCAAGCACATAAAAGTACTTGGCTATTCCTGCTCAAGAGCTTACTTTGCTCTCCTTTGAGCATTTATTATATAAAACACAGGGCAAGATGCTTACCTGAGTAGTGGTTTTCTGAACAGTGTTTGAATTGAAATGCCCTGAAGGCAAAATGATAAAGTTTGAAGAAGAAAATCCAGGTCAGCATATGTGCACTGAATGCATCGCTATAGCAGATTTGGCAGTGACTTGTATGGTACAATACACACTGTAAGCATAGACTATTCATCCAGTGCTGTTTCTGTATTTAAAAAAAGGAAAAAAGAAAAAAGAATGCTGTTGTAGTGCCATAAATAACTTCTACATCTTCTCTTGGCTTTTCATACAGTCTGCTTTTTTTAAATTTTGTATTCATATTGACAGTATTTAAAGATGCATTTGAAACTGAGCTTAACTGTTTACATTTTTGTTACTTTCTGATTTGTGGTCCTTGCAGATGCTTGTTGATTTCTTCTCTGTGCTCCCAGTGATTTTGATTTATGCATGAAACTGCAATTAAATACTTACACTAGTGCTCGCAGAGCTTGGCTTAGATGAAAAGTACAAATATTAGCTCAATTTTATTTTTAAAGGCTTTCAGGATCATTTCTTCTTCAAGTCTAACGTGTTAAAAATGGAATGCAGCCATTGAAAAAAGAATGATATTTTCTTCTAGCTACAAAAATGAGGCATTGATTTTGGTTGCTTTGCCTTTACCCTACAAATTTTACTTGTAGACTCCCTGAATAATTATTTATCCACTTGATGTATGGTATTTCATTTCAGTGACATTGTTTAAAAATGTGAATTCTTGTTTATGGCATATTTCATTCTGACAGGAGTTTACAGAGACTTCTGTAGATATTTGTCAGAAAATATTGACGTATATAGGTGAAATAGCTTTTGTCAGCAATTCTTTGCTCCACTGGGTATTATGCATTGTTCTAATTGCTCCTTATAAAATTGCATGCTCTGCTGTATCAGAAAGCTTGATGCATTCTGGGGTCTATCGGTTTGTGGCTGTTGCCCTGACAATAGGATTTTTCCTCATCCTCTTTTTGCCACATTCTGGCAGGCTGTGTTGAAAAGGCTGAACTGGGGGCGAGAGGTTCTCCCCCACCCACATGGCCCTTTCTTTTTTCCTTATCTCCTGTGAAGATTACCCTATCCCCTCCGGTGTGCTAACAGCTAATGACAAGCCCTGACGCTGACAGAAGCAACGTGATCCCCAGACTGCAATGCCAGCTGTTTTGGAGTTGGGAAAAGATCCAGTTGCTCAGAGCAGCCTGTTTTGCAACAACAGCAGTAGTATTGGATTGTTTTGGGGCCTGTAGGCAATGGAGGCTCTATTCTGTTACTGGTTTAATCTTAGATGTCTAGAGATAAGAGGGCCAACACGTCCATTCCTATCTCTCTTGCTTGTCAGCAGTTGCTTGAATGTGGCAGGTGGTCTTAAGATAACTGGACGTGGATAAAATTAAGTTTTCCACACTTCATTTATAATTCAGAGCACCCCAGAACTGTAGGTTGCTTATTCAAAATGCAGCCTTCTGCAGAGTCAGACTGGCTCTCCAGTTCCTCCCAGATACGCATGGAGCTGGCGTCCGGAGGCATGAAACAGCAGCATCCAAAGTAAGAGGACATCAAGCTAGCATGCTGACATGCTGTGCTCATATGTCGATGACAACTGTAGTGACGGGTTAATAAGTTAATGGATAGCTACCCAAGAATTAGCTGAGAATCAGGGGACCATGTTCCCTGAGATTGTTTGCATGATCAGAAATTTTCCCAGAGTGGCACACAGGTTGGACTCCTAGATTGTGTAGTATCTATCACAGGGTAACAGGTAAGTGACCCTCTTAGTGGAGAAGCTGGAAAAGGGAAGGTTACACACAACCATCTTCCACTATTAGCGCTTATTGGTAGAATTTAGTTTGATTTTCATATTGTGTATAGTGACTGGTTAGCTATCATTTGGCTGTGTGGTCCAATCTATATCCTGCTACCGTTATTAAGAAATACTATCTTTGTGACTTTCTTTAAAGCATTTTACAGTTGTGGACATTGCTCTGTTTTGCAGAGAGGGGAAGTTGAGCAGAATGAAGATAATGGACTTTTTTGAGGCCATATTGAAACTAGAGGCAGAGTTTCCTCACAAGCCGCAGTTCAGCGCACAGGCTGTTTTGGCTACGTGATCTCTCAGAAAGGAGGCTTGTCAAGGCGATAGAGGCAGTCTGGGAAATTAGAACTGCAAACATCAAAATTAAAAAGGTTTGCCACTTTTCCCCAGCCCCTGAAGAGAGGATCCCACCTGGCATACAGTGTGGTGGGAGATGGGGGAGAAGGAGATGCCCTGCTCAAGAAACAGCTCTTCCTGTCAGCAAAATTTCCATGCTAGTTTTTGTTTGCTCTGGAAACATTTGGCTTTTCAGGAGCCACTGGGTGACTTAAGGCAAGAACATGATGCGTGTCCTCTGTGAAAGACTACCTGTATTCAGGCATCTGGAAGATCTAATTAGGTCTTTATTTGTGAAGTAAAAACCACTCAGTAGGATTGTCAGGTGGCAAGGTGATGACAAAGTATGCTTTGTTACCTTGTGGTGACTCATGTCATCCATATCATGTCATACTGCAATAGTGAAGAGCACGGAGGGGCATGGTGTATGTCATTGCTTTGCCTTGTGTGCTGAACTGGATGTGAGTTCACCTTTGGTAGTCCAAAAGATTCTCTAAAAATGGGTCCAAACTGTTTCCTTTTTTGGGAGGGTGATGGAGTGGTGGTGGGAGCAGCTCTGTAGCTCTGTACGTGTTTGATAACTGCGATATGATGATGTGGCTTATTCGTGAAAAACAGAGGTAACAGGTATACAAATGGGGATTTCTGAATTCCAAGTGGCTGTGATTTTAGGGTTTGTGTACCCCTGAAACTGTCACCTCCTCTGACTTCCATATTTTTCCAAGAGATGACATCATTTTATAATGCATCTTACTGCCAAGTGAAACAGTTGAGACTAATGAAATGATTGCATAATGCCATTGAGAATGTGCTGCAAAATATTTGGAAGACATGCCAAAAAATGAGCAGTCCATTGTGAGTAACTCTTGGAGCCAAGAGCATTGGTTATTTAAAAAAAGAACCCACAAAACAAAAAACCAACCCCATAGAACTTTGCTTTGAATTATTAAAAAATAAACACAAAAGAATATGGAGTACAAACCACTAAAAGATTAAGGGAGTTTTTGATAGCTGTGAGACTCAAGCAGCCTGCAGGAGTATAGAGTAATTGGAAAAGTGATGGTTGTAGCTCCACTGAGAACAGAATATACAAGATCAGGGTTAAATCTATTTAAAAACAAACATGATTGCTGTGGGATTGGTTTTGAGGTGGAGCAGAGATTGTATCTTCCTCATCTTCAACCAGCTCAACTGCAAACGACACACTTAACCTGTTCAAGAGCTTCTGTTTCCTGCCAGAACCCGGATGCTTCTATGAAGATGAATTTAGATCATATGTCAGCTTGTGTATGGAAGAGCAGCAGCACTGAGAGCTTCTGGAGCAAGACAGAAGGGCAGAACCTGTAAGCAAACAATTCGCTGAAGAAGAGTGGGTTTTGCTCTGCTGCCTTGCAGTGCTGTGTGTTTCAGCTTGCTTTGTGAACAGACAGAAATATTGCCTCAGGCTTGCAGTTGTCAAAGTGGGTTGTATCCTCTAGCAGAGCTGTGGGAGAGTTTAAAGGAGTTCACAAAGTGTTTAAATGGATCAGGAAAGAGCAGATTGTTGTTAATTGGCTTCATCTGCTCCGTCTGGTAGGAGCTGGGGAGTAGCTGCACTTGCAGCTTGTAATTGCAGGTGGCTTCTGGTTCCCTGCTCTGGAGGAACTGAGCTGCTGCCAGCTCTTCTGAGCCAAGGAAAAGCAAAAAGAGGTTGCACAGGGCAAGGAGTGGCTCAGAGGCGGAAGAGTGGGGAAAGAGTCAAGTCTGCAAAAAAAAAAAGGAAAAAAACCCACTGACTTAAGCTACTTTGCATGTGGCCACACACTTATTTGGAGCGATGTTTGATGTTGGTACAGGCATTTACAACCACTATTGGATTCAAAGATTTATTTGGGCTTGCCTCAATAGTTGTAGTTATCCCTCGGGGCAAAGGCGTTATGTGCTTGGTTTGGTTCCTTCCTTTTAAAAGCCATTCTTACTCCCTGTCAGTAAGCTTGCCTGACAAGATAAACAGATAGTAGGTGGAATGAATTTATGGATGGTTTACTGAGCATCTGAAGAGAGGAACTAGTCATAAGATCGTTAGTAATTATACTGGCTTTGCTGAAATAATTCCTTTCCAAGTAACTGCTATCAGCAGGCATAAATTGTTATCTGAATCACAAGATTCAATCTAAGTGTGGATTAGAAGAAGTTAATATTCCAGGGAAAAGATGGAACAACTGTATTTATATGGAAATCACAACATTTCATGTGATCCACTTCACTGTATAGCATAAGCCAACAAATGTAGTTTTCATATGTTTTTAGAAGAAAATTACCGTAACAGATGCTGTGAGTTAACTCTGAGAAAGCTATATGATCAATAGAGCTATGCAAGAGGATTGAGGAGATGTTCAGGACACGTGATTCTTTTCAATAGTGATAACACATTTCTTCATCCTGTTTTGGTGTGATTAATCCAAAGCAATACATGCTAACCAATAAAATATATAGCACAGCTAATGTGGGAATTTTAGCTGGAGTAAAGCTGTATAGCTCCATTGGTTTTTACTGGGGATATGCCAGCTTTCTGCACTTGAGTGTGTGGCCAGTAATCGTCTCAGAAACAAAATAGATCTCCCTAAAGGTGACTGTTTTGTGAAGAAAATACATATTCTGTACTAATTTTGGTCTCTAAAGGTGCTACAAGATAACCATGGAAAATAGTCCAGCTATTTGTTGAAATATTCCAGCTACTAGTTCGAAAAACTTTTGTTTGAAATTGCATTATCGTTTACTTAAACTGATAAATGAGTCTTGGCAAGAGGAGACAGTCAGGGCTGAGCTCAGACACATGCAAATGGTTCTTGTTTTCAGCAGAGCCACAACCAGCAAGGAAAGAATAGAGTGGTGCTCCCTGTGGTTAACGCAAAGCATTACTGGCATTGAGCAGTCTTTCACGACCTTGTTAATCAGGAAAAATAAAAAAGTGACTTAGATATCATACTAACCTGACATTCAGAATGAGACACGCTTAATTAGTACTAAAGTTGTGTGAGTGTTTTGTGACATTACTCCTGGAATTGTCCTTTGCAGTGTTTGTAATTTCTCTATTGGCTTCGTGTACTTTTTTTTTTAAGAGCACTTTTAACCCTCTAAACAAGGTCACTTTTCCTTTGAATTATGTGAACAATATCACTCATTGTCATCAGGAGGATTTATGTGCACAGTGAGAACAGACTTTGTAGAGTGTAAAAGTTTACATTTTAGAGTCTTTCCCACACACAAAGTAAGTTTTAACCGACTTAAAAAAAATAATTAAGAAATCCCCAGTGCAGTGGAAAGCAGTAGAAGTTATCACTGTCTCCAAAGGTAGTTACACCGTGAACTGATCTCAGAGAAAAACTCTGGGAAAAACTCTATCTGTACCAGAAAATCCCCTTTTGCCAACAGTGTATGAGCCAGTTTTTAAACAATGTGTACTACTTGGGAAGAAGGTTCTGGGCTATTTCACCAGCGACTCTACAGGAATTTGGCCTACCTATAGAAAAGTACGTAGAAAAATCATTAGCTCCCACGTGAGCCAGCAGTAGCTCCCAGTGGGGCCCTGCCTGGAGGGACAGGGCCAGGGGCATTGCTTTCTCCTGGGGGGCCTGGTGGGGGTGCCCCCCATCCTGCACCCTGCAGGGAGTGGGGGGAGTGCAGGCACCTTTCATGAGCCCCCATTTCCTACTGCTGGGCTGGGATTGAAGGGCAGTCCTGGGAGCAGGGCATGGCCTGGCAATGGCTGAGCAGAGTTAGCTCGAATGAGCTAGGGGTAACCTGTATTTCCTTGCTTCTTCACACAGGCCAAGGGGCAGTTTTGTCTCTTAAATGCAGGAGCTTCAAAGCAGCTGTTAACAGGCCCTTGAATGATCTATAACCCAATAACATTAACAGACTGGAGAACCCCTCCTTTCAAAAACATGGAAAAAAAATTGCCTTATGCAGCCACATCTCAGAAATGAGTGTTAAACCACACTTTATACAGAGCCAGATGAGAACTCGGTGAAAAGGAGGAAGAGGTGCTCAGAAAGGAGGATCTCAGGGGGATAGGGAGGGGTGGGAATAAAATCAGCAGGCCTCAGTCATGAAATAATGCGTAGCTCTGTAGCAGTGAGACAGTTTCTTGGCTCTGAGCTGGGAGGGGAAGTCTGGAGAAGATCAAGGAGCAATAAACAGCATCAGTTTATAAAGGACAAATTCTGCCAGGCAGATTTGATCAAAACTTCAGATCAAATTACACAAGAAGGCGATGAAGTGCTTGCTCTATCTAGGCAAGGATGAAACTGCATTGTAATGAAGGGATAGTCTTGCAGAAGCTTCTTGCCATAGCCTTCAGGTTGGCTCATGTGTGGGTATGTACTACCCCAAGCCTGTGGGATGAATGGGGCTGAGTGGCAGCTCCGGGGAAGGAGTGGGGAAGAGCAATATGCAGGACTGGGAGGAGTATCCAGCGTTCAGGTTTTGTATAAGGGCTCAGCTGTGGAAAATAAAGCTGATTCTTTACTGAGGCTGTCAGACATGTAGACTCAGGATCCTCCTTCCCAGACTGACTAGCCTGTGTTGTGCGCAAAGTCCTGACCTGGACTGATGGCTATTTCGTAAAATGCCATGTGCTGTTTAACACTGTTACTCTATGAAGGCAGAGGTGAGCTGCAGAGGTGGTTAAACTCAGCAGTGGAATTAATTTGCTCACGCTGCTTGGCAAGTCAGAGAAATAATGTAAATGGGAGAAGGTTTCTAGAGAGCTTAAAAACACACTCAAGAAATAAAAGGAGATTCAAAGTGGAAAAATACAAGTTGGCACATTTACGGGGAAATAATTCAAAACACAGATACTCCATGAAAGGAGAAGAGCCTTGGAAATCAGTAGTGCTGGAAAGGACCTGGAGTTGATAATGGGAGGGAGATCAATAGGAGTTTGGTGTGCAACAGGAAAGACAAGCCAGCATCTGTCAGATTGCCTGCAGGACTCTGGATGACCCTGCTGTAAGCCAGACACTTTTCCCAAGATTAGCAAGGAAGTATGATTTTAAAATTAGGATTTTGCATATTTCAAAATATTTTTTAACGAGTGGGCTGCTGGTAGAAAAATGTCTACTGGCTCTGTTAAAAACACTTCTTTTTTTAAATAAAAGTGTTTTTTTGGTTTGTTTTTTAGTGACAGCTTCTAGATTGTAGAATCAGAATGTCAGGAATGGAAGAGTCAGCTTTTGCCCTAAAACTAGGCTAACTGAGGCAACTGAAAATACAGAGGTCTTAAGGCAACTCTTTGGTACTGTGGTCGGTGCATGCCAGTCAAACCTTAGCATGCTTAAGTAAGTTGGTATGTCTGAGGAGCTTTGTGGATAAGGTCATTAAAATTCAGATACTGATCCATTTGCAAACTAAGTAAAGAACACCTTCTAAGTTTTTATTTTTATAATAGATCTTATTTCTTTTGGAGAAATGTCTGGTCTACATTATGTGACTTTTTTGACAAAAGGGCCTCAGCTACGTTAAGTATAGCAAAAAAAAAAAGTGGATACTAGTGTTTTTTCATCCAAATTGCGTAGTACGTGGTTAGTGTGAAAAAGGCATTAAAATAAAAGCATGAAGTAGTTAAAAAGATCAGAAGCTTCTGCTTGAAAGACTTTTGTTATTTTAGAGCTGTAGCAATTCTAATTAGCAGACTTGTCCTTCACAGAGAAGAATATATCCAAAGGGCATGGCTGCAATCCAGCTGTAATTGCGGATGTTTCTTATATTCAGCAATCACAACTGTTGCCATTGGGAAGCAGAGAATGCATTCACTGTTCAGGGAAGGATTATTTTAGTGAACCCAGCCCTCTAATGAACAGCTCACTATGTAAGTAATTTTACTACCCAGTGTTAAGCAACCCATGCACATGCATTTCCAAGGATCAGGCACTTTGCAGAAGGAGGCAGGGGTCGTGCTGACCTTCTCCCAGTATTTCTGTGCGGAAAACAGTGTTCTGCCTCAGTGGTCCCCCAAATTCTAGTTAAGTTTATGAAGCAGGTCACATCGTCGTAGAACGGCAAATATTTGTACTTCATTCATAATTTTCATAGTATTTGGGAGGATTCCCAGTGTAGTGGATTTCCTTCTCAACATACTGGTAGGATTGTTTCAAGTTTGAAGTTGGTAGTGATGAGGGCTTCTGTTCAGGAGCCCAAAGCCAAATATTTGCACCAGTAGCTTCCTGCTGTTCTTTCTGCTGGGAGAGTGGAAGGTCTTCCACATGCAAATTGGGGAATGCCACTGCTGGGTATAACCTCACAGAGACAGCTCTTGCTAAGCACACTCATTTGGGAATAGAGAGGGGTAGATAATCTGCACTCCCCCCCCCCCCCCCCCCCCCCCCCCCCCCCCCCCCTTCCTGTTGCTTTCTCACAGGAAAGAATCTGTCTCCTGCCCATGATCTGCTTTTGGAAATAAAGTGGTTCAGCCCAAGCAGGATAATCTCTCTGCATTTTTTCGGATTTTCACTTAGAACAGTTTCACGATGTTCCGACAGCTTTTATGAGTGTGCATGCAGTTTGAGAGCATTCTTAGAGGGACGTTATGCAAACATTAAAGTCAAGATATAAAACATCTTCAAGCTAGACTGAAGACAAAAGTCTTTTTTCTTTTTTGGGGGGTAAACGTGACTTGAGGAGACAGGACAGGAAAGTATTATCAGTATGAGCAGTCATCTAAGTTTAAAAAAACAAACTGACAGCTCTGCAGTACAGCAAAATGAGGATTGCTGTGTTCTGAGGAAGGTGTTTCAACTGCTTTTACTTTGTACTTGTTGCTGAGAAGAAGGAAGTTGCCTTAAACTATTGATGAAGGATAGTTTTGCCAGCCAATGTGCTGATGCTGGAAATACGTTGCACTTTACGCCTGGTAGTGAAGTTGCGGACAGACATAACTGTTTGTGGAACTGGACCATACCCACAGTGCAGGTACTGCTGCAGTGTGTTTGCTAACTATCTTGAACTGTTATTAGAGAAAAGAGTTTGTGAAAATCACAGTGTGGGGCATCCAGAGCTCTCCTTTGGTATTTGTGTATTTGGCACGCGCAGGTTTTGTAGTGACACTTCTGTTGTTAGAGCCCTCGAACTGCTCCTGGTTTATGCCCGCAGAGTTTAGATCCCTGGTGTCTGCCTGGGTGTTAAAAGGGCTTCGCCTTGGCATAGTCAGTGGACCCTAGTGCCACTAGATTATGTGATTAGCAGAAGGGAGTAAATACAGTCAAAGCATTTGAGATTGGTACTTGTGGTCAAGCTTAGTTCTGCAAGGCTCTTGCACAAAGAAATTAATGATGATGGACTTGGTAAGTACTACATGGAAAATGTTTATAATATTGAGAAGGGAGATTAACAATTCCTGTAAGCATGGGAATAATCCTACCCAAGGTAGCTGAACAACTCAAACTCCTGCTAAGGCGAGGCCTGTAGGAGCTTCTCAAAATCTGGCAGAAATACTTCAGGTTATTCAGGTTTATACTTCTAATAAAATAAAAGAGAAAATCCCATATTTCTCTCTTATCCTAAAACCTCAGTCTGTGTTTTCCTACTAGGATGTAGTACAAGTGATTGTCTTTTGAGGCAAATGTTTTACATCTGTCGTCTAGGGCTGACGGTCTAAATGACATGAAATGGAAAAAGAATAATTCCATTTATTGACTCTGTACAGCATTTTATCAGACTCATTGGAACTGAATTCACCATCTGTGCCTTTTTGTCAGGGTCAGTAATAGCTTTTCCTAAGCATTTATTTGTTAGAGGGCTCTGTTTTCCCTGCAAGGTAAGTAACCTTAATACATGTGCCAATGTACATCTTGAACAAAATTATGGGGTAGTTGCTACATTTTTAAAAGGCAGGTTTACATTTTTTTCCTAGTTCTGTCTTTGCAAAGAAGTTAAAAAACTAATTTTTTGAATGAGTGACTCTAACCGTCTTTTCTTTGCTTCTGTGCTATCTGAGAGAGATTATTCCCAGAGCACCTTGTGCATTGTGAGGCTTTCTTAAATAGACTTTGTTAAAGCCGGTAAACCAGAAATGTCACTTAGGAGTTATATTATGAGCTAGAGACACCTTTAATTGGAGCACCATGTCCCATGTTTACATCGGAAATAGGATACAGCTCCTTTGTGGTGTACTAGAAAAGACAAGTTCAGATTGTGTTGTGTGTGAATTTACCCCTGCTTGAATTTGACAGTCTTAGAAAAGGCAGCGGTTGCTTTTGGTCCCTACCAAAATAGCTCCCTCCGGCTGAGCAGTGGGGGTTAGCATTTAGCCCTGGATGTACCTGTCGATGTTGCACTTTCTCCTTCACTGCCTCCTTTTAAAACGTCTTACTTTAATCTCTTTAATGTACTTCCCTGCCCACCCCCCCCCCCCCCCCCCCCCCCCCCCCCCCCCAATTTTGGGACAGTTCTAGATCTCCTTGAGGAGCAGGTGCTTCTGATGAACTTCAGGAAAAATAATCTCTGCAGTCATGTTCCTCTTCCCCAGCTCCAGCCAGATCTGGCTGCTGCTTTTGCTCATTAGAGCGAGGATGCAAACAGCAGCAGATGCCTGTTGGTGGTAATTAGATAAAAGAAATTAGTACTGTGAATGCTGCAGTGAGAGGGGAGGTGCTTCCCAGACAGGTTGGAGAGGGATCATTCCCATTATGAAGGGCTGTTGTTAGACTTTACATAGCCCTGCTTTTCTGACTGTTTTGCTAATTAAGCAAATGCACCTCCTATCCGCTGTCCTTCTAGTTTCTTTCTCTCTTTCTGACTTTTACATGTCCCTCATTCTCCTCTCTTCCTATTTTCATTTCACATGGCTCTACTAAGTGTTAGTTGGTTATTGTTACTCTGCACCCCTGTGTAGTGACAATCACTTGGAAACACCGATTTCTTCCTGGCTTTCATTTCCCAGAGTGTGGCCTCAGCTGCCTGGGGACACAGAGGAGTAAGTGACCTTTATTGCAGCCTGGGCTGTGATAGCTGTGTTTCAGGGTGGTTCAGCTGCAAGCTCGTGGGCTGGCTCTGGCTTTTGAGACATGTTGTCTCCTCCTGTGACTGGAGGAGGTGGGAGATTGCTGCACAGAGCAGCATGGGGCAGAGGGACAGGGAGGAAAAGCTGTTGGTTAAGAAGCAGCAAAGGATGAGCTGCCTTACACTAGTTGCTGTGCTGGGCTCAGGGAGGGCAATGGGCCTGGGTATCTACTCTTTACATCCTCAGCCACAGAAAAGTCATCCTTGGATGTGGAGGGGCTGTGGACAAGCAAGCCTGGGAAGGGGAAGGACATGGTGACATCTTGCTTTTTAGGCCAGTGCTTTGACTGACCTGGTAGCCTGCAAATAAGCAGAGGTAGTTATAAATGGCAGGAAGACTGTTACGGCAAGGCTGCAGGAAACGGGTGCCACAAAACACTGGAGGCCCTCAAAAGCATCGTCTTGTGCTTTGTCCAAATTGACACCTAACCTGTTGGCAGGCTTCAACCCTACTGTATTCCTATCTCAGGATGAGATGTAAGTAGTTTGCGTTTAAGATTCTTTTTTTTTTAACAACAAGCTACAAGTAGGTGCTCCCTTGTGTATTAACACTCACAGTTCTTTGAAAACTGTGAATATGGTGCAAACTCACTTTCTGTTTAGCAGGAGTGTGCAAAGTCCACTCCAGCCAGCTGGCTTTGTGTTTTGCTATGACTTTGCGAGGTTCTTAGCTGTCAAGTGGACTTTATCAGCAGCTATGTGTGATTGCAGTGTTTCATTCCAGGTGTGGCAAGCTCTCCTAATAAGCATTTTTGCGTGGTGTTCAATCTAGGCTTTTCCTCTTCTGCTCTTGCTGTACAGGTTGGAAATTCCTCATCTACATGACCAGTTTCCTATTCTGGTTTGCCTGTTACAAACTGCGGGGCTGCTCGGGGTGCAAGCACTCCCCTGGCTTCTGTGCTGTTACCCAGGAGCGTGCCCAGCCAACACAGCTCACCTGAGACCTTTTCAATATAGACCAGGAGCTGATGTGTCCCATGCTGGCAAGTGCAGCTTAGTTGAGGGTGTGTGCAGTGCTTCAGAGAAGATCATGGGAGCTCTGGGCACTGAGAGGCTATTTCAGCCCTGGTTTTAATGGCTGCCTTGCTCAGAAGGCTTTGGCAGTAAGCGGAAATCAACTGTACCTCAGAGTAGCTAGAAGGAAATATAGATACTTATTTATGAAGTTTAAAGGGGACATCACTTTTACAAAGGCAGGGATAAACAGAAATTAAAAAGTCTGCACAATAATCCTGTTATCTACCTTTCTGTCATTTTGGGTTAGCTCCACGGTCTCCTCTGTCCTCACAGCATGTTCAGGGCCTCCTGGTGGAGGCTTTTATGTTCTTTATTTTCATCCAGGTATTGTGCTTGCAGAAGATGATCTGGATCTGTGGAGTCTTGGCTCCCTTCTAGGCTTCCAACCCAGCTGTGGGTTTTTTTCAGATGCAAAACCTTCCTTCGGGAATTTCTTAATCCTCACTTTGATTGGGAAGATATTTCGGTGTCCCTCACAGTAGTTAATTGGCTGTCCTTTTTTGGTTTGGGAAATCATGAAGTCCCTTGGACGTGGCTGGATGAGATAAGAAACTGCCTAGACAGTTAAATTGAGTCCATTCAGGGTTTAGCCAAGCAGAAGAGCCCTTCTTAGCAAATGAAGCAGAATGACAATAACTCTTTCTTTCCAGGCTATACGGTGACCAGCTCTCAGAGCAGATCGTTTTTGTGTTATGAATCCTATGGCCCCTATAAACACTTAACTTGCTAATGACATTTTAGGCGGTTATGTAACTGGGATGAACACGGGCAGCTTGCTTTGGGCTCTTATCCGAGGAAAAAAAAGTACAAATCAGTATGTTGTGAGCCACAGCTCCCAGAAAGTCAAGGAGACTTATTTAGAAACACTGTTAGGTAATTGATTGGTCTGATGTATTTGATGTAAAGTTCAGTAAATAAAGATGCTAAGTAGGTTGGTGTGTCATTTTACAGTGATGGTAATAAACCGGTCCAGTGAATTCTTTCTGTGTTTCCAATGCCATCCTTGGTTTGCAATACTCTGCCCTCACATTATTTTCTTACTTTTCACAATATGCCATGAAGTGCTGGTTATCACAGAGGAGTTAGATCTTCCCACAGATTGGCTTAGGGGAATGTTTTAATGCATCCGTGGCTGTATCGTTGACTGTCTCTCCTGATGCTGTAATTCGAAAGCAGATGACAGCTGCAGATAAAATGTATGACATAGCGTATGATTCACATGGGAATGGAAGAGGAACCTCTGAGAAATATACTCCCTATTCAGAGAGAAACATCAACATGTACAATTGAGTATGTCACTTAATGAGCTTCCTTAGTCTGCAGGTCAGACCTGACATTAACCAAAGTGACTTGGAATAATTTTGATCGGATGGCTTAAAAGGTCATACGTAAATTGAGTTTTGTGGTCGCAGATGACTTTCTAATGGATTACAAGCTTTATCATGAAAGCATTGGGTACAATCAGTTTATATTTACAAGGGGCTCTGACTAAGACTGATTAGGTGAAATTAAAAAAGCAGAAAGTCAGGCTGAATTTCTCTTAGGGTTCACGGGGCTTAATTTCTTCTTAGACACTGAGACCCCTTCAGTTTGGGGATTATCTCCCAAGCAAAATAATCACAGTCCATCTAGGGGCATCTGAAACTAAACTGGATGAAGTACTGGAAAAAAACCTGTCAGGAGCAATCCAGCACTAGTAGTAAAATGGACTGAATAACCTCAGACTGTTTGAAAAGGCCATGTTTACCATGTCAGCAGAGAGTACACTGCAAAGTCTGGCATATCGTAATTATTTTGCTCGTAGTGTACAAAAATACTGCAATGCCTCAGATATCTCCTGATAAAAGCTGATACAGCTGTGCTATATTTCTGTCACTTGGACCTCATATTAATGTAGAGGGAGGCCATTTTCACCCTGTATTTTTACCTTCCAGCTACCTCAGGACTGAGATATTCTAGGCAGTCGTACAGCTGACGAGGACATGGGGGCTTGTTTTCTTTGATCAGAAAACAAGACCCTCTTTTTCATGTTTGAAACTCATCGTATCGGGATGTGAACCTCTTCCTTCTTGCTACTAATAGAATTAAGGGAAAAGAAGTGTTCAGGCAGACGAATGTGGTATTAGTGTAGTAAAGTACACGCAATAAAATTTCTGTGGAAGGGTTGCAGGACCTGGTTAATGGTCACAAACATTTTACATGCGTGTTAATCCCACAGATGCTGCTGGCTGGTTAGCTGCTCACATCTTTGAAATTGGGTGTTTGTGAAGGGAGTGACTGTGATGGATTTGCGGGAAGTTGTTTTATGAAAACTCATTCATGGGAGTGTGGCTGCTCTTGAGGATCCAGTTGATGTATTCTCACAGACCAGGGAATGAATGTAGCACCAAGTCAAGTGGAGAACTGCATTCTTGAAAGTCAAACCTGAGTCTGGTTCCCTTTGAATCTATTTTAAATCGTATTTTCAGATTCCAAGGTTGACAGTCCTTGTTTGGTAGCCTTATTTGAGCCTGTAGGTCCTCCTGGGTTGGCAGGCTATATAAAAGCACAGATGTTCACTCAGTGTTTAGTCTGCAATTGCTGAAATAATTGCACAATCTATGTATTTCGTGTATTTATTCAGATACAGTATTTTTATTTACTATTTACTGTTCCTGCAGCATTTAGATCTGAATTAAAATGACTTCATAATTGGTTTGCATTACTAGGTAATGATGAGATGTGGGAATAGCTATATTTCAACCTAGAGGATATTTGGGTAATGTCATTTTAAGAGCAAACAATTTCTTGTCTCTCACTTTTTGGAACAAAAGAGCTAATTCACGTTCATTTGAAAGGGATTTTCATTTGTAATGGTAGGTCATGCTGAGTAGTGTGTGACAGTATGACTCAAGTTTTTATAAGTTACGTTGGCTTGTTTTGAAAAGCAGTTTGAAAAATAATATGGGCCAAAGCATAAGTCTCTACTGCTCCTTTTCCATCTTACTATACAGAGGAGAGTGCTTGGTTTTGGAATGCCCTAAATTAATTGTGATTTAGAATCAAAAGTGCAAAAGGTTGCATGTTATTTATACATTGTAATTTTTGTTTGTTTGTTTCTTACGAGTGGTACTGAGAAGTGTGAACGAGACATTGAAAGCAGGCTGTTTCTGTAGAGGCTGATCATGGCTGGTGAGCCTGCATTAAGAAACCTATTCAACTTTAGAGAATAATTATAGGGTAGTCAGTAAATGTGCCAGTCTTCCCACGTGGAGTACTCAGAATTCTGGCTGGTGGATATTTACTGAAAGAGTTTGGGATAATAGAGCATAGTAAATGAGAAGATTAATTAGGCAGAGGATACAATGAAACTGTAAAAAAATTATGATGAAAAAAGCAAACAAATCTTTCTCATAAACTTTTCAAAATCAATAGACATCTGGTTTTGACTCAGTAAACCACTGTCGTCATAAAACTGAGGAGCTGCAAAGCTGCCTGGGGCATGGGGTGGGGAAGATGGTTGGCAGTCTTTGGGTGAACATCTTTAGAAGAATAATAACTTTTTGCCTGAGTAGATGTTCTTGAGAGAAAGTTCCCATCTGTGAAAAAATATGGGGAATGTTTTTTGTTGTTCTTTTTTTTCCCCCACCAAGTTTGTTTAAAAGAGATGAAAATTTGAACACTTTAGATTTTCTGTAACCCAAGAACCAGACTGTTCAGCATTTGGTCATCAAGGACTGAAAAACTTTATCCATGAAAATCTGAGTGATTCTGCCAAGCAAGCGTTCAGCATAAAAGCTTCATTTTCAGATTCTTTGAAATTTGCTACTCAGTAGTGGATGCATAGTAGATATAGTAGATGTCCAGCCATATCTAGGCATGAGCATGGAATAACATGTATGAACCTGAGGAGTGCTTTAACTGCTGGGGAGAGTTCCTGGGGGAGGACCCTTCAGTGGCGGCTGTAAGCAGCAGGCTGGGAAGAAACTGCCAGCCTCCCAGGCCTGGGGAGCGCCAGCCCTGCCTTCCCAGGGCAGGGCGAAGGTCTGGACCCTTGGCACACTGTTATGTAGAGTAAGGGTCTTAACAAACTAACTGCTTTGCTTTGGGCTTTAATTTAGGGTTGAAATGTGGAACCGTCTGGAACGTTTCTGTTGCATGTAAGTCTTAAAAGCAGGTTTTAAAATTTGTTTTCAATTTTCTTTTAAAAATAAAGGAGATTGCAGCAGATAGAATACAGCAGTGCTAGAGCTTCCTATAGGCAAAAATGTTGCCACTCTGACCTTCATTTACAGGATTAATTTATCACATTAGTGGGAGGGCTGGATTCAGATCACCTTGTGGGATCCTTCAGACATTCATCTTACTGTAGGTAGTGCAAGCCATATCAAATGCTTCTGGATTACAGATCCTATAATAATTGCTCGTAATCTGCATATGGTGTGAAACTCAAGATGCCTTTCTGAGCTGACAAGCAGTGAGGGAGAAAACAAAGCACAGTAGCAAACAAAGGTTGAAGAGAGTCAGCGAGCACAGCCTGCAGATGTGTGCAGGTGACTCCCCTGTTGGACTGCATGTCAATTTGGAGACCTTGTGGCTGTTTTTAGGCTGTGGTGCTGCCCATCTCCTACTGTAGGAGTCTCCTGTGGAAAAAAGAGACAACACAGAAATAGCAGTGATCTTATTATAATGAAATGGTTATAAAGATTGACAAGCAGGCTTTCCATCACCTTAGGTCCCCTCTCTTACATGCTTTAGTTTGTCCATTCATTACCTTGTATTAGTAGGGCAAGATCCACAGTCTGTTAGACTGGGCTGCGTGGAAATTAGAAATCTATGTTTATTACACCCAAACTAGCTGAAGTAGGCCAATAAAGTAGAGGCTAACTCCAACAAAATCTGCAACTTAATATGATGACAGCAGTGGAAAACAATTCCACTTTAATTACAGACTAAAGGAACATCCTTATTTCTGCTTTTTGAATAATGTAAAACAATTTCCAAATTTTCTGTGGCTTTAGGTACTGAAATGAAGATCTGTTCAGTGGAAGCTTTCACAAATGTGACACAATGTGGAAACTTGGAATATTTTATGCATATAATAAGGCTGGTTTCTTTTATATGGAAAAAAATATTCACTGCTTCTGCAGTGGCAATGTATATTCCTGCAAGACTGCTGTCTAGATGAAGAGTCACCGTTTTGCTTGCAAGTGGAAGCAGGGGCTTAAACTGCTGCAGCATCTTCTTTGTATTACTCTTACATTTAATTTATTTGTAATACCACATGTAGTGATTTAGGCACAATATAGATCTAACAAGCACTTCATTAAGGATTTGGAGTCTAATCCATTAAGAGTTTCATATAAGGCTTCCACTATATTTATGGTGTTTCCATATGTAACAAGCAGAGAGGAACGAGCAAGTACTGATCTGGTCGTTTGGCAGTTCGGTTGTATCCCCCTCCTGCGATGAGGCATTGCATCTTTTCAGGAGTGCTTTTGTCAGCTGAGGCTGGAGGCATTGGGGGGAATGGGTCTTGCTCTTCCTCTGCCCCATCTCTCCCTGGAAAACAGACAGGGCTTGGGAGTTTGGGCTCCTTGTATGCCTCTCCCTCTCCCACGGCCGGGCTGGGGAGCTGAAGGGAGAGGGTGCTGGAGGGCTGGCTAACTTTACTACTAGTAAGGGTGAGGGACAGATTAATGCCAGTTTTAAACCTTGAAAGGAAGGGTGTACATCTAGGAGCAAAAGTCTGCCTTGCGCTGGTCTGAGGTGGTGCAACCAGGCTATCTCCTGCAGTGCATTTGCTAAGATTTTAAAGGATGTTATTTTCCTTCTGAAATAGAATTATCCAGAAAAACTTATTTGAGGAAAAAGGACCCAAACTGCCTTTGCAGAAATGACTCACTAACCATTTTAAAGCCTAGTGCTCTGTGCTGTCTCTCGACAACTGGATTTAGTATTAACAGAGAGAGAAAAGATGGTCTCTAATTTACTGTGTTTTCAGCTGAGACTGAGGAGTAATGGGGAGCTGATTTACAGTGGTGAGTTGGGTGGAGAAATCTTGTGCTCTGTAGAAGACAACCCTCTGCGTGCAGAGAAGGGTCTGTGTGACTAGCATTCCTTTGAGGGAGCAGCTGTAAATGGGGATGGCTTGCTGGGGTTGTCCCTACTGTGATGCAGTCCTTGAGACAATTTATATGAAAAATGAACTGTTGTTCCAAATGCAAATGGGGGGAAAAAGGGAGTAAACGGCTGATTAAAATGATAGTTTTTTAAAAGCTGGTTTCAGGGAAAACAAAACCCCTTGAACTGGACTAAACATTGTTTTAGTAAATACTTGTGTTATAGTGGGGGAAAAAAATATGACTTAAACATTTGTAAATGTCCAATTAAGCTTCCTCAATTTATAATTCTCTAAGATTGGTTGGCCTACTAGGAAAACTCTTCTTAACCATGCTGTCTTTTGGGTAGGTCGATACATCTTTCAAATAAGAGAAATGGGAAATTTAAGGTAGAAGAAAGAGTAATAAATTAGTGGTGCGAATATATTCATCGGTCTCAGGAGAGAGGGCACAAAAGGTATCATTAAATTGACTCTGGTGAGTAAAACCCTACTGTTTTAGGTTTTGACTAGTCCCAATGCATCTTTCAAAATCTTGGCAATCTTACGAGCACTGAGACTGGATTTCTCTCTAGTTGCTGGTGTTTATGCGTAGATGTTGCTGCTGTTGGGTACATGAGGACTGTTGGGATACCTGCTGTCGCTGCAGGACCTGGCTGTCGCTCAAGAAGGCGCTCAGTATATGGCTAAATTTCAGATGCCAAAACTGCCATTTGGAGTAGGGATTATTATTTTTCTTTTTCTCCTGCATTTTAAGGTGAGCAGTAAGTGCTCAGGTTTTGCTATTAAGACCATGAAACAAAATTAAAGGGCTTAAAAACAGCCTCTTTTTTTCCTCTGATAATATAGTTATGAGCAGGAAAAACAAAGATGAGACTGGTTCAAAGAATTTACTGACTTCTGTCCTTATGAACATGCAAGGCCATGGTGTAACCTCTCTATACAAGGTAATGGTCTAAACATCTGTTAGTGTCGTTAAGAGCCGAATGTGGTGGAAACATTTTGGAGCTATGATTGTGTGCTGGAGGTTTCCATCAGGATGTGGATAAAGGCAAATCTCCCTTGAAATAAGTGTTACTTTCTCCTTCGATTCAAAAGTGTTGTCTGCTGAAGATGCTACCACCGGCAAAATGCTCTTCTCTCAAATAACTGTTTTCCTTTAACATTAGAGCATCTCCTTTCTGTTTTTTTTCTCTAGCTGTGCAGTGGGTTGCACAGATGGCCTAGCATAAGGAAGAAGGAAAATAAGGATGATGCTTTCTGATGGATTTATTTGTATACAAGTCCCAATGGACCTAAGTATTAAATACGTTCAGTTTTTTTAAGTTGTCATGAGTATACAGAAGACTGGGCACACGTCACTAAAGCTGGATTTTTTTTTTAGTAGATAAAGTGGATTTTAGTCTTAAAGTGGATTTTTAGTAGAAGCTTGTAAATGACAACTTGAGTTTCTGAAAAGTGTAACATACTGGGTGAGAAAAGCAAATGTTGGTTGAGTAGGAAATAATATTTAAAAAGAAATCTTGAGGCTACTGTTGAGAGTAGCAGATACAAATATGCCTCTACCTATTACTTTTTACACGCAGAAGTGTTTGAACAGATGATAGGAAGTACTGTTGGCTATAAAACCTGCCTGTCTGTCTTGTGAGCAAGTGATGAAAGTCAGTGTACCAGAACCCTGGTGGTTAATACCCGCTGAAAAGCGGTTCTCCAGTAATCCTCCATTATAAGCTTTGGCTGTCTGCTAAATGTCAGGAGGAACGGACTGGTCAGAAAGAGGTTAAAGAGCTCACCTCACATCAACATAGGTTATTACACTTTGATTTTTCATTTCTTTTTTGTTTCCATTGCTGGCAACCGCTCAGCTATTGCAGGGAGAGAGGGAGGTATCTTCATCTCCGGTTGCTTACAGCTCCATTTAAAATGCAATCACTGTTCATATGCATTCTAATGCAAAGATGTCCTGGCTGAAAACTTAGCTGAAAGCGGTATGTTTGCATGCAAAACACTGGGCTCTGAACCTTTAAATATAAAGGCTAGTCAATATTTTTGGCATTCTTATGGTTAATGAATTACCTCTGTCAGTGAGTGACAGCGGTTAGGACGCTGAGGAGTTGCAGCTACAGGCAGGAATGGCATGTGTTAGGGAAGTGTGGATGCCCTGGGGTTGCAACTTAGGCATTAACTTCCTCCTTCAGCTACTGGACAGGAGGAAATGATCCCTCTTTTCTCTGCTCTTACTCATTGACCTTGGAGACTCCATCCGTAGTAATTTGTTGTGTATTTGGGTTGTTTGTAGCTCATTGTACAGTTATGTAAATGCTTGTGCTGGAAGAGTGCAGGAGGTGGGACTATGTTGCTAGAGGGCTGGGGGCAAAACAGAGGTCCTTTCATTCTCCCCCTCCTGACAGCAGTGCCAGCTTCAGTGGGAGTTGGTTTAGAGTCCTAGAATTTGGGAAAAGGTGCTACTCTTCCTGCTCTTCCTGCTTCTTCTTTTGCAGTGTTTCCTGTGTCTGCCCTCACCTACCGCTCAGTGTTCTCACAAGCCATGGGTTGATGTGGTTTTTGTTTATTTCTGTGTGTTGTGTCCCCTCCCAGCAGTGTTGCTGGATCCTGCCAGATCTGAATTGTAGACATCCCAATTTTACTCTATTTACAAGGTGACAGGCAGCACTGGAGGTAGCAGAGGTACCAGCAGTCTCTGGAAGAATCCCAGCATTCATTAACATTTGGAAATTGCCTGTCTTTTACCCACCAAGATCATTAACTCATGTTTTGCAGAGAGAGTTTAAATTCTGCAGAAATAAACAAAAAAATGCGGGCTTGCTAAAGGAAGCTTCCCAGACGTAGGTAATTGAGAAAGTGGGTTTTTTCATGCTTAAGGAATGCTTCTATTCAAGGGGAACTTTCTTGAACACATGCCCTTTCTTTGTAGTCCACTTAGTGTATTTTTCAGTGTGAGATATATTTGCAGTTTAATCGCAACCTGATGCTTGACAGTGAAAGTACTGTTGCAATCACCTGTCAGTAACTTACAGAAGACATTGCAGTCTTGTCTTTCTGGGCATCTTCATGAACTGAAGCATGAAAGCATGATCTAGTGGTGTCTAAATATAGAAAATAATTTCTTTAGAACTGCAAATACTGATATCCTCTAGAGACGTGTTTGGTTATTGTTAAGTTGTTCTACACATGTATGAGCATGTAGGCAACTTGGTTTCTGTATAGCGTTTACAGTATTCTCTCATATTCTTCTAGTTCAAGACAGAGGTATACACAGAGGAAACAGGAAGCAACGGTAGAGAGATTTTTGCCTTCTGGTTGCAGAAAAGCAGTCTAGTTTGGAGCAGGGAGAATGAAAAGACTTCCTGAAAAATCAACAGAGCAGGTAGTGTAGTATGCTATGTGTGGGAAGTTAATTAAGTGCTTTGAACACAGAAGGGGAAGTTTTAAATGCCAGGTGACTCCTAGATGGGATGGACTTGGTCCCACAGGTTTGCAAGTGGATCGACATCTTTTGGGTATCAAGTCAAAGAAGTTGGTCAGCCCTTTAAGAAATGGGGAATGAGTGGTATGCTTGGTGGGACTGAAGGTGGAGCGTGCGAGAGATGAGTGAACAGCCCCAGCTCTGGAAAAGAATTGTGTGCGTTCAGTGCCTGTGAGAATGAAGGTGGCTTTTGTGGTCGCCTTAATAATGAACTATAAACCAAACCCTGCAGGCCACTGAAGGATGGAAAACAGTTGTAAAGGGTGTGCTAGCCTTTACTTACAAATATATGCAAGAAATTACATTCTATTCAAGCTTTAATTTTAAGAGATGCTAATAAAAATGAATTATATATGGAAAATATTTCTATCTGTAACTGAATCTTCTTTTTATTATGTGTGTGTTTCCACATGTGCATCTCACTTACTGATAAGTATGGTCTGTTTGCACGTACACCTTATGCTGTTTAAAATCACAGCAACATAGGATTTAAAAAAAAAATGTTGAAGATGTGATTCGCTACATAAATAACCCTTTTGTCCCAGTAACTACTTTTTTCAAATTTAAAAGGCTTGTTTGTTTTAATAGAGCATCTCGATTCAGAATGATCGTTTTGCACAGCTAAGGTGTAAGTATGCTCAAACCTTGGCTAGTAATTAGCTTTTCTTATTGTCAGATAGGAGACTTGCCTGGGGACGTGAGACACTAAATTGACATAATTGCCTTGTGATATGGAGATGGATATTTGTTTTTCCACAGACTTGCCTTTCATGTTGTTGAAAATATATTATTGATCCATTTCCAAAGAGAGAACAGTAGAAAGAGCAGAGAAATCAGACAGTATGGGGCTCTACAACCAGATAATAAAAGGCTCAGGTCAAAGAGTTTGAACTCTAAATACTGTTTGTTTTCATTGAGTGACTACCAGGGTCTTGATGCAGCATGGTGGCAGGGAAAGAGGAAGAGAGAATAAGATACTATGTAGAATTGCACTGATGTATTTTTCTATTTAGTGTGAGCAGTTGAAGTGAATAGGGCTGTAAAGCTACAGTATACGTGGCTGTTATGTTTTACTGAGAGACGCCAAGCAGAGCTCTGGTGCAGAAGACTGTGAAATGATTAAAATTCTCACGTGGTGGTTAATATGCTTATCATCGGTATCCTTATTTGAGCTTCATGACTGTTAATCACAGGAGGCTGCAGCATGATTAAGCCCACGGCATTGGTTGTGAATAGCTCTCCTGCTTGAAATGGGAGGAGACAAAAAGGCATGAAAGGATAGGTGGCCGGAAAACATAGCTGGCAGAAGGATGAGGTGACAATTGAAGAGTCAAACTCTTGGTTAATCCAAGCAGGCACAGAATTAGATTGTAGTCCTGGAAAAAGTCAAGTAGATTATTAGCATGGCTGAGTGCCAGGCTGTTTCTTTTCTCCCTGCTTTGAAAACCATGGTGAAGTTGGAAACATGAGTGAAATGTTAAGACCTGTGAATAAAATCTCATTCTGTCAGCCCCTATATAGCTGGTATTTCCCATCTGGAATCAGAATGAATGGGTGAATGGTTATTAATATGTAATGAGATCTTACAGAAACAATAGCATTGCAAGCAAAGGAAAAGAGGGATTTAGAGAAGGGAATCATTCATGCGAAAGTTAGGCTTGCCATGCTGGCACGTTAGTCATAATAGGGCAGGCATGGTCCTGAAGGCTTGTGCCAGTGTTTTAAAAGATGGAAATAGCAGGATGCTTGGACCGTGAAAGCAGGCGCCCTCCTGACATTATGCTGTATCAATTCTCTTGTTCCACTTCCCTGCCTTTTACCATGTTTTCTCATTCCACTGTAAACTGCTTGGGGCAGGGGTCATGCCTTTTATTTGTCTATAAAGTGTTGCTACTTGTGAGGAACATATTTTGTTGATTGCTGGAGGAACAAGAGCATCAATAACAGGGCCCTGCATGCAAAATTCTTAAGTCTCTGCAAAGATGCATTTTTCGCAGTCTGTGTGGGAGCCTGTAACCCCTGGATTTCTGAAAACCAAAGGTGTACGCTAGAGAAAGGTTCAGTCTGTACTCAGACAGAGCCGTGTGCTGCTGACCGTTCAGAGTCTGGCCTGGATGGGTGTTGAGTCTGAGCCATTCATTGCCCTTGTGCTGTGTCACATCATCAGAGCAACCCCATTAGAGCTCGTGTCCCTCCTGGGCGAGAGAAATGCTGGAAAACCTCCTCCCTCCATGGGACATCACTCTTTCAGTGATTACACAGTGTTCAGTGCACGCTTTGTGTTGTACTGTACTATTTATTGAACAGCTCCACAACTCCTTGATCACCAAGGAATTTAGAGGCTGGTCATTTCTGATGGAGCTCACCCTTAGTGTAGCAACATGCACCTTGCACTCCAGTGCACAAATAAAAATCCATTGTGGCTTTGCTTATTGGAAGATGGAGAATGAATATTTTTTTTAATACAGTTTAACACAATTTTTTCCAAGCTTTTATCACCCAGGGACTGTACCGTGATGGAACCTGAACCTGCTGTGGCCAGTCTTAAAATGATACTGTTTCCTGTTAGCGGCTGAAGCATATCAAAATGGTCAAGCATCCATCAAAACAAATAATAAACCAAACAAGAAAATTTAAAATGTACCTCATGTAAAAACAAATAATAGGCTATCAGTGCAGGTAGTTCCAGGTGTCAGTATTTACCCATAGCAGCAAAAAATGTGGGTTTGGAGAGGTCCAAAGATGGTGTTTTGTCACAAAACTGAAAAGTTTGAGGCCCTCTGACCACCCCCCGTGGAGGCATTCATGAGTCATGAGTAGTACCTTGAGGAAAACACCTGAGATTTTTTTGCAGCCTCTTTGCACGTGTGTTTCTCAGTCACCAGACGAATGTGGCATTCCTTCGCATGCCATGGCACTGGCTCGGCATACAGACGTGCCCAAGTAAAAATCTGCCGTGTGAGGAAGATACAAAGAGTAAGCAAATGAAGAAAAGACAGATTAAATTGTTAGGTATTAAGCTTACCATATAAAAGGGATAGGGTTACTTCTTACTTTGCCAGTCTTGCTCAGATGATTTTGCCATACAAGCTTTTCTGGTGCTGTTGCATCAGCAGCATCGCACAGCATCTGGGCTCTTTGCAGATTGTGTTAAATTTGTTTCCCAAACAACTTTTGCTGATCCATTATGGACACAAATAGCCAACTAATATATACCTACGAGAATACATTAAAGGTACTTTTAATTGCCTCTCACAATACGTTGCTGCATTGCTTGTGTGATATCTTTAATTCTTCCAGCACCTTCGCGGGTGTCCGCCCCATTCCCCATCTGCAAGGTGGCATTTCCCTTGCGTGCCTGAACCGTGTGTGTGAGAGGGCACTGGAGGCTGAGCAGAGCTGCAGGTAGACAGGCGCTCTAAATCCATGCCCAAATAGAAAGGGTAGAAAACGGGTACAAATGCTCATTAAAAAAAATAATTCTTTTGATACAGCTCTCAGATTTCAGGTTCCCTGCCCTCCATCCCTCAACATGTTACCTTTCAAGTTTGCATGAGGTTCCAGGGTCATTTCTACTTGTAAGATCAAAAGGCTTTCCACAGTTGCACAGGTGCAGCTATGGTGGATTTCAGGTATTTCAAAAAAGCTTTATGGGAAGGAATTTCAAGAGCTGGATTATAAATAAAACTGAGCAAAACAGATATGAAGGTGGTAGGCTGGTTCTTCAAAGTGTTGATGTGTGTGTCTCGCACCCGAACCAGCAAGTGAAACAGATTCAAGAATTAAAATGCACAATGTGTACTCAGAAGCGGAGGAAATAAAGATGCATAACTGTGGAATGAGGACTGCTGCTTGTAAACAGTGCGGCATGAGGGCAGAGATGCTAATTAAGCATGCAAATTGAATTTGCAAGGATTTCAGAGTAGGGAAGACATCTGAAAGCAGGCCTTGATTTTCTAGAGGATAGCATGAATGACTTGCCTTTATTAGTTATCAGGATGCCTCTAGGAATTTAGATTTAGTAGAGTTCAGAGTTTTTTAGGATTGGGAGGGGATGTGCCAGGGACAAAGTGACAGGCTCTTAGTCATTTCTGAAAGAGCAGATCTGCCCTACACACTCCGAGTTCCAAAAAACAAAAGAATTTTAAAAAAATAGTTTAGTTTTTTTTAATTTAAATGAAACATTTATGACTTAGTTGGTGATTGACCTTCTAGCTCTCTCAGCCCGATCAGTGCTTTGCCAGACTGTTAAAGGATCTTTGCTCAGTTGAGAGTTACTTGCATGAAGCTGTAATTGTGGGTTCTAACTAGAGCAAGGGATGCTGACACGCCTTACCTGCGGGTTAAAGAAATCACAGCATTTATAACTTTCTGAAGGCCGGCGGCAACTAGGAGAGTCTCAGCCACAGTGATCTGTCACTGTCGTTATCTTCCCATTTGTACAGAGCTGTGGGAGAGGGCTATTAATCATCCTGCCTAAGGCCTGGGAGCATGTGGAAATGCATGGAGAATTACCATAGCTTCTAAACAGTCAACACGGCAGGCTCTGACAGTTGCTCCCTGCTTTAGGTCTGAAGTAACGACAAATTCATCAAAGTCTCTGTGTTTTCTTTCTCTGCCCCCCTTTTTCCTTCCAGGCTGGTGTCAGAGCTGCCATCTTTTCTCCCCTTGAGAAGATGACAATCGATTTCTTGCTGAGTCCCCTCCAGGAGCAGTTAGTGTGGCACGAGAGCTAGTTTTGGCAGGAGGGACTACGGGGTGTTTAGGTTTGTTGTAGGTGTGGGCATTGAGGCAGTGGTAGTGAGGAAAGGGTGAAGAAAGAGCAGAGGCCCCTTTCTTCCTATACCTTTAAGGAACCACCAGGGTGGGATGAGAGGTGGTGCTGGGAGTGAATGTGCCAGCGTATCTTCAACATAGCTGCTGGTGATCTGAGTAACTTAAGGCTGGAGTTAGGGTTTGTTAAGGTTAGGTTTTGAAGACACAAGAGTGAGACTTTGTGTTTCTTGCTAAATCTTCTGTGGTCCTCAGCTTTAGGATACAGGTTGAATTGTGAAGAAGAGTTGTTTTAAACTTCGTTAGTGAAGTCAGCCACGATTAGTGATTTGGGCATTTATTACACTGGCATTATTGTTAGTGTTAGGGCTTGTTAGAAGAGGATGAGCAATTGTAAAAGTAACAAGTTCCAGAGCCATGGTGTGGGCTGGCTTTGGCATGTTTGAATAAGCTTTTTTTTTTCCTCATTTTTTTGCAGGTAATAATCACTTGATTGTGTTTAATGTTAGAAATTTTTTTGTACAATTTTGGGTGAGAGAATTGTTCGGTTTCTGTCCAAGTCTTACATTGTATGCTAGGGTGGGTGAGGAGATGGCTGGCAGCCATGAATGTCACATTTATACATGAATGACATTTGTTTTCTTATTCCAGACAGAATTCAGAGTTGTGGTTGAGAAGATGAGGGCTTGTGGAGTATAAAAGGGATAAGTAGTTCAATATAATTTTGAATCCTGCATGCATCACATTGGTAACGTAAATGCTGGTGACATCAAACATGAATGCCTTATGTATCATTTTGCAAAGGTATTGGTGATTTAGGTATAGTTAGGAGTAGGATTCATATTCAAGTAAGAGAAACAGTGTGATAAAAGAAGCGAGGTGAAGTTTGTGTTTTTGGGGAAACATTCATGGTTTGCAGGGCCAGGTTTGGGGGTTCTGTTGGCAGTAGTGAATTTGCTCATGCTCAGACCTGATACACTGCACAGCTCACACCCAGTACGAAGACAGCTGGGGTGAGGCTTAGGCTCAGGATTAGGAGAAGATTGTATGAAAAGACAGGTTGATCGCAAGGTCCTGAGGAGGCGATGGGGTTGGGATTAAGCCTGGTGCAAGTCTCACTAGGATGGGTAGTAAAGTTTAGGAAAAGAGAGATGGTAGAGCTCATGTTCTTGTTGAATCCTGGTGGGCTGCAGGATTAGGAAAAACGTTTTTTGTTGTCAAAGGCATGTAGATTATGATTAATTTTGTTGCAGGTTTTGTTTCACCTATTTAATGGAAAGGCAACAGAGTCCGTAATGAAGTCCCAATTTTTAAAACATACCAACTGCGTAGTGTTCATTGCACATTATGAGCAGGATTTCACCAATCTTGGAAAAACTGAAAAGATATAAACTACTGTGAAACAGTAGATACTGTAATATAAACTGTAATATAAATATAAGCTTTACAAACTGTAGATTAAAGGTCCCAGAAATATGAGGAATTAATATTAAACTGCAGCATATTTGTATTTCTGTCTGTTCTGAATTGTTGTTCATATGGCTTGATATCCATGAAGCTCTATAGTTCATATAAACTTTTGCTGTAAATTACTTTTTCATAAACAGTTTTCATTCCTGGCAACCAAAGATACATCAGAAGCTTTCTCATAAAAACAAATTTATTACTTATCATACTGATGTATTGGTTTAAAGAGATTAAAAAGTTAGTACATGACATGATTAGCAATTTAATTGAGTGTAATAGGAAGCCTGATGCTTTCTAGTTCCTAGCCTCATTGCTGCTTACTCTTGTGCTTTACAAGGCTTTTTAGTTATTATTGTAAAGATCAAATCATACTATTGTTTCAGCAATATCCATTAATTTTCCTTTTATGAAAGCTTAAAAAAATCTTGGAGCCTTAATGAATGTGTTGAAGTGAAATACTGTGAACTGCTTTTAGGCCAGTACTGAAAGTATTACTCATCTTGTTTTTTTAATATAGCGGATTTTTGCAGCATTATTGAACAATTATTTGTGCTCTGTTTATGTAGATGTGGTATTTGTGTGTATGTCGTATCTTATTTCCAGCAGGTAGCATATGACCCACGTCTGCTTTGAAGGGCCTGACTTTCTTTAACATCTACAGATCAGAGGACAATATCCCTCTTGTGTTGGAGGGGTTTGGAAGAGGAAAAAGCAGACTTTCCCCTGTCCTTTTATGTCCTTCAGAAAGTCTACTTCAGTGCCAACTAGTCTCCTTTTCCAGTTTTTCTGAAAAATTCATGTTGATTTGCTGGTAACGAATTAACCTTAAAGTACTAGAAACATGTAAAGTTTTGGCAAGTGTTTAAAAAATCCCTTACCAACCTGATGAGCTGGGAGCTCCTGTCTTCTTCCCCCATTTTGGGGAAGTCTCTGCTCCAGCATTAAACTCTGCTGCAATACCCATGCTTCCTCAGGGTACTCAATAAGCTGTTCCTAAAGCCATAGATGATGAGAAACCGTATTTGAGCTAAGCCGTAGTGAAACCTGCCCATGCACATGCCTATGCATTCTCATGTCGTTTTTCTACAGGGAGGGACAACATACGTCTCCCCTTGAGGTTGCTAGAATGACAGTTTTCTTTCTCTCATGCAAGGTAATTTCGTAAGATTCAAGACCTTGGTCTGCTCTCTAATATAAACATGTAAAATGGCCTGTCGGCATTCCTGTCTTACAGCATGATATACAGCACAGCGCAGAATAAAAGGGGCTTTGTCTCTATAGAGCCTTTGGCTCTTTTTTTTGTAATGTAACAAAATCTATGTGCTGAATCTGAAAACTGCTAAGAATGATGGCAGTTTTTCCTCTGGCTCTGAGCCATGCCTTTTGGCACCTTCATTGTTAAGGGATATGCAAGTGCTGGCTGAAAATGCAGAAAAATCATCACAACTTATCATCTTCACAAAATGTGTGAAACCTTAGACTTTCTGGTTGATTCCAGCTGCAGAGTTGAAAGTTCATGTGTCCATGCATAGTGCACAGGTAGTGCCGAAGGTTTATGTTCAGGTGTATGGGCTCTTTTGTATATTAAGGTTGGTCTGTACAGCAACAGCAGAGGAGGGAAGGTGGGTGTGTACGTGTGTTAGTACAGCAAATTGGATCTTGACTGCAGAGGGGTAAGTTGGATTACTTTGCATCTTCCATTGAAGAAGCAATTGATTTTATTCTCTTCAATGCAAATCTTCTTTCATGGTATTTTTGGTTGACATGTCTCAATTTTTGTCTTATGGGAGATGGAAGAAACAAAAGAGTGTCTGCTCTGGTTACAGGCAAGGCAGAAAAACTTTTCTAACAGAATGCTGGATTTCACCATTGGAGACTGCTGGGCAGAGTGAGCTCTGGCAGGACCCTTCACACTCCTCTGCCACCTACTAAAGCACTGATGGCAAATAAACATCTGCTGTTCGTTCAGCAGCTCTTGCAGGTTAGCATGAGGTAATGGAGGACAGATAGTTATGGGTAGGTGCTTTCTCAAAGAGGCTTCAGCTTTCTCTGGTGGAAGGTGTTAGGTATTCATCTCTGTGCACGCAGTACCCAGGGCTTCTGCAACACCTTCTGCAAAGCCTACCTGTTAATTCCAGAGAAACACTCGCTGATTTTTGCTCACTGTTAGTCTCCAAAACAGTAATTGGCAGACGGAGCTTTTGAAAAGGAAGCTTTGGAAGGTCCTTTCGTTCTATAAAGTGTGCAATAGCATTTCTTCTCCTATTAAACCAGCCTAGGATTTTGGGATCATGTTGAAATGCACTGTGGTGTGAGTTGACGCTTCTTTCTATGCTGTAGCTTTCTATTGCGAGTCCTCCTACGCAGAGTGGCTTAAATGTTACATTTGTGAGTTTGTCTTGTAAAGCTGGTAGAGTATGATATATTCCTGGAGATATTCTGCTTTCATACTGTGTGCATATTTTGGTTTTGTTTCTAATGAGGGCTGTGGATTTTGAAATTTATGGTATCAGAGTAATTTCTGCTTACCAGAGGTAAGGCAGGGTATTGGCATATCTGACTGTCACATCTAGCTGTGAAAAAGACAAGCATGTTGGAGGCTGTAGAAAGAGAGTTGCATCTGTTTAAAAATGGGAGTGGCTATAAAACGCCAGAGGTATCAGAATGACTTATGTCATGCTCAGCTTGGAAAGGTCTTTGTTGTAATAATTAAAGTTTCCATCCTTCTGTACAAATGATAAGTTTGAGCTGTCTACTGGAGCTGGTGTAGAAGATCTGACTTTAATTGTCTGTTTGAATTTGACAACCAACGGTGATTAACATTTTCCTCATAAATTTAGCAGGCAAACTGTGAGCAAGTAAACCATTTGAAGGACTGAAGTTCCCTTACAGCATTGCAAATACTAGGCTGCGATTGCTTTGTAAAATTTCTTCAGCTGGTGTCAGTACTGATGGAAATGCTTATTGTAGGTGGTCCTGAATTATATTTTACCTAAATTACAGTCTCTTTTTAAACTAAATCAAAAGATGGCTTAAATGAGGAAAGTAGCTGTGTGTGTGACTAGAAGTTGGAAGGGGCATGAGCAATTTGGAAGGTGAAAATATTTGAGTTCTGGATTCTGCTTTGTTGCAGGCAAGTCACGTAATTTAACTGGTACTTCCGAGCTTATAAAAGACAAAAAGAAGTAGAGGAGATAATCAATATTTTGCTGACTACCCAGGTACAAGAATGTTTATTGAGTGAACGTGTGTGAAGTCACTGAGATGGAAACCGTATGGAAGTGACTGTGTTATTAGGTTTGTTGTTATTAAGAAGACTGTTGACTAGAACTACCCTTTTTGATGATCTGCTCCTTTATCCAAAGAGAGGATTTTAACTGGGAAGAGTGAAGAGAAGTGGAATTTATATCCACAGATGTGTAATACTAGCAACTTTAAAGAAATCCTGTCAAATTCTGGGCAGGCAGCACTGCCTGTATACACAGTCTGTTTGGGGAACGTAAGGCCATTAATTTCTGCAATTATTCCAGAGATTGTTTTGCAGAGGTAATGTTCAGCTTCCACAGAGCATCTGTCATGGCTAGAATTAATAGGGGGAAAAAAAAAAGTCTTGCTGTCTCTGAGTTGTTATGGAAATTAGGTAAGGGGAGGAGTTGTGCTGGTGACAAGAGAGCGCTAGCTCTTCCTGGAGCAAGTCCTGCAGCGCTCACTCAGGCAAAGATCCCTCCCAAAACAGAATGAAGTAATGATCCTATCGGAGTCAATGGCAGCTTTCCCATCAACATCGGTGAAGGCAAGATTTCACCCTGCAGCTGTTAGAGAAGTACTTGGAAATTTCTACAGGGAAATGTAGGAAGGAAGAAAGGAAGGAACAGTGCTTGTAAATAGGAAGTTGTACTGCATGGAAGATAGTATTACCTACCTTTTCTCTGTGCAGAAAGTCTGTATTACCAGTAGATGTAACTGTAATGGAGGTTTTTTTCTTGCTGTTTCCTCTTTTATGCTGCAGGACCTACCTTTTTCCAGATAATGCAAGTGACACTGTACTTGGCAATATTATGCTGCTTCAGCTCTGGGTGACTTCATGCAGATATGGTAAAACATGAAACAAGTTTTCAGTACTTTTCAGTTTGCAGACCTGTAACAGCTCTCCAGCAGAGAGGCAGGTGTGGATAGTGACGGTGAGCTTCCTGCATCAGGTTTACTTTTCTTAGTAGCCTCTTGTGGACTCAGAAGAACTAGTCCATGAGGTCTGCGGAGCATGCATGGAGAGGGACACTGAGCTTCCACAGCTACTCCCTCATGTGCCAAGCATGCCCCTGAAATGGATTGTCAGACACGTTATGGCCCAAAGCCTACAAACACCAAAGCTGAATAAAGGAGGGGCAAATTATGTTAGCGTTGCCCCTTCTGAGACAGAATTATAAATTACTTCTATGCAATTCCTAAATTCAGATTTTCCATCATTTGTGCAAGCAGGAAACTGTTTAAATAATCCCCTAAATTGGACATGTATGTTACTCAATGTATACATGATTTAGCAGTGTTAGCATGCCATCAAGTAACTGAAGTGTAAAAGAATGATTTTTATGCCACTGAATATTTGTAATTTGAACAGGAAAACATTATTTTGAAAGATGAGTAACAGCCTTGCGAAACCTGGCTATAAAAGAGGAAATAGACTGGTGACAAAGTTACGTTCACAGTGCATGAACATACCAAGCAGTGGCTTGTCTTCCTAGTGTGTATTTTTATTTAAAAGCAACAACTAACACAAAAACCCTAGAGAAATTTACATTTTAAATGGTTCCTCTTTGCTATAGAGGGCATGATTTAATTTTGTTTTTTAAATGGCAGTTTTTATTTGTCAGTGTCAGTGCTTGGTGGAAGATGACTAGACTGAGATTTTGATTGTGGATACTGTTGTAGAAGTATTGGTGGTAGCTCCATGTCTTGCACATTGCCATGTGAATGTTTTCTTCTGGGATAAGCAGGAGTAATACAAATGTAGTTCGGGTGGATTGGGGGAATCAAAGGAGCTTATTCAAGGACCCTTGGTGTCTCATGCTTGAATGTACAACCTCTTGTTCTGAACACAGTCAACTGCTATCCACAGGCCCTATAATGGAGAACTGCACACTGAGTAGTTTCTGAATAGTTTCCTTGGCCAGCTGCAGTTTTTCTGGCATGACACCTCATCACAGCCTTGAATTTATCCCATTATAATTGTTAGATCTGTTTTATCCAGTGGAAATTCCAAAGGCAAACTAAGAACTGCAGTTCCACCCCACAAACATCTGTTGTGAAGCCCGAGATGATGGATTCGGTGGAGTTTTCTTTGCGCTTGCTGGGCCAGCTCCTCAGCTGTTGTTTAAATTTTAAAGAAGGTTGTCTAAAACCAGAGCCTTTCCTTCTGTATGGGTGCTGCCAGCTTTAATTCACTCCAGTTGTTCTTTAATATACTCCAAGGTTCATTCGTATTAATTGCAGCACATTTATTACCCTGCAAGAGCTATTATAAAGCTACTGCATTGTGCAGGCCAATGGGCTAGATAACTTCCCAGCACTCTCACTTTTCCTTTGGTTTAGTTTATTTCAAGTGCAACTCCTCTCTGGAAACCTTCTCTGTACAAATGACGCAGTAGCATACCAGGGCTGTGTCCTCACTGCCAGCTGGATTCAAATACACTGTACAGATAGGTCACCTGCAACCTCTGCAGAAATCTAAGTCAGACCAGTTTCATGTCATCATCTCTCTCCTCCCCTTTTTCTTTCTTCTCGTTTTCAGCTGACTTGGCCATTTGCAGCAGTAACGGAGATTTGGCCGGCCCTTGCTGACGTGTGCCCTCAGTATGGCAGGAGGCACAGACTGGCTCCGGTGAGCAGTTGCCTGTGTTGCAGCCAGCCTCGTTAGCCCGGGACAAGGTGCTCCAAGGGGTGGCACTCGGCTTGTGCTGCCAGGGCCAAAGCAGCCAGGAGCAGCTGCGGAGCTGGTCTCGTGGAGAGAGCTGAAATGCGTCTTAAGTTCTTCTAGCTATATTCAGCGTGATTTTTGCAGTTGGCTTGCTTTCTTTGCTGTAAGTCATTGTTCGTACAGTTTCTTTCTGTCACATGGAGGGGTAAAAAAAACGTGTGAAGACATATGTGAGTATCCTTCCAGTAACAGCAGCCTGTATTGCTGTGTCCCCTTTTAGCACTGACAACATAGGGAGTTAATTTACAGGAGATACTTGGCACCTTGCACTATTAGCTTCTTTGGCTTGTGTCCCATAACAGACAGGAGGTAAGAAAACATCAGGGGCTGGATGGGGCCTATGTTTCTTTACCTCTTACACAGCGCAAACTGTATATTTTGGCTGTTTACCTTTAGGGATAGAGCTACCACTTGTGCAGATCCCTTTAGGTCATCAGGCAGCTTGTTTATACAGCTGGGACCACAAAGGCCAATGGATTGCATTAAAAAGGATGGCAGAGTGAAAATAGAGAGATATTCCTAAAGGCTAAGGTCTAGTTTTCTTTGAAAGAAAGGGGCAGTTTTCTGTGTTTTGTGACACTAGGTTATTACTTGGAGTCGTGTTCCTAATGCTTGTTCTCACTTGCCCCATAGGGCTCAACAATGACCACATGCATTTCATTGTAGTGAGTTCTCACCTAGAAGCTGATAAAGACCCAGGTCCGTGCCTTTCTCCATAGGTGTCGTCCCCCCAGCAGTGTCATCACGCACATCATGCAGCTCCCGGTAAAACTGACAAACTCCTATTGATTTTCATGGGAATATGATTAGGCCCAGGTGGTTGAAGTCCTTGTTCAAGACTTGTACAGCAGAACTCCACGTATTTGGACCACTCTCCTCATCCTGAATATGATTTCTGAAATGAGGAGGGCTGTTGTCATGCATACGTTTTTGTAAATTGGCCTCTCAGTATCTTTTTTTTTTTTTTTTTTTTTTTTTTAATCCAGCAAAAAATCCCAGTGAATTCAAGTGAATGGGAATTAGTGGGTGGTGCTGAAGGAGGCTGGGGCACCGCCCTGAGGAGGCGACAGGGATGAAGGTGGTCAGCTCCAGAGGGTCAGGCTGCAGCGGGGCTGTGAGCAGAACCCATTGCTTGTGTCAGTAGGAGTTTCTGTTTTAAATCTAGTGGAAGGGTTTCACTTATGGGAATGAAATAGTGTTCTAAAAAACTGCTTTAAAAACTTCCAGTATTTGATGGAGAGCATTGCTCTTTCAGCCGTCGAGTACAGTGTTGTAGAGCTCTGCTGGCTGGCTTAGATTTTCTTTAAACTTTTTTTAGAAGGGTTATCGTGCACTGTTAAATTCTGCAGGATTTTTCTGTTGCAGGAGGACTGCAGATTTTGATCCAGTCTTCATTAAAAGGAAGTGTGTTAGTTCATGACTTGGAACTGGTCTTGCATTTCCGTAGAAATAAAAGGTTCCAAATAGCATGCAACTGAAATTAAAAGCCATGGAAGGACAAATTCAACCAACTTATTTTCCTGAACATATTTGGAAAACAGAGGGAAGGGATCTGTGAATTTTTAAATTTGAAGCAATAGAAAAAGAACCTTGAACTTTCAATCAAACAGGCATGTAATTAAATTTCTCCCCGCTCCATAATTTTCTATTGTACCCTTGTTACCTTTTTTGTCGTATCTATTTGCATCTTCACAAATCCAAAATATCTTAATTTGAATAAAACAAAAGCCTATTCATGCTTGTACTATTCATGTGGTTTAATTGGTTTACAAAATACAAATGTTCTTTGAAAGAAACTGATTTGGTTTCAAGAGGCTGGTAGCTGTCCGTCATATGTGGTCCTTCAGTTCACAAAAGACGAAGGAACAGAACTAGACATAAATGGGCTTGCTTCAACTTGCTTTGTTTTTGCTCCTGTTTTGGCTGAGCTCTCACTGTTGCTCAGTGAATACAGTAGGAAAATATTCTTACAGTTGTAGCTAATTGCACAAACAAAAATAGTTTTCCACATGTTAAGTTTAAATGGAGAACTGAAAATACTTTTGAAATGCTCCACTTTCCCATTCTAGGTAATATCAGCATGATCTTAAAGACTGCAAAATTCATTATGCTCTTGGAACACCTGGGCGGACTGTATAGCGGTGGTAGAGATAATAGTGATGTATACCAATGTCAGTTGGGGTTAGAATGAGGTTCCAGGTTATTTTGATATTTATGTGATATGTAAGAGAGAGTGAGTAGCTTGGAAAAGGTAGTATGTTCTTGCATTCCAAATTAGTTACATCTAATTAAATTTGAATTGAATTACAAGTAAGAATTAGTTGAAGTTAATTTCTGATATTTCATATGGAATAATCTGTTAAGTAATGATTTGTTAACGTGGACCAAGATTTTTCACCCCACGGGTCTCAGTAAAGGCCAGGTGGAGCAGGTGGCACAGGCGAGCGGTGGGCAGGCACCCCTGTCACTCTGTTGTGATCGAGGAGGTACTGTAGTGTTTGAGCACAGAGGTAGGATCTGTGCTGGGTGACCGCCGGAGTAGCAAAGATTTTTCAGGATTAAGCTTCAAGTCAATAGGGCTAATGGAAACTGCGTTTGAAAATCTGTCCAGATAAATAACTCCTTGTCTAGGTGTCAGTTTCTGTTTTGGAAAATCACAGTCTTTTGGTGCATCTGAATATCATCGCTGCAGACATTTTCAATGATCCCGTTGCAGGTATGTTCTTGGTGGAGGGGAACTCTTACCCCTCAGAACACACTTCTTGGCAAGCCCCAGGGCGTCCTGCCATGCGGCGGCCCTGCAAGCAGGGGCTGAGCTTCTGCATCCGTCCCCAGGCATCGTGTCCAGACACCGGACCTCCTCTGGAAGCTGGGAAGATACTCCCCTCGCTGCGTCTGCCCTGGTTATCTGGCATGGATCTCTGCAATATCTTTTTTACAGCTGCAGGTGTGGGAGGAACAGCCCTCGGTGTCTTTCCATAACAGCTCTTCCTCGGCCAGAAAAGGAAAGCGTTCTTTGTCTCAGTCTCTGCTCCCGGCTGAACAGTCACTTCTTGGGGTACCTGGGAAAAGGAGGACAGGCAGGCAGCCCTGCAGGCGTTTCCATCGAGGGAGGGACCTTCTAGCGGTACCTGTATAATAGCAATAGGGCAATACAGCACAGGCTGAACACCTCGGTGTGCAGGATGTCTGGTACAATTCGAATACAAAACAAGGAGTCAATGTAGAAAAATGTTAGTCAACTCATTAAACTGATCCAGGGGTTAAACTGGAGAATTATATATTCTTCTGCAGGAAGAGCAGCATTTTATGGTATGGCTAGTTACTAGTCTATTTAAATTCGTTACGTGTTCTCCAATGCGACCATGCAGGGACCATTGGCTGAATAATATTCATGTTGTCCTTGGGGCGCATCTGAGAGTGTGGGAATATATGCAGAGTATTTCAGGGAGGCTGCCTGCCACTGAGGCATCTTTAGTGATGTCAGCTCCTCATCGGTGTGCCTTCATGAGACTATACCCAACATTTACAGGCTTAACGCAAAGGGAAACACAGGGAGCTGTCAGTCAAGTCTCTCTAGCTGTCAGTATAGTTCATGTTTAGGCACAGACTGAAGGGCACAAGAAGGGGCATTACTGGCAAAGTAAGTCAAATCATGGTTGGCAACAGGTTGCAAATGCAGGAGAGAACTGAGAATGGATGCGCAATGGAATTATAAAGCAGAGGGAAGCCTCTGAAGGATACAGAGATCATAAAAATGGAAAATATTGGTTATTGGCAGCAATAATCTGAACCCATACTGTGCTGCCTCAATGGGAAAGTACTTAGATGTCAAAAGAAAGTTTTATGCACAGCCTAATGTGATGGTAACAGGAAAAAAGAAAAATATATTTGCACTGTCAGTTGTTGCTCTGTATCTCCATGAGTTCTGAGGCTACTTTAAAGAAAATATTACCTCTACTGAACTGCAGATTAATTAGTCAAGCTAATGAATAATTAAAGTCTTGAATTTACCCAAAGCATCCCTTCTCAGTTTATATACTTTGCTAATAGGAAAAGAGAAGACCAGCTTCTTGTTGCAATTTGAAGTTTTTCAAAGCAAAAGCCTCAGTTTATGCTTTGCTAAGATGACTAGATAAGGAATTCATGGTAATAGATTTAGCAGCCTGCTGAACAGGCAACCATTTACCATCTAGTGCTTTTGTTGTATGAGAGATTCATTAGCTGAACCTCATTTAAGGTGTTTATTTCAACTTTCACGGAAGAAAAAAGATGTAACAACAATTATTTTTTACTTTTTCTTTTGTTTTTATTTGCCATGTAAAGCAGCTTACTGCACCTTTTCTCTTTTTATACAAAGCAGAAATCAGCCTGGAATACTTGATCAGTATAGATTATAGAAGTATTTTACAGTGATGGAAGTAGAGTTGCTTACTTGATGTTTACTGATGGTAGGAAGAGCTGGTTGCACCTGGTCATCTGCATGGGTGTAATAAATACTGGGTATGCCTATGGGAGAACTGGAAGGGAGCAGGTCTGCACCCAACCCAGCGATACTAAGAAGGCTCTGCATTACGCAGCTGCTCTCAGCTGCTGATAATCTCTGAGCACCTTTCTGTCCGTTTTCCCTTTATATGCTGCGAACTCACATAAGCATAAGAGGCAGTGAGTCAGGGGGTGAGTGCTTTGGGAGTGAGTCAGCCTGCCCGTCTGCCCCTGAGGGCTGACCTTGGGACATGTCCCTCTCCTTGACACCAGCACACTTCAGTAGGTAGTGAAGAAAGGGCTCTAGCAGGGGTGTTTTCTTGTGGTTGTGAGTGAGGCTACTGTGCCTTTTGGGGAGAAAAAGAAATGGGCCAGCTAGGTGGAAAAAAAGATCAGATTTGGCTCAAATACTGTGATTGCTGAAGAGGAGCCAATACCATGTCTAGGACTTCGTTGAGCCATGGAGGCTTTGATGATCCGAACCTCTGGTACTTTGGGTAAAAATTACCTTCTGAGAGAGGTAGTGAGTGTAATTAGTAATTCATGCAATCAGATAATTCTGTCTCTGGAGTGCTTCCGTGCCATCTCTTCTGCGGAATGAGAAACTTCAGAGCCCACTGTGTGGCTGGAGCCAGCTGCTGCACAAGTTCATCCTGCAAAGGATAGAGATGGCTGGCACTGACGGGATGACTTAGGTTTTAAGTATTGATCTGGAAGGGTAAATCTTGCTTCTGAAAACCTGGTAACCACCCTGAGTTCATTGGTGATTTGGTGAGCACTGCTTTTTTTGGGGGGAAGGGGGACTTTGGTGGTTGGAGTGGGCTGGTGAAAAGCTGTGTCTTTCTGCCACTTCTCTGAATGCGGCACGTACAGAGTAGTGCTCTGCAGAGCGGAGAGGAGTAGGCTTTGCACATCTGAATTTGATTTGACCACTGCCAATGAAAAATTGTTAATAATACTGTCACTGCTCAGTCTTTTATGAGACCATTCAGAGCCAGCTTTCAGACATCTTCTGAAAGCTCTCTTCTGGTGCAGGCAGATTTGCAGGAACATAAGATATTCTTGTTCCCTAAAGGTTTTCCTCCACCTGCTTAGGTATAGTCCTCTGATGTTATACAGTTGCTATGGAAATAAATGACATCACCGTCTGGGGAACATGGCTTCATATGAGAAATCAATAAACTAGAGCAAATGAATTGTCAGCTATGTTTCCTCCCTGTGTTACTAACATGGAAAAAAAGAGGTGGATGGATAATGAGGAAGTGATAATTTTTTTTTTTCCCAAGGAAGTATGTGTTTTCTAAGCCAAATGTCTGTCAGTTCTTTCAGACTTCAGAAGAGCTGTTAGCAGTCCCCTTAAAGATGGTACAGGAAATTGAAGTCAGGGAGTTGGTAATTTCCCGCTAGTTGCATCGTATCTTGTGTTCCAGTTATTTCCATTTCATTTTCTGTTTTTGGTACCAGTTGGACAGTAGAATACCATAAAAGGAGCTGGGAGAGATGTAGTCAACTGACTCCGCGAGATAATTGGGACTCCTGCAAATACACCATCGCCTCAGTCTCTCGGCCTGCCTCCCGTTCCCTTACTTGCTGTCCTCCCCTCATCTGGTGCGGGCAGGGCATGCACAGAGGCTGCCTGCTTGCAGAAAGCCAGGTGCCACCGCTGCCCCCCCTTATCCGGGAAATTCAGTACAGCCCCTGCTGAGCTCAGGGTGCAAGAGGTATGTGATGCTTGGCAGCCCTGCTAGAGCTCAGCCCAGTTATCATGGTGATTTTACACATAAGATATCTCTTCCTAGGAATGAAAGGGCCTTCCCTGTTCCACGGGTAATTATGGGTGGATTGCTGGAAATGTATAAGAATGGGTAAAATCTGTGCTGTGGTGTCATCTAGGCAGCATCAGTGCAATAATCCTCAGGGAGAACACAACCAAATGAAGGTCCTAATGTAAAGCGTGTGTCCTAAATAGCTATTTCTGACACAGTTCATAAATTAAGAAAATTAAATTGCAAGTGCTTTAACTACCAGAAAAAAGCCTCTAGAGTAAATGTTAACTTCTGTAGTTAAAATAAAACTCCAAAATGTTTAAAAGCCTAGATAAATTGAAGTCTGTTTTGTGTGTCGTGTATGAAAACAGCTATTATCATCAGAAGTAAAGCAACTGATATTTTGCAGATGACAACATTTTTCATTGTAATGGCACTGGTCCTTACTAGCCAACGTGTGGTGGACAGTCTTAAAAGGATTAGCAGCAAATTCACTCCTTCACAGGAAGGCTGAGCAGGGAGACTGTGCTGTTTAGTGGATTTGCTGTCACTTTCTGAGGAATTAGCCAGCTCTTGTTGTGACTGGAGCGCATTTGAATCCTTGGATAATTTCTGAATGAATCAGCCATGCAAGGACAGCACTTTAAGAGGTGGAGTATACCCATGTTGTATGTACCCATCTGTGCAGCAGTGGGCTGTTTTCCAATGTTTGCTTAAACAGAAAAATCAAGCCTGGACTAAAATATACGTAGAGAGGGAGTCCAGCTCCGACAGGATGTGGCATTGCAGCTGAGTTGTCAATGTAGGACTGCTGTGGTTTATGGCTGAATGGAGGAGTTCAGCACTGCCTACTGTGTGGTTAATCTCTTTGTTCGTAAGCATTAGATTTATCACCTACCAGTTGTACAGATGCAAAGGAAGCAGTAAGAATATTACCCAAGTGTGACCATTGCGGCAGCCTGAGCTGGCAGTAGAAAGGAGATGTTGTCTATATGTAGTTTTGAACTAAGACACTTGAAAAACTGCTGGGAGTTACTTTTATGTATGAAGTCATGCATCTGTGCAAGACACAATGGCATGAGGCTTTGGTGTAAAACCTGGTTTTTGTAACACCCCTTAAGAGACTGCAGATCTGCCAGCTGGTGTGATTGGGCTCACCTTACAGTTTCCCTTTTGTGATAACTTCCCACCCCATGTTCCAGCACAGCACAGTGATGACTGCTGTTCAGTAGCCCCAAACTGGTATTGGGAACCCCACACGAGAGGGTTGAGTTTGTAGCGTTCTCCTATTTTAAGCATTGGGAAGAAAAACAATATTGGGAGAAATTTATCTATGCAAAACAGGCACTAAAATGTGATAGAAACATTTTGGTAAGAAAAAGGTCTTACACTTTATTGTCTGCTATTCTCTTCTGACTCTCTTCTTTAGAGTTGCATATGATAGCAGGAACTTGTTTTCTTTAGTGTCTTTCTGTTTAAACTACTAGTACTTTAAAACTTTGGTGTGTGAGATCACCAAAGCATCAAGAGCTACCTGCAGGGGCATGGCACGTAGTTATTGGCAGAGGTCAAGTCCTGTCTGCTTCGCACAAATAGTTCTATTGAAGTCAATAAAACTATTTGTGTGACCAAGGCAAGCAAGATTTGGCTCGCTTGGGAGATAGCTTTTAATAGCAGACATTCACTTAAGAAGCAATGATCCTGTTGTCTACAAATGTCCTTAGTAATAAAGAAGAAGAGAACAGAAGCAGAGGAAAGGTCTCGAGGAGCAGAATAGCTCCCAAAGTGTATGTTTTTCATGAAATATCAATTATTTATGAGGGTTTTTTTCTGTAGCATCCAGCTAGTCCAGATGAGGAGCGCTCATACAAATATGATCAGTGAGCTCAGAGAAACTGCCTAAATAAATAAAACAGGCACAGTTTTGCTTATTAAATACTGACTGGTTTTCAGCTTTACTCCAGCACATCAAGGAGTTTGAGTGCGCTCCTCCAAGTGAGAGGAAGGAAAATAATAGATGAGGGTGGAAAGTGAGAAGTATCAGAAGGCACAGATTTAGCTAATGATAGCAGTAGGTGCAGGCTGCTTGCCGTCTTGGAAATGACAGATACAAATATCCCTAAGTTTGTAGGCGAGAGCAAAGATTTAGAAAGTTTGTGCTGCAACTCTTCAAATTTAATTGTATACTTCCTGCTATTTTGGAGTGTGGAAGAGACTGGAAGTTTTCTGGAACAAGAAAGGAGTCTTGTTGCTGACATAATGCAAAAGATGGGTCTGAAATATGATACATTATTTACTATATTTATTCCTGTGTCTCTGTAAAGAGACCTCTGTCTAACAGAAGGGCATCTGTCACCCCTTCTAGCTGCCTTCAAAATTTTTTTAGACCACAAATGACCATTAAAGGCATCAGGCAACAACATCTGTGAGCATATATAGCAGTAGCTAGTGCAGCCGTACCCAGGGGAGGAGGCACAATCAACTCAAAATAGTTGAGCAGGCAGCTCCCACTTAGCTGGGCAAGGTCGCCCGTCACCTGAGGGAGATCAGTCCCCAGCCCCGCGCTGGGTCAGCTCTGCTTGGTCATACCCCGGCCAAGTGCCTGGTGAGCCAGCACAAATAGACCTGGCAAAGGTGCAGCTATTGTAGTGATTGCAGTGCAGTGGCTTAATGTCCTTTATCAAGTTACCTGATAATGCATGCAAATTCTTCGATAGGATGCGTGTGTATACACACATACGCACGCTTAGAGATTAAAGGTATTTGTGCAGAGAGCAGCTTTCTGATGTGATGGCAAGAGGAAGTGATGCATGGAAACGATGTTAATTAAATGTCACACTTTGGAAAAATTAGATGCCAGGTCGTTGAGTTAAAATACTGGTGCTGTGTAAAACAGAAAACATGAGTCTCGCAATTACTTCTAGAAACATTATCTTGATAATATGTTTATATTCTGGTAGTTTCTGGAAGGCCCAGTCAGGATGCAAACTGCATTATGCTAAGTATGTTTATGAAGTACTTCAAAGCAGTCCCTTATTTAATGAGCGTTGGGTTAATCTCTCTTCCATATCCATATGTGAGAAGCCACAATTGACTGTTCATATATGCACAGGACTATATATACACTCACAGATTTGTGGGCCTACACAAGTAGATAATGTACCAGTACACAAATAGCTGTATCTGTGAGGTAGTATTTATAAAAATTATGTATTGAAAACTATTTTGTCTGCTGTATATTTAAGTAAACACAAGGTGGAGATGGGGATTTGTTATAGGCCACTCAATCTCAGGAGAGAACAGGCTAAATGGCACTTTCTAGTGAGCTAATTAACATGTAAGGGGAGATGCTTGGTATAATTATAAACAATGATACAGAAGCAGCAGAGATTATTAGGGTTAGATTATTATTAGATTATTATTATATCAGGGGTTATTTCTCTCGGGCACTCAAGCTGAAGGGCAGGATGTCTCCCCTTGTGTGGTGGGGTGTGTGGAAAGGGAAGGTGGTCTTGCATGGGAGCAGAGGTGGCGAGGCAGTGTCCGCTCAGGTGTTTTGAAGTCCTCCAGTGCTGAGAAGTAACACCCAGGAGAGCTCAGGAAGCTGGCTGCAGCACTCTCTGAAACAATAATGGTGATTTTTAACAGATCTTGGAAAAGTGGGGAAATTCCAAAGGCCTGAGGGACTCTCAGGCCCTTCTGGTGTTTAAAAAGGGCCCAAAAGTATAACCTTAGTAGGTCAGGTTGATTTGGTGTTAGCTACAGGCTGATGGGACAGTTTGTTTGGGACTATGTATTAATTTAATACTCTGAAGTATTAAAGGCTAAAAATATATAATTCCTACTTAATATGGTTTAACCAATGGTAGATTTGTCAACTTGTTTTTTCTTTTGATAGGGTTATATGCTTTCATGATAAAAACAGCAATTATATAATATGTTTGGATTGCTCTAAATCATTTGAACTAGTAATGTGTGTCTTTTTGATTAAAAGCAAAATCCAGAAAACTCATGTTGTATTGAATTAACCTGCTAAGTAGGTTTAAAACCTGAGATTTTGAAATGAATTTGTTAACGTGTACATATGAACAATGAGACCCATTCCTGTCTTCCTGTACCTATTGTTGATAGTGCAGGGTTTTGTTGGCAGAGTTTGCATATGGAAGCGCAAGCAAGTAGTGAGGATGTCAGCTTACAGAATGATGTAAACCACTTTTGTTTTCATTCAGCCAAAAGTAAGGTAATATAACAAGGAACTAAGAGCCCCACTTACATAAATAAGGTAAGAAATTCTGTAATTGTTATACAGTAATATTCACCAAGCAGGTTTTAGGTCTAGCTTGAGCTATTATAAAAAATCTGCTCCAAGCAATCCAGCAAGTGAAGCCAGAACTGCAAATCGAAATGCAGGGAGAGAGGTGCTGAGGTAGAAAAGGAATCACATTTGTACCGTATGGAAATGCAATAGTATAGAGAACTGTGCAAGTGGTTTAATTTTACCCCCTCCTCAGAGCAGCAACTGAATTGCAAACCACAGCAGCACAGGCAGCATGGTCTCACAGTGTGCAGAAGCTAATGGTTGGCAGTGCAGTAGTGGTTGACGAGGTCAAGGTTGCTTCATCTCCCCACCATGGCTCCAAAGGCATGCTGACCAACTGGTGCGTGTTTTGTGAATAAAATAGCTGTGAGGGAGTGCGAAATACATTGTTCTTTAGCTCAACAGACTCTGCTTCCATGGGTTGAAATGCTTCTCTTTGTGCACAAACTCTGGGGAAGGTGTTTAGAAAACAGTTTATTGTTTAAATGGCCGTTTCTGAGGCCCTGCTAGCAGTATTCACCTTCTTGGAAGGGCAGCATCCTTTTGTGCCAGCTTTAATTAAATGCTTCCTCTCTTCCCCCGTTTCCTCTCTCAGTTCTTATGCAAGGGAATTTCAGCTTGCTGCCTTGGAGCAAAATGGTCACAACTTTCTTGAGGTTTTTTTGTTTGTTTTTTTTATTTTTTTGTAAATCTGCTGGCCTCGTTGGCTGGGGACATCTGTGAAGAGTGTATGTCAGTGTCTGCTCCAAAGCAGCTATGTGTGCCAGTTAGCAGGGCAGCGGGGAGATGTTGGGCAGGCTCTTCCCATCCCATCCGCCTGGTTTGGCAGCTGTATGACACCATGGACAGCAATGGGGTTTCAGTTGTGGGAAGCTAGTTTAACAGAGCGCAGAGCCCAGCATGCTGGTGGGCTGCCATGGATGCAGTTGCAGCTCAGTGGGTGCCTGGCTGGCAAATTAAATCTTCCATTCCTGGGCTCAGCGCTGACATCAAAATAAAAAAAAAAAGAGAGAGAGAGAGAAGAAAAAAGTGGTAATTCTACCCTGTCATGACAGCCGCATTGGGCACCAAAGTACTAAGATGTGCAAATGCTCTGACTGCACACTCTTTGCAGGAATGAAGGTTTAGTCGATACCCTTCTAAGAAATCATTAAACAGAACAAGCCAGACTATCATGGGTGTCATTTTATTAATTGAGCTGGAACTTTAGATTGGGAGGGAATGTGGCCCTCAGGTGCTGGTGGATGCTGATTGCCTCCAGCTATTAGTAATGGCCACAAGGCATTTGCTAAATATTGCTTTGAAGGGTGTGAAGTGAGTTGTCAGCTCTCACTGTGCTTTAAAATCTTCCTAAGCAGTGACTCAGTCTGTGACCATAGCTGGCCATCTCATCTCAGCCATGTTGGACTAGTCTTAGTGGTACTGGAAGGGTACAGTGCAGAGTGACAGGAACAGTCCCAGGTACGGGATGATTTCTAAACAGCTACAGGCTTCCATGGTGAAGGTTCTTCATCCCAGAAAAGAGACTACAGAAAGGAGAGGCAGAGCTCTACAAACCGTGAGCATGATGACTGAAATAGATTGGAAACAACCGCTTATTTTTGCCCATAATAAAGCTAAGGTACCTCAAATGAAACCGTCAGGTGGCAGTTTCAGGACCAAAGAGTACACATTTTTTCATGCAAGAAGTAATTAAGCTTAAATACATTGCCAAATATATTTTGATAGGAATGTCAAAAGCAGAGCTGGTTCCAAAAAAGCAAAATCATTATATAAAAATTGATTGGGAGCTATTAAACACAAAAATGCCATAAGACATTATATGCCATCTCTCAGTCATAGAAGTCTAGAAGTTGTCCAGAGAGCCTGTACTGGGAGAGTGTCACTGGCCACAGCCTAATGCTCTCCTGTAATTTCCGATGTTAGCAGCTGTCAAAGAAAGCATAGCAGGTAGATGGAACTTTTGTTTAACCGACTTTGGCCATTGTGTTGTCATCATGCAGAGATTTCTGAGCACTTGAGAAGCTTGGGTAGAACTTCTTTTTCTTTGGTATTGACTTTTCCCTCCTGGATGTGCACTGTCATTAGAGAAGAACGTACTCTCTTTGCTTGTGTGGGCCTACATGGACATGAAAAATGAAATTTATCACAAGGCATAAGCATCCGGCCCTCAGGAGAAAGGAAGCATCCTTCTCTGCTGTAAGGCCTCCCACTGACTTCAGTGAGGTGATCATCGTGACTAATGACTTAAAAGCAAACTAGGTGATGCACAGATATTAGAGGTTAAAGGGGATGCATCTGAACAAAACACATTCTAATTTTTGCCTTACCAGCTGGATTAGTACAAATCTTTTTATCACTACAGGTGGCCTGAAAAAAGACCCTAATTCTAGGAGGTGAACATTTAGATCATTGAAGGAAGAAAACAGAAAGTGTGACACCAGAGAAACTTGGTATGGCGGTTCTTTTTTTAATACCGACTCTCTTTTTTTTTCCTGGCTGCATACTTTTAGAGAGGAATATTTTCTCCCCTGTTGTGCAGCTGTATTACTTTTTCAACAAAAGGCACAGGGGGCCTGACAATGCACAGATAAAATCATACTGAGCTGTGCTTCCTGGAATGTGGCACATCAAACAGGGCTTTGTTGGGTGGTTAAAGATCCTGTTTCGTTCGGATGCTATTTTGACAGAACGCATTGTTTTTAAAGACCCTGGGAATTATGCCCATAAAATGCATTCAGCGGTTACATTTATGAGGCTCAATTCAGCACTGGTACGGGTGTTGTCTGGGGACCTTTAAAGGCCAGACATGAAAGCAGTACCATAATCCTCCCGTTGAATCTCATCTGTTGTACCAGGCTGTCTGCAAGAGCAGCACGTCCACTGCTGTGCAAAGAGGGCTGGGGGGTGGGTGGGGGTCCAAGAAGCCCCCTTCACCTCGTGCTGCCAGAGGGAGGGAGCTTGTGCTCTGTTTTGGCAGGTTGGCTGGGGGCTTAGTGGTGGTGGGTTGTTCTGGACACCCATCCAGAGGAGAGGCTGCGGTGGTGGGGAAGGGTAGAGGCTGCGTCTCCCTGAACAGGGCAAGGTGATGTGCAAGGCACCAACCAGGATTGCAGCCCCGTATTTTGGCTGGTGCTCCAGGCATGGTGCCCGGGACCTGCAGCTAAAGACAGTGGGTCTTTCCAGATGCCTCCAGGCTGGCAGGGCTCAGCACTGCAGCCTCCAGGGCTTCTCTTGAGCTGGCTGTGTGTCTTGCCAGGCAGATGGTGGTAGACCTGACCAGCAGGGCCAGTTCCTGGGCAGGAAAGAGGAGGAAAGAGAGCGGTCTTACATTTAATTCAGAGTAGGCTCTCTCTTTATGGATGGTATTTTCCATAGAAATCCTCTCTGTTGTCCTCACTGCCTTCTTCCCTAGCCTGTGGTGGGGTGTGGTTGAGGGTACCAATTTAATATTTCTATATAACACTTTATAACACTATTTATAATTTTCTAAGCCATGTATAGTTGTGCAGCATGACATAAATATTGTATAGTGTTATACATGTTCTCTGTAACACTGTAGGTCCTTCCTCCTGTACTTTGCCTACCAGCTCTGCTGAAATGAGGGCCACAGCTCAGAGTGCTATGCAGAATTACTTTTATATTCCTTAGTACTAATTCCTAAAAGATGACAAGTAGCAATATTTGACAGCTTTAGGGAAGGACTGTCATCTAATCTGTTGATAAATACTGGTGACGTGTTTTGTGATTATTAATAAGTAGGAAGATAAGTTAAATACAGATGAACAATTTCTGAAACTCCTAGAGAAGTTCTGTTGGTTCTGTGGGGTAAAGTGTCCCCTGATACTTTTTCAGGGATGTTGCTGACTCTTACTTACAAGTTTGCACCATCAATAATTACGTGTATTTTAGCACACACTAAACTGCCAAAGATGACCTTTCACCTGGACCAGTTTCCTGCTTTACTATGTTGCTGTGGGATTGTGCTGCTGACATAAGAGAGTGTGTGGAAATGTTTGGATTGGGGCAGGGGAGACACGAGCATGAGAACGCCCTGCATGGGAGGAGTTTGGGCTTGAATCCAGTTTAAGCCACCCATGGAATTGCACCCTCTGCCTCTACGGTGTGACCACTTCTGTTGGGCACCACCAGCTGTTCAGAGCCTGGGGAGAATAAAGCTTTTCCCCCCTTCTCTCCAACATTTCAGAGCCTCTGAAGTCTAGGGAAGCTCTGAACTGAAGAGTATCACAGGCCTCTGAAATTAATTGAGTCTCCTGGGTTATGAGTGAAATAGAAAACTAGCAGTATGTGCTGATGTATTTCCTACAAGATTTTGACTATATGAGTTTAGTTGTACCAGATGAAGATGTACAAACCGTTGCTGTATTGAATTTGCTGTATTGCAGCTGCTGGTTGCATATGTGATTATTTTCTTTTTACTTTTAACATTTTTTTGACTGGCAAAACTGTCCAAAAAAAAATAAAGTTTAGCTAGAATGGAGCTACACTTTCAAAGAAAAAATAAAGTTGTCTTGTTCCTGGCATAGCTTTCTTCATTACCTGAACTGATAGAAGCTACACTACTTGTTTGCAGCTGTACACTGTATCTGCAGCCAGCACTGCTTTAATGGTGCCCCTACCCAGAGGTATTTCCCTAGTGTACACAAAATATAAGTTTTCCTTATCTCTCTGTATCTGTGCAGTCTGCTCACGTGATTTGACTAAAATTCATGTCGTCCTGCTTACATTTCTTTTTCTTTCTTAGGACGGTTTTTTGGGGGGTGGGTTGGTTGGTTTTTTGTAGGCAGGTGATGTAGTATAAAACCTCAGGGTTTCAAATCTATACAGCCAATTCCTTTAGCAGTGGTGAGAAATGCAGCTTACACTTGGCAAGGTGAATGCTCTTTGGGCTCTGATGCCTGGAGATGCTGTGTGTCGGGGCATAGTTTACCTACCAGGTGTACACTATGAAGGGCTGCAGCCTGGAAACTGACTGTCCTATTGTGAACACTGAGGATTTAGTATCTGTGCTCCAGCAAAAAGAGGAGGAGAGCTCTCTGGATGCCGCACTCTGGAGCACAAGGTAGGCTTGTCGTATGGTACAGCAAGCCAGCTTCTGTGCTCAGAAACACACAGTTGAGAAGGAAACGAGTTGCTTGGGATTTGAAGATGAGCAATGGATACACACGGTGGTTGGCATAGTGCACCCCATGCTCTCCAGTGTGACCCACAGTTCTGGCTGGCTGTTTTGAGTCACAGCAGGAAGGGATCTCCTAGAGAGAAGGCTGAGTGGTACTTCATGAAAATTGAGCCCCTCCAGGGTGTGGCAGGGAGGGTATCTTAAAATAAAAAGCCCAAACTTGCCCATCACTTTTGAAGTTAAGGAACTTATCAGTTTATATAAATTTGGCCTCACTTCTTAAAATGTGTAAGCATGTGCGTCAATATATTGTTATGAGAAGCCTTAAAGCTAAAACTAGGCACAACGTTTTGTAGTGCTAATTGGTGAATGCTAGCATGGAAGGGCGGTGTCTTGTCACTAGGGCACATCTTAATTCTGGTTTTACAGTAGAGTCTCCTTCCTTTTCTGCTGGTCGCCTTACTTTCTTCACATGGTGGGGGAATAACACTTCCTTCTCCCATCTGATGCCACAGTCTGATGGATTTGAGATCAAGCTCGAGGTATGCCTCCTTTGTGCGTGAATTAGGTCTTGGAGCTGCCTGGAGCTGGCAGAGTGGCCTGGAGGTGCTAAGCACTGTTACAGCATTTGGCCTATGGTGATGTGAACATGCGCAGAAATACTGAAGTTCTTCTAACTGGTTCCTCGTGGCACTGTTGTTAGCACCACCACACTAAATGACCTCTCTTACATAGAAATCCTGTAAAATGACCAGCTCCAAAATACTTTGAAACTTCACAGCCTCTTCACTAACAGTGGCCCAACACAGTGCTTCTGTGTATCTGTCTGTTTGTTTTGAGCTGGGAAGTAAAAGGCCGTATAGTAAGATGGAATCTTTTAAACTATAGCAAATGGGTATTAGGGAAAATGAGTGATGAAGTCTATAGAAATCCTGAATGAAAACCATGAGAGAGTATATTTACCGTTGAAGCTGTACTGTGCCAAACAGATTAAAAGTCGGGTTAACACCTTGCTTTCCGGAGGACCTTACTTGCAAAATTCTTGCTTGTCCAGGGTTTTTGTTTCACTGCCGAACTTGGATTTAGTGTTGCTTTACGTTAAGTGTGTCATTTTAGATCTTCTCAGCTGTTTGTTGTGTTGTTTCGGCTAATAGAAATAAAATGAATCATCTTTATCTATTTTAGCAATGCTTTCTCTATCTTAGCTAATGAGATTTCCGGGTAGATAATTCTTGAATTAGTTAGCAGTGTTTACAAACCACAGACCTGGGTTGGATACCTGAGAAGATAATGAGAAGAAAACGAAAAAAACAATGTACTGAAAGATAGATTAAACAGCTCAGTGTCTTTTGCAACACATGCATAAAATGGTCTGGAAAAATGTTGGTGCTGCACAGCAAAGCATCCTATGGGTAAGGAGGGCCTGTGTAACTAGAATTCACCACCTCTGCAGTTACACGTTATGGTACCATCGTTTATTACACAGTTACGCTCTTTTAGCAGTAGGAATCTCGCTTCTTCCTACCTTACAGTTTTATGTTGATTCCTGTTGCTTTAATACTTTACTGTCTGCTATGGTGCTAATGATGGTACAAGCAGTAATCTGATGACTTTGGATAAACAAATTCCTTTATCTCTGGCTCAGTAGATTTATCTATAAGAGAAGTTAATCATGTTTCTCAGCGATGTGATGTACTTTACTTGAAAGAGCGCTCTCAGAGGGATCGCCATGACCTTACTGTCACCTGTGAGTGGAATGTGGACATCTGGAGCGGCATGAGACACCAACCTGTGCACAAAACCTCCCAGGTTTGTTGGGGAGAAGTCTGCTTTGTTTTGCCAGAGGAACTTAAATTGCATATGGAGATGATGATGCCTTGTGCCTGCATACAAGAGACTTTTTTAATTAAAAGTAGAATCTATTAGCGTAGGGATGCCAGGAGAAAACAAAGTTATTTTTAAAACTTCCTTTCATTCAGAAACTATTTTTGAAATGCTAATGGTGGTATATTTGCCTTGTGCTGCTGTATCATAAGCAAAATTTGCAAATGTTTAAATGCTATCCTATTTTGACACTTGGCAACTTCAGCTCAAATTCTGCTGACATGTTTTTACAGCTTGTTACTACAGGCATTGAAGCGCCAGCCTGGATAAATACTTAGCATCGTGAATGCACAGGCATTTAGTATATGAAGTGTCTCTTTAGAGCCCAACAGAATGGTTCAGTTGTCGCTGATGCAAGATGCCCGTGGTCTGCAGTTGGAGTTTTAGCAGAGGACCATTGGACTGTGCCCTGCAGTGTTTATTCTGAGAGCAATTAAAAGGCCTTATGTTGACTTTTAGCCTAGAAGAAGACTTATAAAGACATAGTGATTATTTTAAGAGGTTTTTGTGCTTTCCTGATTCTGGGCTGAGTACAGAAACCACTCTGAACTAGAACAACCTAAGTCCCTGTGGACTTGCGCATGCTTTGCAGTGGGCTGTTCTGCCAGGGTGGTGACTTCTGCACCAGGGGATGAGAAGTCCTCAAAAGCGAAGTTTTGTTGCCTGTTTTAGTGTCTTTAGTGGAGACTCTTTCCCTGGCAAAACCAGGAAGTTTTCGGTCTCTATGGAGCTGAGCAAACAGCAGATTTGCTCCCCCTTCGCTCTGGAAGTTAGAGGCTGTTTCTGGGGAAGCAGTAACTTTTAGGAGAGCAAGCAGCCCACTGAATTGCAAGATGCTGAGTGCACAAGTACTTTACTGAGTTAGGGCTTAAATAGCCCTGACTTGGAAACCAAGGTACATTGACTCTCTCATCTACAGTTGCTGCAGTCTGCTGATTTTGAATTTGCACAGCTGAGGCTTCCATTTGAATGGCCAGAAAATTGCGAGAGCTTTCAGCATCCCATCAGCCTCTGAACACTGGCACAAAAATGTGTCTTTTCTTTTGAACTGCCCTATGCTAAGTCCCTGGTAATTTTTATGACATTACCGCCAGCATTTAAGCCTTTCTCACCAGCAAAATGTACAGACAGATGTGTCACAAGGCACTTCACGTTCTCCCAGCTCTCATGGCCTTCTCCTCCACCAGGGAGCTGAAGTCCTGGGAAGAGGATAAGGAGACGTGTAGCTAAAAATGACGATAATTTGATGATAATAGTAAATCAATCTCTAGTTCAATTCCATTTTGCAGATTAGAGTTACCCTAAGGAAGAATCTGGCCTAATCTAGCTAATATCAACAGGAAGCTTTTCCTGTCAGGGACCATTTTTGCCATGCATATCTGTCATGACTGGTGCAGGCACTTCCAGTGAACAGAGATACATCTGGGCTGCAGTTTCACCTTTACGTGGCAACTCAGATATCTACCATCTTTGGCTATTGTTGGGCTCTGCCAGTTAATTCAATAACAGTAATAGAGAAAAACTTGCATGTGGAGCTGAGGGATGGCATGGTGATGGGGAGCGCAAGTGGCTTTTGAAGAACCATCTCGCATGGCTCAGCTGATAGAGCAGTGCTGTAGTTACAGAGGCTTTTATTGTATAAACCAGTTGGGTTGTCTTCATACCCTTTAAGGAGCAGCTGCTGAACGCATCCTGTATCTGCCCCAGGGATCTGGGCTGCAAGGTGTTTGTATCTCATCCATGGGTCTTTCCAGCTCCCCTGTCACAGGGGTGGCAGCTTAAAACTCTGTGAAATGTTCTCCTGTGCAGTGCTTTTGCACATAAGCAATTGCTGAGCATTTTGCAGACATGAAAAACTTGAGTAGGTGAGGGGAATGGTCCGAGCATTCATGAGTTTGAGGTTGAAAAGGACCCACAGGAGATTTTATATGTTAAGCTGCCATCACTTCCGTGGAAACCTGGGAGAGACAGGCTGTGTAACTGTGGGCCAGTGGACGTGGGAAAGGCAGAGGAGTATCGAGTGGGGTGGATAGAGGAACAAAGAGAATTAAGTGCTTGCTGGTGAGTATTTCCTAATGTCTGTAAGATCTAAGGAAAAGGGTGGTACAAACGATGTGATGGAGAGGCAAGGGAAGATACAAAAACCTCTCAAGCCTGTGTTGAGATGATGGTGCCCTGTGGAAAACCAAAGGTTTCTTATCTTCTTACTTAGTTAAAATATGTAATTGTTCAAAATTCACACCACCACTGGAAGGTGAGTCATAAGATAATTGCAGTTGATCGGCAGGATAGCTAACATTTTAATATAAGCAAAGGATCCTGCTATCCTTTAAAAATACTGCTTTCCAGTACACTGAAATGTACAACTTGTACAGTCTGGCCAGCTTTCCAGCTGTAATAAGAAATATGTACTTCTTGTATAAACACATGGGGACTGTCAAAAGGCAGCTGTCCTTTGGCATTGCTTCTCCCCAGGTGGGCTCCCTGCCACGAACGGAGGCAGCGCTGTCGCCCCAAGGAGCAAGGGGCAGGGAGCAGCAAAAACAAAGGAGCAAAAATTTCTCTAATGTCTGCTTGTTCTGAAAAGCTTTGCCCGCCCACATGCTAAAACAAAAATAGGTCCCTCTTCTACTGAGCGCGGTAGCATCTGCCTGCTGCAGACAGACAGTGCCAGCGTCCGAATTATTGTGAGCGCTTGTTTGTTGGGCTGGAAGAATAATTTAAAATGTTCTTAACGTACATAATGTAAATATGGAGGAATGTTTGTGGATGATCAGGAGAGTGCAGGACTGCTAGGGATGACAGTTTGAAAAATGTGGCCTTGTATGCGGGTTTACTGAGGTTCTGGAGCCAAGCTCTGTTTATAATAAACTGCAAAGTGAAAAGCTCAGGAAAGGATGAATGTGAAGCATTTAGCATCAGGATGCTTTGTCAGTGATGAATGGAACTTGGCTACTTTTGCAGCTTGGCAGTTTTACCTCTGCGCGGTGCCTGTTACTCTGTGGACCATCTATAATCGCACTGTCTGTAGCCGTTTGGACCCACAGCACAAACCAGGACAGAGCAAGCAATTCTGGTGTCCCGCTGGTTGGTCAACTTTTTAATGAAGTACATATTCACTGTGACAAAGAAGCAGACATTTTGAGGGTTTTTTTATTACTTAAAAAGGTGTCTTTTTGGAGGTACAACATCCTTTCAGACTGTTATTAATCACTGTCATGATCTTGGATGAAATGAGTTTTGGAGTTCAACTTCATCCCCCTGAAGGACACGGTTTATTTATTGTTATCCTGAAGCTTGCCTCCATTTTTAGCCTGGTGTCAGTCCTGGTGTAAATAAGGGGAACTGCAATGGCTTCATTCAAGTTGGACAAACCTCCAGGGAAGCGTTTTGAAGAAGCCTGCAGCGGGACCTGTGAGCCACTGGGATGCTTGTAGTGGCTGTGGCTGGAGGAGCATGCTGGCTGCGCAGGGAGGACGCACCTGGGTGCAGGCAGAAAGTGCCAAGAAAACTTGCGGGGGCCCAAAAGCTTGGCTGGGCTTTTGGAAGGACGCAGGCTCACCATGCTGTGGGACCTGCCTACCCTCGCTTCTGTAAGGGGAGGAGTGGCGCTGGCTACTAGCTGGCTGGGGAGACTTGGGATGGAGCAGCAGGGAGCCTGATGGGAAGCAGCCATCAGCAGGAGCCGCGGCGACATCATCTGCCAGAAATTTATTTTCCTGGGGAAGAGGGATTCCCCAATAAAGATGATGGGGTGGTCCCACGCTTCCACGTCCCCACCCGGTCGTGGGGGCTTTCCTGAGTTTTGTTGTTTTCATTTAGTCCTTGCCAGTCGTGACTGCTAAGTACAGATGAAGCCTGGTTTTGCCATCATTGCTTGACAAACTTTTCCAGTCATAAAAGAATCGCTCTTTTCTCAGGATTTCTGGCCTTGGTTACCAAAAGCAGTGGCAGCATGTGGAGGACCAGTCGGATTTCGCACTCCCGCCTGAAACAAAAGCAGCATTTTTGCAGGCGTGCATCTGTGGAAACAGCTGTATTTGTGCTAGGAGAGAACATTTTTCCTCCTTGCCTGCTCCCCCCAGCAAAGCTTTCTGCAGCTCTGCCAGCCTTTTGCGGAAGAGGAGAGGCGGCCGCTGGCAGGCTGCCAGCCAGGCTCCTTGTGCCACCTCCGGAGGTTGTGGGTATGCTCTTGCTGCTCCAGGGGAGCAGGAAGGCAGCTGGGAACCAGATCGGTCACTGCTGGTTGTTCCTGGTATGTGTCAGAGTAAGTCCCTCTGCAAGTTTGGGGCCGCATGGTTTCTGTGGCTTTCAAAACTTTGCAGTTCCTCCGGACTATAGAAAATGTGCATAATGAGGAAAACCAGAGGAGAAAAAATAACTGCCCGCCGTGCTACCTTGCAAGTTGGTTCATCAGTCATGCTCATGTTAAGAGAGCACCTGGACTTGGAGAGGACAGGCACCCACATCTGCCAACACATCTCAACCCCAGCCGGGAGACCAAAATGATGAGCATTGCATCGTCCTTGCCATACACCAGAGTTTTGTCCAGATGCTGCAGGTGGACAGCTGGTGTCTCGGGCATTGCAGTCCTTTAGGGGAAGTCTGTGTCTTTCATGCTCGCCCTGTGTCTGTCTTATTGCCTGGGAGCTACATTTTGCATTCTCCTTATTCAACATGTATAATGGCAGGGTTTAAACAGCATATCAGATAATTAGCTCTGAATGCATAATATAACTCCACTGCTATGAGTATGGGAAAGTGCCTTGCCCTTGCTTAATTTAATAGGTGAAAGGCAATGTATTAAACTCAGCGTGGTGAAATAAATGTCTTTGTCTTAGTTCAGGTTCATACAAATGTTCCTCAGAGCTCACTCTGCTGTCACCTGCCACTTTATACCATACTGGTTATAATAGATTTTGCTACAAAAGTTCCTGTACAGAAGCAGTAGCAGATCAAAGTCCTGGTTAGGCCTCAGTGGTTCCAGTTACTGCATGTAGTGGTCTGAATGGCAATAATGGCAATAGATATATCAGCATGCATAAATTACAAAGAACCATCATGCAATATTGAATGATTTGTCTAAGAGTGGGCACTGGCATAGTGTCAAGTGTAAGTGGTGTGTCTGTGCCTGGGGCACTGGTGTGGTGGAGCCCAAACGTGAAGCTACAGGCTCTACTGACAGACTAAGGAGCAGCTTGGTGATAATTTCCTCCCATTGCCCTGGTGACTGAATAGTTTCCTGTAGCATCATTTGTTTCCAGATGAAAGTGTTACTGTTTGTTCGGTGATGCGAGACGGTGAGAAAATAGTCCTGTGTTTTGTTTCTAAGCTGATTAAAAATGTCGGGGAGAGGCTATTCCCTTCCGGTTTTGGCAGTTTCCAGAAATAACCGTGGTTGAAATCTGCATGACTTTCATGTTGCCTCTTTGAGGTTTGGTTGGCTCAAACAGTAGAGAGCAATAAAAGTGGTGCCAGGGTGTAAGCCTGACTGAATATGAATAGCTGTGCTTTCCAGCCACCGTGGCACACATCTCCTTTCTGAAGAGACATGTAGCTATTATACAACGTAGTGGTTCACTCGTGTTTTTTCAAGCCAGGTTGCTTTATTTTTGTTCCTAAAGCTCTGGACACAGTAGGTCCTCTCGACTGGTCTACCAGCTTAGAGGTGGCAGAGTTTAATTTGCTTCCATTTGAGTCAAAAGCTGTCCTGACCTCAGTGGAAGAGGTTCCTGTTCTGCACAGCTTTGCACTTCAGTGGGATAAATACAACGTTTAGGCACTGGCAGACCGTACAAATCCGATCACTTTTCTTCGTGAATGAACAACATGCTGGTTCTTTGATTCAGGGCCAGAGTAGCTGAAATAGCATTTATTGTATTTACAGAGGAGTTCTGCTGTCTTCATCAGCAATAACAAGTTACCATTTACTGCTCTAGGTGGCAATTTTCTCATTAGGTGTTTTAATGAACACAGAAAGGTTTACATTTGTTCTTATTTACAGCATTCTTGTGGTAAACACAGCTCCTAGATATACAGGAACCATGGCTTCTAGAGCAGCTTTTGGTTTTGAATGTAGGCCGCATTAATGAGTGTAGGAATTACAATACCAGACTCATCAGTTGAACTAAAATACCATGTAGACCAAATGGAAAAGGTCTTTATTTCTAAACCTTCCTTAAAAAATTACGTAGCTAAGAGATGTCGCAGAGATTTATGGTTAACAGAGTGATTACAATATCAGAACAGATGTGGCAGCTGCTCTGCTGCCATGCTGAAAAAATGCTGTTGCTTCATGGTGCCTGTGGGAGAGATCTTTTGGGGATGTGCTTTGGGCCATAGAGAAGACCCCCTCCTATTGTTGTTTTCACAAATTAAGCTCCTTTCCATTTAAGTTAAATTTAATGGAGGTTTTCCCTGTCTCTCATATTTCTTTTTTTAAAATCTTCCTTCCTTTCCTTATTCAGTCTTCCCCTATCTTCCATATTGGAGTTGGAACCAAAGGAGACATTTTTGTGGGGCAAATTAATGGAAATCCCATAAATTTTGAGATTTTCTGAAGAATAAATTGCTGTCTTCCAGCCCCTTGGTGTTTTCCATGCCTCTGAGCCAGAGGGAGGTGTCAGGCTTCCCCAGGTGACAGCCCCAGAAAGAGCTATGGGAGGGACCTCCACAGCACTGTCCCTTCACCTGTGGTTTATTTTTTGGTAACAGGGAGATTCTTGTGTATTTTAACCCAATTAGTGGTTGGTTGTCCTTTCCCCTTGCTCACTCTCCTTTCACTGCAGCCCTTCGGTAGCCAGCTTTGTCCTCTAGCATCGTTGCGATTCTCCTTCCACTCTTCCAGTTCTGCCTTCTCTTCTCTCACTGCTGCTCCTTCGCCTCCCTCCCACCACTCTAGGACCTGGGTGCTGCTGGGGTGGATGTGGGAGGGTGGAGGTGTAGGGTTGAATACCTGATGTGCTTACGTGCTGTAGCAGGGAATGGGATTTCATGACCCAAGGGAACCTGTCAAGGCCCTGTGTTCTTAACTTCACCCAACATGTGGGGAGAAACGCTCAAGAAAGTGCCCTGAAGATGCATTTCTTAAACCTGTATGCAGTATCTGTTAATCTGTTTTTTCAGAAAACCTAAGCTACATTGTGTTGACCGGAAAGTAACTCTGTGATGTTTTGTACAGATTAGTCCTAGTACAGTCTCCATTTGTGGTCTGATGTTCCAGTACTGTTGTCTGTGCTGCACCACACGATGGGACTAGTGATGTTTAATTATTTTGCTTCTCCCAACTGAAACACGTGCTCTTTCTTAATCTTCATTTAAACACCTCAGTGCCTAATGCAACTCACTCTTAATCAGCCAGCTTCATTCAGTTACTCTTAATCCAACTCAAATGCTTTTGAACACCGCAATTTCACTTAATTTCTGCAGGAGATGAACAGATTGCCCTTACTGCTTGTCAGCTGGGTAAACTGAAAAGATAGATCACATCGACCCTCTGCGCTTCACTGAGAGCTTCCATTGCCTTTTGGTACAGCATCAAACTTGTCCTGGTTTGTGAAGGTATGTGCAAGTTCGTTCTGTCCTACCTCTGCAGTGCCTCTTCTGCTCATCTGTCTCCTTGGTGCTGCTGTCTCTCTGCAGTGTTTTCATCCACCGGAGCAAGAGCCATCCCTGTGCTGCTTCTGCCATCAGGAAGGGGATTTCTGTATCACAGAGAACTTGGTTGCAAACTGTGTTGTCTATGCAGCAGTGCTTAACCATAACGTGCCAACTTTGCTGCTGCACCAGAAACAGCAGGGAGAGCAGAGGGGTGCAGTCCCCCACTGTTTGCATCCCTCTGGCTGCTCTGTCCCTGGGTGATGCCTGCCTGGCTGCATGGGCTGCAGGCGGCCTTTGTCCTTGTGTGATCTTCACTGCTGAGACCAACATCAGCAGCAGTTTGGCCAAAATGAGGTTTGAAACTTGATTGTTGAACCAGCGCCATTCCTCTGCCTGGGCAAGGCTTGCTTTCAGTGCAGAGCCACTGATGTCAGGGCATTGCAGGTTGATTGGGGAAGAGATTTGGTCCTTTCTGTCTTTGGCATCTTTGATTTTTCATGTGTATCAGATGAAAATTAAGGTTGCTGACAGTGAAGGGAGGTGGACCAGCAAAGAAGAGAACAGTGACTTTATTGCCATTTTACACCCTTTCTTTTTCTGCGTTCAGGATGGCGGAGGGAAGGGGAGATTGCATGGCTTTAATTCTTCTGAAGAGTAATAGGAACATTGCAGGTGATAGCTGCTAAATGCAGAGGTTACACCTCAGAGATAACCTTGGTACTTTCATATCACTGAGCATTTTCCTGTAGCAATTTCAATGTACAACATATGCAGAATTAGTAATGTATAGTCATTTCATGTTGGTTTTAACAGAATACATTTTAGAAGGTCTGCCATTGTACTTTTGAAACACTGAATACAGCACCATAAGAAAGTGTGGCTGTCCCTTCCATTGTCACTTGCTCACCGTGGCTAGGGGATCGTTTAATCAGCATTGCTCGGGTGCCTGATGGTGTAATGGGCCTTCAAGGGTAATACTGCCATTATTTATTCTCGGGTTTTGTGGTGGTTTTTAGGGGGGGAGGCAATGGACAGTGAGCAGGAGCCTCATTATGCTCCTGCTGTAAAGACTCAGTGATACTTAATAAGTGAAAACAGAGGTTTTTAGAAGAGATGCAGATAATGAGATTTCACCTGTTCAGGAGACCACATCAAAAATAAAGTTAATGCCACCACTGCTGCCTCACAGGTCCTGTTGAAGAGATACCGCCTGGATGTCCTGAAATCGACTGTGAATCTTCCACTGGTTTCAGTGAGGTGAGAGCCGCACCTCAGTACTAATGGAAATTTCTGCCATAATCAGGCATGTGATTTGTGAGTCATCTTGAAACACTTAAGGTCTGATCTTAGTTTTCTGTCAGCCTTTCTGCCTTTGCTGTGGTTGCAGAGGGTGGATGGAGCAGAACTGAGCTATACAGATTCAGATAATTGCTATGTTTCCAGCTTATTCCCCTTGTTGACATAGTAAAGAAGTCTTTTTTCTTTAGGCCAGAAGAAAGAATCGGGTACCTGTCAACTGCAGAATTGCTTACTGGTAGCTATTTAATGGCACATTTTTGTTTACCAAGTGGTGCTATAGAGTGCATCGCTATAAAAAACGAACACGTTTTAAATCATTCCTCTCTGTTGACATGGGCTTTTGTTTCCTTCCAGCAGCAGCCTGAGCAGAGGCTGGATGCTCAGCCTCGGTGGCTGGTTAGGACTGCAAATTTCAATTATCTTCGTGCCATTCAAGTAAGAACAGGCTTTGCAGCTTGCTGTTGGGAGACTGATACCCAAAGAAGCCTCCTTAACATGAATAGGCAAGGTGCTGTGTTGGTTTGTAGGCAGATGCATGGCTTTAATGGGTTACTAAAAGTGGTTTAAAAGGCTTCCACTGAGGGAGGGAGAGGGGAAATATGAAAGCAACATCCAGAGGGTGGAGAGGTTACTGAGGCATGATACCTTTCTGGTGGTGTGCAGGGGGCAAAGGAAATTGGCAACATTAACCTCCTTTTTTTTGCCTTATGTAGCACTCCTTTAGCCAAAGCTATTAAAACTCCTATAGGTAAAGCCTCTGTGAGGCCCTGATAGGTGAGGATTTGTGCGGGTAGCTGCGTGGAAGAACAGAGATGTTTGTTATATGGTGAGCTTAAACCATGCAATAAGCTGGGAGAACAGTGAATATGGAGCAAGAGGTATTAGCCTGGCGTGTCTCCACGCACCAAACTGTGTCTGTCTCTGCAGCCAGGTTTATTTCAGGGGTGTCTTGCTGCTGCTGACTGTGAATACAAAGCACAGTAGCCATTCATTTTCAGAGGATTTCTAGATTAAGTTCAGTTTTCAGAGTCACTTATATGCTCAGTGTATCTGAACTAGGGTGTTTCTTGGCTGTTCTCAAAGGTTTGGTTCAGGTGTTTTTCTAGAGCCGCAAAACACTTTTAAATCTCTCTACATTTTTGCCCTATTTTAAGATATCTGTGCTCTGCTTTCAACCTGACAGAGGGAAAACAGTTTTCATGGCTTCTGCTATGTAGCAATTGGTTTTGGTATCAGAGAGGCTTGGGGGTTGCTATGCTGTGAGGGATGATTCCCACTATTTCAAAACGATGACAGGGAAAATCCAGGAATGCTGAAAGAAGCAAAGAAATATTGGCAGTCTTTCCTCTGGCAAAAATTAGAAACCAGTCCGCTGGCATTTCAGAAATGTCAGCTTCATGTTACAACTAGAATACTTTCTTTTTTTCTTTTGCGTGTGTTGAAAATCAGATACTTAACCTAAAATGAAATTTGGAAGAAATTCTTTACTTGAGCATCAATCACCATGCTACCTCAGATAAGGCTTATAAATTAGAAGAAATATTTTATGCCAGAGTGTAATAATTTCATGCTCCTGGATGGATTGGCCATAGGATGAACAAATTTTGAATCGTTCTGTAGTCTTAGGTGTGTAAGCAGAGTCTGAAGTAAAATCTAATCTTAGCTGAAACAGTTTTTTAAAACAAATTCTGAAGTGTTGTGCAACTTTGGCAAACCACTTAAAAAGGGGTTTTAGAACATGAAAATGTGAAAATTTGGCTCTGTGAATAAGTGACCTGATTTCTTAAGGCTCTGAGTATTTGCAGCTGCAGCTGTAGACTGTGGTTTTAATATGGACATATAACATAGACTAAGGTGCATGGCTTTGGCTTTCCAAATGTGAAAATGTCCCTCTTAACTCTTTTTCTGCATTTGTGTAAAAACAAAACAAACCTCAACTAATACCAATTTTTGTGTGTTTTTTTTTTTTTTTTTCCTCCCCAGAGCTGCAGTATTCTATGTAATGAACTACCTAGTTTATCTACATGTAAGTTCTCCAGAAACAGAGTTAGGCAAGTACTTGTGGTCGACACTGTGGTGTTCCTTGTTAACTGAAACATGGTTTTTGTTCCTTCCTATTTCTAAATGGATAGGGTCAAGAGATTAATTTCCTGTCAGAAGGTCACATGAATGAGCATGGGAGAACAGGCTTTTTCTAGTCTTCCTTTTTGCCTGCGTGTGGATTAATCTGTTTTAGAAGCAGCCCAATAACAGACCATTTTCCTCTTCATCTGCTCAAGATACAAGTTGCAGCTGTCCAGGAGGTCCATCCATTCCAGCCCTGGCGGGGAGCCTGGTGCCACCAGCAGCCTATCTGAGAGCGTGGCTGGCTGGATACTGGTGAGCCTGAAGACACCCGTTACACGTGCTGAGAGCTGCACTTACCTTGTGTTTATTCTGTGCAGTGCCGTGTCCGCATTTGTGTCTAAGCCCTCCGTGGCGGCTGGTGCTTATGACCATTTGCCTATCTTTCGAAGCAAACACTTGGCTCATTTTGCACAAACTTCTCTTATGCATCTGTTAACCTCCCAGGAGGTTCCTACAGATCTAAACTAGAAAAAAAAGACCATGCAAAATGAGTGGCATTTAGCCAATCAACACCTCTGTGCAAGATTTTACACCAAGCACATTTCCCCAAAAATAATCTATTTGCAAGCAATGAAATTCTTGGAAAGACATACTAATGATGCACTAACCAGGGGAAGCTCTGTGTGTGCGTGTGCTTTGGAAAAGTGAGAACAGTCTTTCTAAACCTTCCTTTCCTTGGAAATTAAAAACATTTTAATGCCTCACAACTTGAGCTCAAGCAGAATTTAAGTAGGTGAATGTGTCTCAGAGTCAGCAGTGGTGAGAAGGAATAAAAGAGCAAGAGAGATGAATCTGTGAAGTGTAGTTCTGAGCAAGTGGTGACATGAGGAGTGGATGCCAACCCCGTTAGCATAAAGAAAAGCTTTTCTCTCTCTCTTCTACAGACGCGTCCTGGAGGGCGCTTGCAGTGAACAAGAGGAACCTGCAGCATTAATAGCACACAGGGAGACTGTTCTGGCACAGAGAAAACACTAGGTGGTTGTTGTTTCCTGTAAAAATAAAAATGGAGGGAGAACATGCCACGGGAGTAGGGAGGAAAAAGGCCAAACTACATTTAACTGAAGTGTTTCTACAAAAAAACCATAATTAGTTTTCAGTTTCTTAAGTTTTGGGTTCAGTAATACTTTAACACTTCATATTGTCCTGTCTTTGAGAAGGAGGCTAGCGGAGCAAGTTCATTTTAATCACTGAACATCTGGAAAATGATCCTATGAATAGATAGTTTAAGGGTAGTATGATGACATCTTGCAGTGTAGATCTTGGCAAGAATTAGGTAAAATAATTCTAAAAGCTTACGCTACTTGGAAGGAGAAAGCTCTGATTCATTTGGTATCTTTGTTGTCCTCCATACGGGTGTGGAGTAGCAGGGCATGAATGTGGTAGAAGATTCAGACATCTGAGTGACATTTGCCTTCATCCTGTCACGGCAGCATCACAAGAGGAAGGGGAGCAGCAGCCGCCTGCCCGGGTAGAAGCCCCTGAGGCCAGGATGCGGCACTTTCCAGGTGAGAGGGTGGGAGAAGGGGCCTCCTTCCAGGCAGCTGGAGGAGCAACGTGAGCGAGCTGAGCTCTGGAGGGAACCACGGTTTCTTCTCTTTCTGGCTCCTAAGAAGGTTTCTTTGACATGAGGGCTGAAGATATGCATAGGAGAGGAAAACGTGATCCTAAGCAGAAATCCCTCGAATCTTTATTTTCTGTGAGATGTTGAATAAAGGTCAGAGGTTCTGGGAAGAAATGTCCAGTGTTTTGACCAGTGATTGAAATACAATTTATTTGTGGACTTTTGTTTTATTTCCTGTTTTTGAGATTACTAAGGGATTTGCAGTTAGAAGATGCATATTGCAGCTCACTTCGTGACTTTAGACCCTTGGTGCTGGAGGTAGGCTCTGTTTACAGAACTGCAGTTGACCTTCTTTGAATAAACTAAAAGCACTGGAAATGTATTTCTGGCTTGCAGAGTTCAGGATGACCCATCTCTAACATGCAGTCACTTGAGTAGCCTAACAGTCATAGTAATAGCTGTTGTTTTTCAGCTTGCAGTAGATATGTTCTTTTGAGAAGGGTTTTTGAGGGAAGCTGGACCTACAGAACCTGCTATCGCAACAAAAAACCCAACCAAAAAACCAGCAAACCACTACTTGCGAAGTTGATGCCTCAAACCCGAGTGTCCCAGTGTTGAAGTGGTTGGGGCCAGATGTCAGTTTTGCATCCTCCTGTTAGCTCGTGTGCAGGTGTCTGGGGGCTACAGCTCTCACACCCTTCTTCTCACAAGGCTGTAGCGGCCCTTTCCAAGGAAAGGCAGGGGGGTGGAGGCAGTCAGCCTGCGCGTTGCATGCCTCGCCCCTTTGCAAAATGCGGAACTAGAGTAAGGTCCTTGACAAGATGTGCTGCCTCTGGGGTGCCGGCCCTGCCTTGCATAGTAAAAACCGCATGTATAGATAGTGGCAACTGTGTCTCAGCGGAGTTTGCAGATGTGCCCTGTGAGTGCTTAAGGTGCCTGCTGTGTTTTGAGCTAAGGGGACCACGGTGGCGAGGGAGACACGTCCCAGAGCATCTGTGTGGGGAAGAAGCTTACGGTCATGCTAACCAAAGTAGACCCTTTGGCAGGGTGGGGAATGGCCCACGGGAAGCTGCAGGGTCACCTGTGGGGTACCGGTGGCTCCCATCTGCCAGCAAGTGCTGCACTGGCTGTAGGAGAAACGCACTGGGGAGTGCTCCTGCCGTGGGCCCTGGTTCACAGAGTGCCCTCAGGCCTCCCTTTCCCCAGCCCTGGGTGGAGCTTGAGGTAGTAGGCTCTTGTTTGTTGTTGGCTCCTTGGTTTTCCTCCTCTTTCAGTGAAATCCTTCTAATGAAATCTGTCAGTGAAGTCCTCCTACTTTGTAGCTTTTTCTTTTTTGAACAGCCTGTGTCAGAAAGTAGTTTGTGGTCAAGAAAACTTCCTGTTTTGCTTGATGTCATCTTCCCGGGTCTCCTGTTCCCTTTGCACTGGTCAGCGGTGCAGAAAACGGCTGATTTGAAGAGCGTTCAGAGAGTGGACTTTAGGTTTCTGTAACTGGTAGGAATTATCTCTTTAGTAGATTACCAAGAAACGGATGTGTAGTTCATTGAGATATTTATTGAGTGCCACTTCCCTTAAATGTTTAGAGATGAAAAAATAAATTTGTACGAAGTTGTGAAAATATTAGTAAGTCACCTGACAGGAATCACTTGTTAGAAGAATATGAGTGGTGGATTTTATTTTGCTAGAAGCAAAACAAATAATTCTGCTGCATTTTGACTGTCATGGGCTTTCTGAGGCTGCTGCTGCCCTCACATCTTGGGGTTTTTTTTTTTTAGCAAAACTCCTGAGAGTTAAGTGCAAGAAGAGTAATTGTCCCCCAAACTTTGAAATAAAAGACTTGAAGACATATTTTTAACTGACTTTTTTCCCACTTGGAAGTATTTTTGTTGTATGCTGTCTTTTGAAATCAGCAGAACTATGAAGGTTTGCACCAGCTTAGAGAGGCAGCATTTTCTCAATGCATTTTTTAATTGCAAACTCTTAAAATTATATGTACTTTTTTAATGGAAAGGAACCTTTCTTTTCAAGGTGTATGCAAAGACTTTGTGTGGACAGTTAAATAATCTGGAATTTCTTTCCCAGTGACATTTTACTTAACGACTTTCCACATTTTAGAGAAAAATGATGTGTTGCCTGCAGATGAGCAATCTTTTTCCACTCCCATTAAATTCTATGTGGAGGTGTGAATATATATAATTAGAGACTTGGGGACAGGCTGTGAAACAGAATATGAGAGAGGAAGACTTCTCAATTTCCGAAACCATCGCGGTGTCATCCGCTAATTAAAGCGACCTTCTTGTACACGGGATGTTTTGCGACTGTGGGAGCACTGCAGCAGCTCCAGAGAAGCACGGGGCAGAGACAGCTTAGAGGAAGGTCTCTGCTTTTGGCTCTCACAGGAATGGAATGCTGAAAGATGCACGATTCAGGAGTTGCTATGGCTGGTTTCAGTGAATCTGAAGTATATTAAGTATAGTGAGTATATTAATAAAACTATAGCTCCTCCCAGAAGGTGCAGCTGAAGGTGAGGTACATGCCAGAAGACAATGGTGTTAGGCAGAGGTTAGGGTAAAACAGCCTGTTATTATTGTGGAGTGAGGCCAAATCTATTGTGTCACACCTGTGCAGTTCAACAGGAGTTACTTTCTATAAAAGTATGTTTGTCTGCAAACTGTGTTGATCTTTTCAAAGATTTCAAACCAGCAGCAATATGCTTAACAGACTAAATAAAACATGAATGGCCGCTTAACAGCCGAGAAAGGCTCCTCTGTTGTGTTTTTAATTGTTCACATAGGCTCCTGCTGGAAAGCTGATGCTTTCTGTTATGCACGATCTTGAAATAAATTTTAATAATCTGACCTCAGGGCTCAGGTGTTGTACTTAACTGTCATGTGGTAGAAACTTGAATCGGATTGAGAGATTAAAGTTTCTACACAGGGAACAAAGTTCAGAATTATGGTCTGTAAAGAACTTACAGTAAATGCAAACCCAGCTGTAAATATGTTGAGGCACTGCGCAGGGTATAGTAAGCAGCGTTTACAATAGAGATGCTGTAGATAGAAGAATGTAGATTCTTTATCTTGCTGTTCTCTTGAGACTCTTGGTGCAGTAACAGAAACCTCAGACTATGCTAAAGGGAGTAGGGGTTCTTGGGGACTATACAGCAAATATTTTCAGTGCATTAGAGGTATTAACCTATCAGTTATTCAGCTTGGAAAGACAAACTGAATGCTTTTTGAAGAGAATCCTGTAACACACTATTTTTCATGATTACACTGCATTTCCCTGGAAATGTCAACTAACACCCACAAAATCTTGATTCGTTAAGTAGTTGGTTAACTGGAGCTTGGTCAGTGGGTTCTCTTTGCCAGGTGGCCAAGTGCTTTTTGTTGATGTAGACTTCAGTTGGGTGATGCTCTCCAAATTTTAGGGAAAAGCATAGCCAATGTGGACTTCATGTACAATCAGTAATTGCATGGCTGATATATGATGTTGCTCTGTCACTTCTTTTTCCTCTTGTATCCTTTCTGATGGAGAGGTTTAAGGGATATTGAGCCTTGGGGAGCTAGCTTTGCCCTTCTTGGGGAAGATGGGAATGCTGACATGATAGATGACCATCCCTGGAGCTTGGATAGCTCATGGCTGTCCTTGGAGGAAAGCAGCATTATCTTGGCAGAATCTCCATCTGTTGTTCTCACATCTCAGCTGCATCTTCTGGCTTCCTTGTTGCATTATTGGCAAAGTTTAACAAGGCACGTGTCTAATGCTTGTCCCGTGCTCCCTCGTCAGTTAAAGCCATGTTTGCAAGGAGCAGAGAAAATCTCCCAGTCTGATGGACTTCCACAGTCAGTCTGGATGGACTCTATAAATGCCATGGAAATGATTGTTTAGTTATGTCACAACTAACTGCTTTTAAAATTATTTTTATAATTACTAACTCACATTGGCGTTGCAGCCTATGGGTCTGTGTCCCTGCTGCAGCAGGAAGCACACTCATCCCATAGGAATGGTCCGTTGCCAGGAGGGTGAGTGCGGAGGGGGAACGCGGGGCCTCCCTGGCTGTGCCCCTCTCCGTTCTGGCTGTGGCTTTCCCATGCCTCCCACCTGGGCACCCTGGTGCCTCCTGATGAGGAGCAATTTACAGCCTGCTCCACTGAGTGGAGGAAGGCAGAAATTAATCTGGAGGGGAAATTGTTCTGCCTGAGTGGGCAAATAGAAGGAAACTGTCTCATTGACTGTGTTGCTTTAATCTCTTTTTATGAGCTACCTGGAGTGCAGAGCTCTTTATCTGACCCACCATCAGAGCTGGCAGGGGCCCAGCAGGATCTCTGCTAGCTTGAGCTGAAGGATTTACTGGCTTTTGCCAGCTGCCTTCCCCTTGGCAAACCTCCCCACGAGCAGAACGAAGAGCAGGGTGTCTTGGTGCGTGCAGCTGGATGCAGCCCCCAGGAAGCCCGGCAGCAGCTGTTACCCGAGTGCTGCACAGCGGCGGGGCCGGGCTCCTGCTTCTCCTTCTGGTCTTTGAAGGCCCTGTGCACTCCACAGCAGATGGGTGGGAGCAATGCCCATGTTTCCCGAAGGTGCAATCCTGCAGGCCCTTCTGCGCTGCCTTCCCCTTGCTGTGCACTGGCAATGTGCCTGGTGAAACTCTGCTTTGCGCGTGGGCTGCTTTTAATCCCATATGAAGGGAAATGGTGCATCCTTGTCTACCTATCACCTCCCTCGGTCCTCCTGCAATTGCTCCCTCATCGCTGTTGAGCTGCAGCCCTTGGGCTGGGACTTGCCATCAGTCTGGCAGGGGTGTTCGTGTTGCAGCACAACCAGCTAGCGAGGTCCTTCCCTTCCTTAGCCTCACTGGATTGATAGGCTTCCTGCTCCTTCCCTTGTCTCTTCAAGGCATGGGAAGAGGCTTGGATGTCCTTTCTTAAAATATTCACCTTATCATCCTTGACTATAACCACTTATTTATAGTGTGTGCCTAAGCTGTGCCATTTGACCTCCATGTGTGGCTGGGTGAAGACTTTTTGTTCACCTGAGAGACTGACTGTGGGCACACTCGGCTTGCTGAAGAAACTGAGTTTTAGTCTATAATATAACGGGTGCATGAAAAGATTAAAATGATGTAATGGAAAATCAATTATGGGTTAATGATCATAGCCAAATTCATGGCTTAAACCCTTATTTTTTGTATTTTGCAAATGAATATAAAAATTTGCATGTAGCAATCAGTTTAAAAGGAGATGTTGAACTATCTAGTACAAATGTTAAATTTAGGACAAACAGTGTGTAGGGAGACTGCTGTGAATGGTCGCATTAAACACAGTCCTACTCAGATGAGCTGCCTGCAGTGAGAGGGTCTCAGCTGCACAGCACCAGCCAGCCGCAGCCGTGGGTGAGGCGGGCCACCTTGCTCCCACAGCCACAGCACTGAGAGCGGAGAAGGGTTCATGGGAAAACTGAAGACGTGCACCCTTCCTGAAGTCCTGGTGGGTTTGTTACTTTTCCTGCAGAAACCTTGAACCTTTTGTTTAGAGTACATCAGTGGGAAGCTTAAAGGCACTTGAAACAGCTTCCCACCCGCTTTCCATTTTTGTTGCTGGGGAGAATTACAGATGAATGGAGCCTGATAAGATTAGTTGATTTAATGCATGTCTTGAGACCATTTTGCACTTAAATATACTTTCATTTTTCACAAACTATTTTCCAGTTCAATTTAAAAATTAGTCTTGGATAACATGGGAAATGTCTTAAACCTTTGTCGTGGTTTAACCCCAGCCAGCAACTCAGCACCACGCAGCCGCTTCCCCCTTCCCCCTCCCAGTGGGGTGAGGAGGAGGAAAGAGGGGAAAAAAAAAAAAAAAAAGTAAAACTCGTGGGTTGAGATAAGAACAGTTTAATAACTAAAGTAAAATATAATACTAACAATAGTAATAATGAAATACAATAATAGTAATAGTAATGAAAAGGAATATAACAAAAAGGAGGGGGAGGAAGGGAAAAAAACCAAACAAACAACAACAAAAGAAAAGAAAACCACCAGTGATGCACAATGCACAATGCAATTGCTCACCACCCGCTGACCGATGCCCAGTTAGCTCCCGAGCCACGATCCACCCTCCCAGTTAACTCTCCCCAGTATATATACTGGGCATGATGTCATATGGTATGGAATAGCTCTTTGGCCAGTTTGGGTCAGCTGTCCTGGCGGTGTCCCCTCCCAGCTTCTTGTGCCCCTCCAGCCTTCTTGCTGGCTGGGCACGAGAAGCTGAGAAATCCTTGACTTAGTATAAACACTACTTAGCAACAACTGAAAACATCAGTGTGTTATCAACATTCTTTTCCTACTAAATCCAAAACACAGCACTATACCAGCTACTAGGAAGAAAATTAACTCTGTCCTAGCCGAAACCAGGACAACCTTCCAACCCATTCAACAAACTGTGCATGTAGTAATACGGACAAGAAAACCACTGCTGCTATTAGGCTTTTTCTGAAACTATATAATTTACTGTTACTGCTCTGAGTAATTTGTATTTATTATTAACACAGTATTTATTTTTAATTATTATTAACACAGTTATTCTGTGTTAATAGCCTAACTGATATGCCACTGTATATTCTGAGTGCCCTTTAAAATTTCCTTCTGAGTAAGACTTTTTTTTTTCCAGAAATGGGAATAATGCAAGCAATATTAACAGTTAACCCTTTAGGCCAACTGTTGCCTCTTATTCATATGGTACCTACCCAGTGCTGTCCAAGATCCCGTTGCAACATCTGGATGCTACCATCACACAAGTATTTACTAACCACTAATTATAGCAGTAAGCAATAGAAAAGAAAATTTTAAGCATACTGTGTTGGTATTTTTAAGGGTAACTAGCTGTTTTTGTTTCCTGCTACTCCTGTAGTTGCATGTTAGCTAACTTGCACCCCAGCGTGTTCTGCCAAAGGTTGTTTATTTCTCCCATGGTGATGTCTTGTCACTCTGTGGTTAATGTTATGTTTCTGAAGACAAGGCTATAAATTTGTTTTGAATTGGACAGCTCCAGGAGACAAAAACCTCACATGTAAATAGTAGTCCATAAACGAATGAAGATTTGGGTTTGAACACCAACCATTATTTGTTTGTGGTTTTGTTTTTAATTTAATAAAAACAAAACGGAACAGGATTGAGCCTCACGCTTCTCGAAGGGAGCCAAGTTTCAGCGCCGGTGAGTTACTTGGGGCACTGGGGGTTCATGACCTGAGTAAGCAAAATCTCTCAGATTAGTCCTAAAGCCTGCTGGGCTGCGACTGGGGTGGTCTGGTAGTGCGCAGCTGGGGGGACATGCAGTCTTGGTGTCTTAAGAGCACATCTGTGCTAACCAAGTCATTGCATTTTGTCATATCAAGGGTTTGCCAGTGGATCCTCATGACAGTGTGCTGAGTTGTGTGCTCACACGAGGGACCTCTGTGGTTTTGTCAGCTTTTGCACCAAGACACTGGCTGGCAGGTTAGCATGCAGCGGCTGGGGCTCGCCCTGGCCTGGAATCTGGCGTATGCAATTTCTGCCATGCTTCCCCTCCCCTTTCTGCATAGACTGATGAATTCACACATTGAAATTAATGAAGGTTTAGTAGTTAACTTCTGTTACTGTCAATCTTTGTGGGAGCCAAGGGTTCATTAAAAACAGAATACTCCCTCCCCATACAGCACCCTCCCAAAATCCCTTGAGGCCTCGGTAACATAAAGATGGGATTTGCACGTGACCTGTTCAACATCAGCTTGACTTATACAATACAAAGAGAATGTTCATGTGCTGGCGCAGCTGATTTTGCAGTTGCTTTGGTAGCTGGGTTTTCCTTATTGCCATATGTAAACAGCCAAGATAACTTGTATCATGAAGGTTGCAGAGGAGTTCTGCAGCTGCCTGTGCAAGCTCAGGTATGAGCGCAGACCTTTCTGGTGGCAATCTGTTGATTGCCATCACACCATTTACCACATGAGCACTTGCTGAGGTTAAAAGTGCCTTTGAGACAACAGCAGTCCAGCTATAGTCCCTAGAGGGATAACAGATCAACCATGGTTTCTAGCAGTGGCAGCTACAAGAACGTTATGTTACAGTGGTTCGCCCAACCCTGCACCTGTAGACCTGGAGTGAATCTTCCTGTGGAAGTTGAATGGCACAGGCCTGTGCCCAAGTCCTGGGCTGCCATATCTCTCTCTTCCATCTTTGTTCTCAATATTTTTATAGAAGAGAAGGACTTGCCGGAAACATTATGTGAGGACTCGTGAGAAACATTATGTGCTTTCAAATAAGGCATAAAATGTACTCGCTGATCAATTCTCTGTCCTCATTAAGTCTCTCAGAGGTGAGTTCAAGGGAAAAAATAAAGATTGGGAGAGCTTGGAAATGAAGTCTCTTTATTTACAACAACGAAAGAAGATAAGAATACTGAAAAAGGCTGAAACTCAGTGGCTTGAGAGGTGGAGGACAGACTCAGTTATCATAATGTTGTGCAGCTGTACTACCAAATGTATTATTTTCACTTTACTATCAGATATTTAATGTACATGGGTAGCCAGTGTTCTCTTTTTGTTTGTTCTAAATATTTCATATGTGTAATGCAGTATAAGATTGTCCTGGTTTTGGCTGGGACAAAGTTAACTCTCTTCTTAGTAGCTGGTACAGTGCTGTGTTTTGGATTTAGTGTGAGAATAATGTTGATAACACTCTGATGTTTTAGTTGTTGCTAAGTAGCGCTTATCTTAAGCCAAGGACTTTTCAGTCTCCCATGCTCTGCCAGCAAGCAGGTATGCAAGAAGCTGGGAGGGAGCATGGCCAGGACAGCTGACCTGAACTAGCCAAAGGGGTATTCCATACCATGGAACGTCATGCCCAGTATATAAACTGGGCGGGGGGGGGGGGGGAGTTGGCTGGGAGGGGCGGATCGCTGCTGGGGCATTGGTCAGCAGGTGGTGAGCAATTGCATTGTGCATCACTTGTCTTATTTCTTTTTTTTTGTTGTATTCCTTTTCATTACAATTATTATTATTCTTAGTTAGTAGTGTATTTTATTTTTACTTTAGTTATTAAACTGTTCTTATCTCAACTGACGAGTTTTACTTTTTTTTCTTTCCTCCTCCCCACCCCACTGGGAGGGGGGAGGGGGAAGCAGCTGCGTGGTGCTGAGTTGCTGGCTGGGGTTAAACCATGACAAAGATGTAGTTCCCAGTTGTTACAACAGAACAGAGATCGATAGAACAAAAAACCACCCATCAGTGTTTGCACACACTACAAATTTAATGACAGATACAGATAATAATAATAGAAAGTTTATTCCTGTCATAAAGGAAAGGGAAGAAAAAGCAATCAAACTCATACCTTGAATCTGGAATTACAGTTTAAGGGGGGGGGGGGAAATCTTACAATAGTGATCCACTTCAAGTAATTAGTTGTCTGGACTTTTAGACCAAATTTGCACAAAATGTGCAAGGTGAATCATTCTCTCTTGTTCCTGGATAGACACATGAGATTATTTCTGTATTGTGTTCCTGGAAATTATGGGGGTGCACAGAAGAGCATCTTTCTAGCTTCTAGCATGCAGGAAGGTGTCTGTAGCCAGCAAGCTCCTGGCTTCTCATGTGTCTCGGAGGTTTAGAGCCAAAGCTCTGAAACTCAGTTTTTCACCACACAGAGCACTCTGATGTGGGGGCCCAGGGTGTTGCATGATTTTGGGGTCTGTTTGAGGTGAGGCTTGTTTTTTGGATTTGAGCTTATGGTGAGACAGGCAGAAATAGTGTTAATGTACAGCTGTATATTGTGAGTATGTGTTTCCCATTTACCTGACAGATGAAGCTGGTGAAGTTTAATGAACGAATGAATGAATCATGCATTATCCTGTGATGTAGTCCTTGCGAGAAAGAGAAGTACATAAATCTACCAACTGCATAAAAGAGGGAAGGTGAGGGAAAGCACTCAGATAATTCTGCTGGTTTTTCACAATGATGCACTATTTGCTATTTTATTCTTCCCTCGTAGTGTTAAATTTAAAGAGACAACCTTCGTTAAAACAATTCTTCATCCATCGTCAGTTTCTTATGTTTGCTGGTGTTTCAGAAAACATGTAAGATAATGATAATTGTTGAGTTTAGGGAAGAACAGTTTACTTTCTCCCAGTTCATTGTCTGTATTTTGACAGACATAGCATACATTCATTTCACTCTTCCTTCTTGCTTAGGATTTGCACAGAGCAAGAGGGGAAGGGCTAAACATGGGAGGGGAAAAAAAGAAAATGGGATAAAACGTCCTTTATAATGTTCACTGTTGGAGGAGGATAAAAGGAGGATTCAGTATAAAAGACCCCGATTAGGTACGCACTGTTGCATGAGCAATTTAGTTTTAGTTGATTGTTTCCACCAGGAAGTACCTTCAGTGTGAAGAGACTTCTCGGGTTTTGCAGGGAGAAGGTGGCAGTCACGCGCCAGTCCTCAGGGCCTGGGAAGCAGGATGCGAGGACCATGCTCTGCTTTCCACCTGGTCTGCTAAGTGTGCACAGACATTTGGAGACGAGTTTAGATTGCATGTGTCCCTGAGATTGTCTCAACCATGGCAGGGGCGAGAACAAGCCCTGTCCACCTCCAGGATCCAGGAGAACATTTAAGAAGGTGCAGTCATCTTTGCTCATTTCCTTGCTCTTTGTCAAGATTAGGGAGACCTGAGCTTGATAATGGCACCTCGAAATACAGGTTACAGGTTAGGCGCACTCAGTGATGATGTTTTTTCTTTGTCAGTCAACATCAGGGAGGTGAGGGAAATTGGATTGATCGTTAGGCTCTACGTGCAATGAAAGGTCTACACCTTCCGTTGTCTTCCTCCTCTCAGTATGCCTGTGGAGGGACATCAGTGTCTATATCAGGGAGGAGTGGGACTTTTTGTGAGAGAAGAGTGGTGGTGGTGGTGTTACGGCAGAGTGGGAAGGTGAATGCCACCTTACGACTAGCTCCTTGCTGCATGTTCTTTGTTTGGAGTTAGCAGTTTGGTCTGTGGGATGTTTGCATGCAACTTATACATTGGAAGGAGCACACTGGAAGCCATTTGCATTGGGAAGACAATTACAGGTTGAACACATTCATTTTTCCATATGCTTCATTGTGAATATGCACAGAATAACACTGCTTTTATATAGGCTGCTTTTTGATGACAATAACTGTCTCAATGTTTGTTGGAGCTCAAGAACTAAGTAATTTTAAATAGTGGTTAAAATCACAGATAGCTGAAGCTATTTAATGTGTGGATTGTGATTTGGCTCTCCAGTCTTTGTCTTCTTGCCCAGTTTTATCCATTGCAGCACGGCTGATAAAGGGCTGGTGTCGTGCACTGTGCACTCTTTGTCTCGGCCCTGAAGATGCTGACTTCCTCCCTTCTATTTCAGGAGGTCATTAGTGCTGATGAGATTAGAGGTTTATAACTTGAGGTCCAAGTCATTATTCCTAATTTAATCAATGCATTTGAAAATGTTTCCTCTAATAAAATTGTAATGACTACGTGATTTGTCATGCTTATCAAAAACATGGTTTTAACATTTTCATATTTAGAGGCACTGAGCTTCTGGAGAGGAGTATACATTAGTACATCATTGCTGGGCCAATTTCCTGCCTCTCCATCTCTCTCTCCAGTAAATCAGAATAACCTAGTCAGTGTAATCACAGTGATGTACAGCCAGCGTGCAACTGGAGTCAGGCCTTCGCAAACAGCTTAAAATCCTGGGAAAAGTCCCTTGCGCGAGCAGGATTGCTTCTCTGCCGCCACTTTCATCATTCAGCTGTGTGCTTTCCCTCCATATGAAATAGACTATTAGCAGGCTTGTGATAAAGGAGAAAATAATCATCTATAATGTAGAGGTTTGACTGGAGAAATGGCTTTTATGTTGCAAGGGGAATGAGATAAATAGCCCCCCACAGTGGGAACTGAATTACTAAGGCGAGGCGAGAGCAGCAGTGTTACAGCAGAGCTGGGTGTTTGTTCAGAGGCTTGCGGATAAAATTAATCCAAATGCTTGGTTTTCAGGAATGTTCCTGGAACGTGTTAGGACTACTATTTAATTCAAATTACCTCTGTTTTTAAACAGTCTGCTGTATGCATTTTGGTTCAGGCAGGTGAGGAAGGAGCAGGGGACATGAACTTACTGTGTGCCAGGTAGATTAGCCCCTGTTTGAACACACAGCTCCTGTTTGAACACATAGCCGCTGCTGTTTCATGTGCTGCTCCCCCAGCTCAGCTTCTGCAGGGCGAGGCAGGGACGGAAATCATGCAAGTCATTTTGATCTTGCAGGTGACGAACTGATGCAAGGAGGGAGAATTTGACTGTGTTTAAGGTCAGGTGAGGGATCTGTGGGAGGGCTGACATTTTTATTAGTTCTCAGGGGCCTTGCTTGGTGTCCAAAAAGCAGGGTGGAGGAGATGCAGGGGTGAATGCAGTCATGATGGAAGGGCTGATGCCAGGCAGTCTCTCTGCAGTGCCAGCAGAGGGGTGTCAGCTCACTGGGATTCCCCGCTTGGACTTTGGGGGTGTTGGTGCTCCTCGCTGCTCCTGGAGAGGAAGAGCCTAGTTGTATGGCAATGCTTGGGATATAAATGACCAAGTCCTCCTGCCCTCTGCCTCTAACCCTAAGCCACTCGCTGCTCCTCAGGCAACAGTCCAAAAGCAGCATGTGGGTGAAAACACCAAGAGAGGTTTTTGTCTGCGTTGTAGTAGCGCGGTGGCGGCAGCAGCACGGTGGCTGGTGATACGGCAGCGTAACTGGCAAATCGCAGTAGGCAGATGGCAGGTCTCACACTAAAAGAGAGGATGTGTAAACGACCAAAGATAGGTTTTAACAGTCTTTTTCAAAGCCAGAAGTTTGTCACTGTATGAGCTCTCAGTCTAAACATCCCTGTGAAATTTCAAGCCTGAAGTCTACTAGTGGTTTATTAAATAGTTTTGGCAACTGAAACGGATGCTGTGAATCACTGTGTGCATGCCTGAGTGCGGGGTGTCTTGGATGTCTCAGGCATTTGTCGTTCAGCGCAGGCCAGCCAGACTGTGCCCCCTGCCTCTGCACTGGCTGCCGGGCTCCCCCCGGCTGGCCAGCCCGCCTCGGGTCTGCCAAGGATGAGCAGCAGGAGAACTGACCCTGGGAAAGAGTCGTGCACAAAATGCTTGGGTTTGTTGACAGGTTAGGGCAGAGCCATTGCTGGTGAAGTGGTGGCATGTTGGGTGTCGCTGTGCTGCCTGGCCGCCCCTGGCCGGTCTCTGCCTTTGGGGGTCCGCTGGGGCCATGTGCCTCTGGTGCCGCTGGAGGGGTTGGTTCAGTATGGCCTTTGGTCTCAAGGATCAGAACTGTTGATCGCCTTCTGCATCCTCCATCTTTGCTGTGCACGGCTGCATGGTGCGTACTGCAGCGCACCGGCTGGAGGGGTTAGTGGGGACGTGCCTGCGCTCTGCAGACAGCTGAAAAGAGCAGGCTGGCTTTTCTTCCATTCCAACCTCTATTCTTTCTTTTTTTTTTTTTGGCTGATCCGTTTTAACAGTGAGACTCAGTTAAGGAGAAGAGTATTTCCTGTACAGCGCAAATTGCCATGTGCAAATGTGTAATGTAATTCAGGGCTGTGGAACTGCCATATCCTGTACGAACAGCAGCACTGGAGCTGCCCATTAGTGATATCCATTTTCTTTTTTCAGCCTTTTTACTACTGCAGAGAAATAATTTTCACTTCCTGGCACCTGACAGGTACAATGATGTTAGGTACCTCAGCAGTGAGGAAAGAGGGATAAATGCGGTCACTGAGAACACAGAAACAAATTACCAGAAAATTAGGCTCAAACCATTAGCAGCTTGAGCAGCAGATCCTCATCAGATCAGTAGCAACCCAAAACTAGCTCTAGTGATTAAACTACCCTCCTTTTATCAACGTCGATAGTGCAACTCTCGGTAACATTTGTTGAGAAGTAAATGTGCTCCCTGGAGAACGGAGGTTTCCTTTTTCAGGTGCTCTTTTAATGAGGATGGAAAGTTGAACTGAGCAAGGTGTCAAAAGCTCTTTAGCTTGTCCACTTCTGAAGTGTGCTGCCCATGCTTGAGGCCACTTCTACATGGGCCTCCGTTTATTACTTTTCTCTTGTGTTTATAATTTCTTCACCCCCTTCGTGTATCAGTATTCTTTTTCCTTTTTTTTTCTTTGACTTGCTCTCTATGACTAATGCCTTAATTTTTGTTTATGTTCCCACTCTGCTTAAGGGCTCCCCATTCACTGTAAGAGTACATTGCAATATGCAACATTTTATTGTCTCTCTTATTTAATCTGTAGCCAGAAAATGAAGTTAAGCCATGGAATGGGCTTTATTTGTGGAATCAGAGAAAGTGTTTCTGCAAATAGCCAGCAGCATCAGTAGGGCCTGGTTGCGTATGATGCTGGGCCCAGCCAAACCATGCGTGAACTTAGAAACTCAGGCTGAAGCTGGTGGCTGGTTTGAGGCTGACGAACAGAGTTTATAACTCTGACTCCTTTGAACCAAACAGAATAACCTCTGGAAACATCAGAAACAGCAGCTTTGGAGAAAAGAGCTGCAGGTCTCACTTCATGCCAGTGATCCTGTGGACCTTGGATGTAGATTGAACAGTCTGTTGATTAAATAGTTGTGAATTTGATGGTAATAGCAGGGCCAAAAGGGACCTTGGGGAAGGCCCCTTGGAAGCTGTTGGTAAATGAGTGCTGGTGTGTCAGACCACGTTAGCTTGTTTGAAGCAATTAGCAGTCGGAAGAAGTGGAGTTAGGCTTCATTAGAGCAGCAGCTCTGGAAAATGGGTATTGCACTGTGTGGTTCTTCCGTTATCACCTCTCCCAGTGAAACTCACTGATGAATATTTTTGGAGAGGTGGAAGGTGGTGTTCAGCCATTGCATTTGAGTCTCACCCAGATGCGGGTCTGCAGTGCCTTGCCTGGGGGGAAGCTGAGGCAGAGGAGCGCGCACCTGTGTGTGTCTGCATGGGGTGATGTACCAGCAGTGGAGTTCAAGGCTTTGGTTTTGCTAAGGGGCCATCTTTTGTCTGACCAGCGAAAAAGCTGTTTGGAGTTTCCTCAGTCATGCATTAGGCACACACCGTACTGATATGCTGCATTTAGGAGCTATTTGCTTTTACATTCCCCTGCTATTTGAATAATAGAGTTTAGCTGGGTAGTCCCTGATCCTGCAAGCATGTAATTGGCAGCAAGAGGTATGTTTAGTAAGAAAATACAACCCTGGGACTTAAGTCAGTGGTGTTCAGTCCCTGATGCTGGCTGAGCAGAGTATCGCTTTAAACTATTGCTCTTAGGTATTTCCTCTTTTTTTTATTTACGTTAGGGAGAAGGTAAATCTGTTCAGCAGCATCTGTGCATCACCACTGACATTTTAATTTTCAGTTAAAAGATTTTAATTAAAATCTGACATCATTTGGTGTGAAAAATGAGAATGAATTGAAATTATACATGCAGACTGAACTAATGTCAATTTATGTATTGGTTTCAAGAACAGCTCTATCTGATTAATCCAAGCAGTAGCAGTGTATGCTGGAGGGGGCTCTGGTTGCTCCTTTTGTATAATTCTGCCATTATTCTACCAAGGTAATTATAAGGAGAGAAGTCTTATGCTAGTTTTCCCACTTTCTCTCTGCTGGAGTTCTTCCTCTCTCGTTCTGCTTCTCTTTCTGGATGCTCTCTCCCCTTCTGGATGCTGCGTAATCATCACAGCAAGACATGATTGCTCTCTGGGCTTCAAGGCGATATTTGTGTGGGAGAAAATGTTTGCTCTTGAAATGGCTCAGAATGTACCAAGATTTTTATAATTTTACAGGTTGCACTTGGAAAGGAGGTGGTGAAATCCCTTCACGGCTCCGTCTTAGGTGTGTGTCAGTGCATGATGTGTGCTCGCACTGCTGTATGCCTGTGCTCGTACCCACATGTCCTGACTCAAGCCACAGGACTTAAAGCAGCTTTATTCTCAATTCCCTATGTTATTCACAAATGGAGTATAAACATGTCCAGGATGTGTATTTAAAATACTTTTATTTGCCAGACATTGTCTGTCTCTCTGCACAGGCTTAAATAGGAAAACAAGAAAAGATTTTCCAGGCCTTTTAGTCCCATTCTTCCCTGTAGCATAAACACCTGGATCTCGTAGACTTAAGAGACATTTTCTGTCTCTAAAAATTCTGGTTAAACTATGGGCAGCGTGTCATTTTCTTAGTGAGGCTGTGCACATGGACTGCTTGTGAACCTGGTTTTGCTTTTGCATTGGACCAGCTCTGCACAAAACTCTGCTGAAATAAACGTTTTTCGTGTCATCACTGTTGAAGCGTATAAAAAGGAAATGGCAGAGGTAATGGGGCACTTCCGTGTATCTTTTCTGGTATTGCATGAACAAGAACACTCAAATACAAAAAGGAAAAACGATTACACTGAAACTTTTAAGTAAGAAACCAACATTTGGTATTATCCAAACTGAACTGTTTATTACAACTTGCTTAATTATTGGAGAACTCATGGTCAAAGGGATATGGTTTAGGTTAAGAGGTTTCAAGTCCATTTCTCCTGCCTGCCCTCAGATCATGTTTATGGTCAGAAATGAAAAGGATTATCTTTCAGATATCTAGTCTGTTTTTTCTGAAGATATCCCAAGAAGTCTAGTTGAAAAAACATTCAGGAATGGTGTGCAGTGTCTTTTCTGCACTTGCAAAGAAACGCCTTATTTTACTAAGACAACTGTTTGACTTATTTTTACTGCATGCTGATATATTCCTACCATGAAGATGTGATTCACAAAACATATAGGTTTGATACAGAGTTAGAGCAATCTCTGAAAACAGACGGGTGGTTTTGTGGCTCAATATAACAGCGTGTCAGCAACGTTCACGGCTCCTCTGCCCTCTGCTTCCTGCACGACTGTGGGTGAGTCTCTGAGATCAGCAAAACACTAAAATATCTTTTAAGTTTCACTGAATACAGTAGATCCATGTTTAAACATTTCATTGACTCAGCAAGAGCTGGGGATGTATCATCAGCTCTATGTTTCATGCAAAGCAAAGTAGCTGAACTTCTGCTTAAGTGAATGTTACTCTGGAGTTAGATCTGTTGCTTCAGTGGTTGATATGTAAGTACCTCTAACTCTATATACAATGATATATGACATCAGTACTTGAGCTTTTCAGAAATGGGATGCAAGGAAAACCTGCTTCATACCCTGTCTTGTATGTTCTCCTACTCGGATTTCAGAATTTGATTTCAAGCCCTGTGTTTTCAGGCAGCAGAGAAAGAGAAAACTCCCCAAGTTTAGCATTAAGGTATCCAGAATGAGTGTGCCACCAAAAGTAAGCTATAAACCCTGGAAGGTTACAGCCCAGCACAGTTAATACTCTAAAAATATTCTGCCCTTCAGTTCTTCACAGGTTTAGTTACTTCCCTTCTACCACTTCCGATAGCCATGTTGACCCTGAAAGCAAAGGATGTATTTAGACCCCTTCCGAATTTACCCTTTGTAATTTAGTATTTTGGCTAATTTCTGGATGGTGTGGTTTTCCTAGTTTCATACACTTTTCTAATGCTGCATGTGAGTTTATTCTGGGACATGTTGTTACTGATAGGAGAAAATTATGTTTTCTGTCAGGGTTTAGGAAGGAACTGATGATTGAAGTTGGGTTGTGCCAGCCTTTTAACACAGAAGCAGCACAACTGAAATCTCTCTGTGTCGGTGTGGTGGTGCACAGCGCTCACTGAATGACCGTGCTTCACTTGGAGCACTTAGACCAGTGTTTGCATTTTCAGATACCAGCAAATGGTTGCAGGGTGAAGCATTCATTTTTCATGAGGGCAATAATGCCATTTCAGTTTGCTGTGCTACAACAGTGTGCTTTGATCAATAGAGAACATTCAGCAATTACAGAGTATCTGACATGCCTCAATTTACCTGGTAGCTGAAGAACTCATTGACAGATAATTTGATTGGCTTTGGAAAATGAGTTAGAAATGTATTATTTTCCAAAGTACACAGTTAAAAAATGTTTGCCACTTTACTGCCTACAAAGAGTTGATTATTTTTCTTCTCTCATTTAATGATGATCCCAGCTGAAAACATTGTCTGGAAAAAAAACTTTAATTCATTTTTTTCCTGTATAGGCAGAAAGAGGAAAATATTTTCCATAAGCTTCAATATTGATTCAAAATTGGAAAACAGCAGAGACAAAACCCACTGAAATTAATGAGCTATGGAGTTTACTGTCTATGGTAGTTCTAATAGATTTTTTTTTTTTAATCTACCTGTAAATTATCTGGTGCTACTACAGTGTTTTGTACTGTTCTCCTGACTCTCGGTATACCTTAAAAGAATGTAGCCAGAAAATATGGTATAATTAAGAATGGGATTTCCGTGAACCTCATACATTGCTCCTGTGGGCTAGATTCTGCTTTCGTTACATCGAGGTAAGTAAAAAACAATTGCTTTGTGTGAACTAAGAGAATTTAATCTGATTCAGATTAATAATAGCATTAGGGCATTCGTATTTTACTGCTGCCCCCCTTGCTGAACTACAAGACTGAAGTGTGTGCATACCATTCAGTGTATACAAAGACATTGTGCAGACTGTTTTCTATGTTTTCTATATTTTTGCTTTAAGATGCCTGATGATAGTGTTAGAAACTGCACTGAAAAAACAATGTATGCCGTATGCAATAAGTAGAGCTGTTGTGCAATTACATAAGGTAGTTCAGATGAAAGAGTCACTATGTTCTGCGTCTGAGAGAGGAGACTTAATTAAGACAGACAAATTCTCCTGGGTACAACAAAGCAGTTCTCTGGATACAGCCCTGATTATACTGTAGTTCTTTTAAATGCATTACCAAAGTCTTCATTATTATAATTAAACAGATATAAAATACGTCTACCCTTCATTGCATAAAGCTTTGCTTTAGGGTTAAGACTGGAAATTTCATTAAGAGCTTTGAAATTGAAAGCTGACAGACAAAGCAAATGAATTCTATAATTTTCTGAAAAAGACATCATTTTTTAATTATTGTTCTTTTTGGTCTTCCATGAAAAGACAGACACATTAAAAAAATAGCTAAATGGCATATTTACAGCAATATGATTTTCCTGTGGCCACCAGCTAGAAAGAAAATACAGTGTCATCTGTCAAAACGGAGCTCAAAAGTTGGCTTCTCCCAAGTGTGCTGGATTTGGAGCAGTCCAGCCTGAGAATGAGTGCCTATCCCCTGCTCGCCAGGGTGTGGGGCACTCACTGCTGCCGGCTGCCTGCCAGGGTGCTTTCTTGCCCGCCTCTGGTCTCTTTTTCCATGAGTTAGTAAGTGCTGCAGCTAAATGGAGGTGTTTTCTTTTACCCTTTATTTACCTTGGAGCAACGCGTTGGGGAGTGTTCATTGCTCATACGCCCACCTAAAGGAACTGATGAAAAATAAGAAAGAAGGAAAGAGGGAGATAATTCTTTTAGAGCAAGAAAAAGGCTTTTACTTAAATTTTATCTTTTCACCATATCTGCTTATGTAAAAACCACACTGACAAACTTAGAATCTATTTCCCTGGTGGGAGGGATTAGCTCTAAAAGTCTTGAAAAGCCAGAGCACTGATGTTTGAAAAGGACTTGAGGGGATGTTGGATGAACAAATGCACAGGCACACATCTTTTATGCTGAATAGGATATTAACAAATGAACAGTGTGACCATGGGGACTAAATGTGTGTGTAAGTGTTCATGAAATTAAAGCTTAAAATGAGCAACTGCTAAATTACACAGTTGTTGCAAATCATAATCTATTTTAAAGGGCCCATTGAATGGACTGTGAGTTCTGAGCTGATTTTTTGTCCGTGGAAAACTGGTTCCTAGTGGTTAGTGGCATTTTCCTGTGAATACCTTTTCTTCAGGTTTTTTATGCTTCTTGTAAATAGCTTCCATCCTTTCGTGACTCTAAAGTAATGTAGAAAGTGTCATGTTTGCTTGGCAGGCGTGGCTTTTGCTTAATTCTCTGCAGCATAATTATAAGTCACACATTTTGTCCTGGCTTTTGAGCCATAGCTCACTTACAGCTCTTGCCACCGTTTGTGCACATTTGCAAAATTAAACATTGCCAGTATTTAACAGATGTCTTTTAGGTCCTTCTCGAATTGCTTTGGGGAGCATGCCTGTTGGTGTTAATGACAACTGTGCATAGTCATATCACAATGACATAGTGATAGTAAGGGAAGCTTGTGGTTTAGCAATGGGGCCTGTGGCTTTCCGTCCTCAAGAAGGCAGATACAAAACTGAGACCTCCCAAAACAAAAAGCTTCCCAAAACCACTGGCCCGGCTGCTCCCGCCCCTGCTGCTAGACGCCCCCTTTTCTACCATGCATATCACCCCCAAGCGAGGGGAAGGATGAAGACCTTGGCAGAGACTGCCTTGTCTCTGAAGATACTGAGATTTGTGTTTCAGAAACATTTTTGAGTCTTATGGAAATCATGAGTCCAAATCCAGAGCAGATAGTGTTTCCTAAGGGGTCTTCCTGGGTCATGAGCAGAACTAGAAGCCAAGGGGTTTCCACTTTTCTGGTTGCAAACCCAACATTTTTCTTCTTGCTCTACATTTTCTAAATGTTGCAAGTGTACAAAACTATTGGAGAGTTGAGGTGTTATTTTCGTCTCATAAAGTACTAAGTTATGTTGCAGTTACAGTATAATTGTACTGTGGTTAGATTTTTTTTTTTTAATACCCCTATTGCCACTAAATCATAATGTTTAAATATTAGCTGGATGGTATCAATTACACCAGGTTGGTGATGTACTTAAACTGTAAAAATGCATGTGCTGTGTGAAAACTAAGGGACCATAATATTCAGGCATGCAGCTAATTTACTTGTGAGAAAAAGGAATTATAATTATTTAGCAAAATGTATGACCAGAATAAAATTACATTACAATTGCAGTCCTGTATTTATTTTTAAAAAAACCAAAAAACCCTACCAATTTTTCTCTCCCTAAAACTTGAGCTCTGGGAAGTAGGAGAGCTCTGCCCTTGAAGGTGGGTAGTTTTGAAGAAACGTGATAAAAATTGTAGCACATCACCATAGCAAATCAGTTATTATTTAAATAAATTGGATGTTTATGATGCTGCAGTTTGCTGTGAAGGCTTATCAAAGCACTTGTAACCTACATCATTTACTCCTGATTTTGATGAGTAATGCAAACATTCAGTGTCTGCATTGCTAAAAATTTGGAATACACCTACTTAGTAGATTCACATAATATGATTTAATGAGGCTACCACAGCTCTCTCTTGAGTGCTTATTTCCTTTGTATTAATGGGGAAATCTGTGTTTTGCTTTTAAGGGAGATGTTTAATTTGTTTTACTGTTGCTAAGTAGACCGTTGAAATCATTGTTTCGCTTGCACGTCGGTTTTAGCCCTGTCAACTCCTTTATCAGTGTAGCAGCATGTTTCATGGCTTGACACAGTCTGCTCTTATATCAGTAGGCATAATTTATAGCTACAACCTAGCTTTTCAGCCTAAGGACGTTGGAGGTGAATATATTGTATGCACTGTGCACATGGTTGCAAAGCTAAAAAACTGTAGATGGGAGTAAAATACTTCAGAAATTGTTGAGTATGTGTATACATACAGACATGCCTCGATACTCATATGTACACTTTGCAGAGGAGCAATCAGAAAGTTTTCCCTAATCCTGGTTTTGTGATGAAGTTTGTTGACGAGGGATAGTAAAGCACAAGTAGGACAACCCAAGTCCACAGGCATGCCATGTGTGCGCGGAGGTGGAACACACACCCACCCACGCCAGGCGAGCTGGGGAGTGCTGGGGCTGCCGCAGGGATCTGTCTTGTGGGTTCCCGTGGAGGTGGTGCCTGTACCCCCGTGGAGAGCCTGCACACCAGCTGTGCAAACTCCTACACCTCAAGGACACTTTCCTAAATGATAAACAATTTCCTTGGAGGAGCTAATGCATTTATTGGGTATGCTGAAAGCTGCTTTTCTCTCTCACAGAAGGCTGGGGCCTTTAGACAGCACACTCAAGGCAAAATTTCACCCCCAAGTGCATTATAGACCAGCTGAAACAATGCTGCTATCTTGCCCACAGAGTTCATATTTGGCTTTACGTATTCTATCTCAACCTATTTAATAATTCAATTATGAATCAGAATTTAAAAAAAAATTCCCATTAAACCAGTTTCATTACCTTATTTTATTTTTTTTTTTGTAATTTCATTGCTAAATTTAAGGATTGGGGTTGATCGGAATCAGCATGAATGTGATTAATGAAGAAATAATTTAAGTTGATTAAAAAGGGTTTAAAATAATGTGATTAGACTATGGAGATTTGGGTGGCTTATTGGATTATACATTTTATTCCTGGAGGATTGTTGTAAGATTCAGAATGAAATTAAATTGGTCATCCTATTTTGGGCCCCCAGTGCCTGATAATCTCCAGTGCTATGATACCAGACCAGAAGGCATAGTCATGTTCAACGGTTTTCTCTGGAAAAATATAGGATTGAATTTTTGAGCTAATACTTAAATAATCAGGCCAGAAGACACCACTGAAATCTGGTCCTTTCTCCATTATATAGAGCTTAAATGAAATCATGTTTGATCTCATGGGACATCCTTTTGGAAGGAATCAGGTGCTGATGAATACCTTTTTAGTGATGGAGACTCTCCTATCCTTGGGAGGTTGTGACCATTGTCAGCTGTCCTCACTGTGGGTCATTTTTGGTTTGGTTTTGGGTTTTTTTTGGTGGGTTTTTTGTTTTTGCTTTTTTTAAGTCTTAGCTTTACTTTGAATGTGTTGACTTCCAGGTATTGAAAGGATGTATCACCTGACAGTACTGACCTTTATATTATCATCTATAATCTGTGACAATGTCAGTCTACGTCTTGAGTTTCTACGGGGTCCATAAGGAAATGTAATTTGAAGGACTTCTTAAAATACATTGATTCACTATTTAATTAAACTACTCAATTGAAACCATTACATTCTGAATAAAAGTGCCCAGATACGCCTTTATTAGGGCATAAGAAGTGTCCTTTAAAGTTATTTCTTATATTAATTTGGGCTTCTGCAATTGCTAATGACCAGACAATGTGTGTATTGAACTAAAAGAATCTGGAATTTCTTACTCGAATGTGTTTTCCAAAATATTCCCGATTCTTGTGGCTCTTGTGAACTCTCTCCAGTTTTCAAGGTAGTTCCTAAACTGAGGGTATCACATGATGGACAAATACAAAGATATTAGAACTTTTCTATCCTGAGTAGATATTATGGTTATACAACCAAGTATACCATTGCAATCTTTTTGTTACATTCTGTGCTGATCATCTGTGATGACGAAGTTGGAGTTTTTTTCCAAAATTATTGTTTCCTGGATCAGAGTCCTGTAAATAAGGCCTGCCCCTTGTGTTTCTAGATTTATGACCTCATATTGGTCCTTATTGGAACATGGGGGTGTTTTATGCATTGCTTGTCAAGCAGTCTTTGGACTTTTGATCACTGACCCATATTCTTTGTTATTTATCGTTGTTCAAATCTTGGCTTTGTGTCATCGCCAGAGTCCATGTATATTGATACTATGCTTTCTTCCAGGTCACTCTAAAAATGCTAAATAGCATTGGGCTAAGAACAGGTCCCTGCAGGACCCCATTTGAAGCATATCTACATGATGAGTGTTTCACATCTACTGTTGCATTTGAGACATATCTTTTATCTTGTGTTTGATCCATTTAATGTCTTCTGAGTTTATTTTTATTGCTATGTCTTCTTAATCAAACGTCATTCAGTACAAGTCAAATGCATTGCAGAAACCATGATATATTACAGAGTCTAAGTATATTACAATGACTTTATTATGCGTATCAACCAAACTTTTAATCTCTCAAAAGAAGAGTTATCAGGTGAGTCTGACAAGCTCTGTTTTCCATAATGTTGGAAATAATAGTTAATGCTAATCATCTTTTTATTCTTTCTTAATAAAACCTTTTTTCAGCTTTTCCATTATTTTGACAATGAAAAATACCCACTCACAGATATGCTGCAAATCCAGCATTCAGAGGTGTAATGAAGGGGAGTACCAGTGGGGCAAGTTTTGTCTTAGACAGGTCTTTCTAAACTCATTTGGCTTTTTCTCCTGAGTTACTACAGGAATTCTCTTACTGTCATTTAGTGAATAAATGCTCTTTTGTACTATTAACACCACCGGTGTTCCTGCTTGGTGATGGACTGCTGGTGGGATTCAGCCTCTTCCTAATATATTCAAATGAACTGTCTGGACCTTCTCTTTTATAACTGCCACCTGCCACCAAACCCTTCTCCTGCTTGTATCAACTCTACTGATTGCTGTTTCCTCCTTTGTCTATTTTCTTCCTTTACTAATTTCCTTATTTTCCTTACTTTGCTTTATAACCCACACCAACAACTTCTCTTATTTTCAGTTCGTAATGTATTGCTTTCTTGTAGCTGGTTTTCTTTCGTGTTCAAGAGACGATGTTTTTAACCAGCATAACCTTCTTTCTGACTTGTCTGGCTCAGGTAGTGTTTTCCATGGATTCATTGAAGAAAGTTTAGATGGTTTACCTACAGATCATCCTTTTCTGTCAGGTTTTAAGGAGGACTTCCCACAGATGCAATGGAGTTCTCTTTAAAATAAAAAAAAAAGTCAAGTTCAGCTAGGTCAGATTTTTGCAATTCTCTCTCAGTGAAAGTCCTTAATTTTAGTTGTGCGGTTTTTTGTTTTTTTTTTTTCCTCTAAACAAGGGATGCAGAGAAGGTCTTGCTCAGATTTAATGTCTGTGTCTGAATTACTAATTTCTTCAAAATACTTAAGGTGTATGTTGTTTCAAAGAGATGCAGAAATAAATGAAATCATTGCAGCTAAAAGCCCACAGGAAGGTGTGTGCATAGTGTGTTTTGTTCATGTTTGAATTTTTGTGTCGTGGGATGTGGTGCATGATGCTGTTCTCCCAGGCACCCAGGTGACATGGAAATAAAAAGCCCATCTTCTATAGTTTCAAAGGCTTCAAGCCCAGTAGGTTCTTTCTGCTTTGAATGCTAGCACTCTGAGTTGTGTGGATCACTGGGGTTACTGCCACAGTTTATTCTGCACGGGGAGTGCAGCCTGTGCAATCACACCGAGACTTGGGCAGTATGAGGAGGGTGGCCATGGCAGCATGCACAGCAAGCTGTGGCTTCCCTGCTAGCAGGACCATGGGTGAGGACCCTGAAGCTGGGTCAGGTATCTTCACATTAGCTCACAGGTGTAGGTGTGACTGCACCCACCCCTGTGCTAATGTACGGAGCAGTGTCTAAATCTTCTACGGACAGTGGGAAGTTGCTCCAGTGTCTGTGTTTTGGAAGGACATTGTGGCAGTGTCCTCTGACTCACTGCGGAGCTGTCATATCTCTGACTAGCAGAAGAGATGAACATTAATGCTGTGCTGAGATGCACAGATATTGCAGTGCTCATTTTCCTATTCCCTGGGGCCATGGCAGCCCTTATGTCAGGGTAATGCTGTAACTCTCAGTGAGCCTGCACAGTGTTTGATAGCAATATTTTAGAGTCCTCCTGGTCACGGTGCTCAGAGCTGTCGGGAACATGCTGAGACTCCGCATCTTTGGTGTTTCCCAGCTCTTGATCTTGGATCTTCTTCATTTTTTTCTACTGCAGGTTCAGCCTGGTTACATACCCTGTAATGCCTTTGCTCCATGTCAGTATAATGAGTGGATGGAGCATAGCTTCCCATCTGTCCCTTCTGTGGGACATCTGACCATTGTCTCCAGATGTGGCTCTTTCTACTGTGATCCAGGTTTTGGTCAGTACGAGGCCTCATTGCTGCAGTCACCTCTGTAAATGTGAAATCAATGCAGAAGTTTTATGTAGGTGTAAATGAGGTAAGTTCATGTTGCCTGAACTCCACCAGTTACTTTTGGTGCTGGCTTGTCTCCAGATTGGATTTAAGGCATGCATTTGGTCTATTACATCTAAGTAACTTCCAACCTGAGAGACTCTTTTGCTGTGCCACCTAGTAAGAGTGGTGATCAGCTCAAATTCTCAAAATGGGTACTTAATAAGGACCCCTGATTTGGTTACTCACCTCTCCTCCCTGGTCTGAAACAGCACTATCTGTTGGACTCTGGTACAGACTGCTCAGTACAGCTTACTTATCTGCAGATGGGGGCTGATAGCTGTGGTCTGCTTTGCATGGAGGGAGGAGCTCTGTAAGGCAGGTCTGTGATTGCTGTAGGGTTAGTTGCTTTAAGTAGACACCCCTTTTAATTTTTGCCTCAGATGCATTCAAAGGAGAATCTGTAAAAGAATGAGGGTCTGTACGATGGAGCTCTCCTGGGAATGCTGCAGCTGAGATCTCATTTTCCCAGGGCTTGCTGCTACTGCTTCTGCTTGAAGACAGAAAGTGTCTTTCTGTCTTTCTCAGTTTTCTGTTCCCTTAGAGCATGGGGATAAGTTCAATCCATGTCCAAGGTGCCCTCGGAGACTCTTAAGCGTTACGGCCTGCGAGCAACCCAAATACGTGGAAATAACAGAGCATTTGGGAGTGGCAGTGGTTGGAGACATTACATCCAGTAGGCTGTGTCAGTCCCTTCCAAACTAAAAACTTCCTCCCAGCTGGAAGTAGGTCTGGCACTTGGGGTGTCATAAGTGAAGATATTGTTCCACAGGGAGAATGAAGAGGATCCATGAAAAAATCTTCTGCCTGAGGTGGGGTCTTCCATAGGGTTATACAGAGATGTCATGTGTATGTATTGAAGTGTCATACAGGAATTTATTTCTCACTGTAGATGTTGCTTAATACATAAAAGGATAGGTACTTGCACCTTTATTTAAGGACTGTCCTAGTGGAAACCAGTTGGATGATGAAGTGTAAAGAGAAAACTTCAGGAACAATGGTGGCAGAAGGAGCCGTGAAGTGGTAGCCTCATTACAGGCATTCATGTTCTTGTGCCCTTGGAAGCTTCTTGACTTTGGCTTCATGACCCTAATTATAAAAACAAGTAGAAGTAGTAACTTCAGTGTTGTACCATGCCAGAAAATAAACCCTTCTTGCATTTCGTGGTTTCCATTTCCAAAAAGTGTTTCCAGATGGAGTCTTTATGTGCTACTGCTTTTTTCTTTTGCTCTTATTTGTCATTTAAACAGCAAAGGTAAATTTTCTTCAAGGTAAAATTGAATAAATTTGGCAATGCTAGTGATGTAAAAAAGAAAAGCAAACACACAACAAAGCATTCCTTGAACAGCAAATCATTTTGATTTGGATGTTTTTCTCGAAGATCTCCTCCAGACATTCTTCTCTCTTTCTCTCTCTCCAGCCTTACACTCCAGTATTTGAAAGGGATTTTTGGTAGTGGAGGGAAAGAGGAAAGCACACGAGCCTTTATAATGTTGCATCCTGTTGAACTTCTCTAGTGGGGACCACTCAGCATCCCAGAATAGTTAAGATACTGTCTTCACTCTGTTTTCCTGCCCTCAGGGTGCCCATTTTGCAGGGTGACATTTCCTCCCCTTTTGATGAGAAGCTGACTGTAAAGTCATTATTGCAGGTCTTGGTGACAGTCCACTACCCATACCCGATGTCTGGGTAATCCTGGGGAGTTGAGAAAAGCCCACTGTAAATGCCGATATTACTGTTCCCCATGACACTTTTCTTTCCCCTGTGTCTGAGATCCCTTAGTCGTTGCTTTCTCATGAATGATGATAGTGCTTAGCCTTCTGTGTGGAGCTTGAGCTCGAGTTAAACTGCTAGTTAGTGACAACTAGCTGGATTTGCAGACATGCTGGCATGACTATTTTGGTATTTGGAAAATTGTTGGACACTCTGTTCTCGTATATCTGTCCATGTCGTATTTTTGGTCTGCCTTAAATTTTCTGTTTATTCCATTATGTGTGTATTCAGCTTTTAAGAGCGCATGTGTTAAACTTTGGATCCAGTCTTTATTCCACTTGTGCTCAAATCCCTGAATTAGCAGGAATTTTGCCTTGAAGAGGCTACCGATGTCAATCCCACAGCACTAACATCTGCTCTCGCAATCTGTTGAGCTGTGCCGTTAACCTAAGTGCGACTGGCAGTGTCCCTGCGGCTGCCTGCGCCAGTGATGAGGTTGTTTGGTTGTTCAGCCCCTGTGCAAAGGTAGTTGCTTTGTGCCACGAGTTGTCAGCATGGACGAATTTTGAGTAGGTAACCTTTTCTTTGTTGTCCTGTGAGTCATCACAGAGGGTATCTGATACTTACATCCTACAGGCCTTGCCAAGAAAGATTAGAGGGAGTTCAGCTCATTAATTTGTTGTGATATTGGTTCTCCTCACAGCCTCTGCTAAAATCTGCACAATGGGCAATCCTGGGATGCTTTCTGAGGGTGACCAGAACATGGCTGAGATTCACAGAAGAAATCTTTGTGACTTAGTAATGAATACCAGTTTCCAATGATCATTGCTACCTGTAGTAATCACGTACTGGTACTGTGGGTTCAAGCTTTGAGTCGCATCTCTGATCAGATGGACTAAGCCTCACACATGCATGAGATCCAGTTGCAGCCCTGGCCCCAACATTGACTTTCTGTGTTCTCTTGGATAGTTTATATAAACCTTCCCTGCACTGACTGACTTCATTACAGAAAAATTACACCATCATTTGTCAACCGGCTACATGGTGCTTTGAGCACCACTAGTGACTTACTGACTTCTTTATTTAACGTTTAAAAGTACATTTTCCCACCACGAGTACTGTAAAGCTTTAAGATTTTCAGGGACTGGGATTCTGTCTGTGTATAACTGAAATATCTAGAAGCATCTCAAAAAACTTCACCCTGTAGAGCTGGTTAGTTTCTCCTGGAAAAAAATGATCAGGTAATCAGTTGGCCAATTAAGTGGATCATCTGGAGTTTCCAGAGCAGATAGCTTTTAGGATGCACCGTTTATCACGATCTATTTGTGAGGACAGACTAAGCTGTCTGTTATTGATTTCTTAGTGCTAGGTTCATGGGAAATGGCAAAGATCAGAATAAAGCTTTTCTTTTAGCAACAGTGATACTCACTGGTGAAAATGTGAATTGGTTTTTGGGGAAATAGCTCTTAACTGCACTTAACAAGTTTAGCTCTCAGCATCATTACTGAATTTCGCAGAAGCCCTGCAGCTCTTTAAGGGCTTTTGGTGTCTTCAGGTAAGTGATGCTTTTTGCCCTTCTTATGCTCCTTAGCAGAATCCTGGAAGACTGCCAATGCTTTAGAGACCCTTCAGGTAACTTAATTTCAGACAAATAATAATTCATAAGCTTGACCTCCGTGTGCAGGGTTGCTATACAGCTCTTATTACTGCCCTGTTTCTTAACTTCAGATCAACAATTTATGTCCTATAGTTTTGACAAAGGGGGTGGAATGAGGTGGAGAGCATGTTTATTCATTTTTTTTTAATCCCACATATTTATTTCTGTTAGCTCTTTGATTTAAACAGCAGAAGATTGAATGGTCAAAGGTCAGGGTGGATGGGGTGGAGTTTTCCCACAACTGCTGATGGCTTACTGATCCTACTGTTTACACATACAGTCCCTCTGACGAGGATGATGTGTTCAACAGGAGAGCTTCTCCTATTTTGGGAGCATGCTTAGACTGGAGCTCTGAATCCCTCCTTTAGAAACATTTAGAACATGTTAGGATGCAGTCAGACCAGCACTCGCATAGGTCTCCTTGGTGTTAACTGATTTCAGAGCAGCTGTGTGTACGCTGAAAGCTAAGCACGTGTTGAAGTGGTCTTGTGGTTGAGGTCTTGAGGTATGTTTGCATAATGGATATTATGCAGGCTCAGGAGCAGGAGATGGAGTCAGCCAGTTAGGTCACCTTATAGAGGGTGTCCAAAGAACTGAAGGAAACCATAGTTTGAGTCACTTTGAAAGAAGTGTCTTGCCTTGGAAAGCACAAGGTTTCCCATATAAGTAGGGATTTTCTTTTTGTACGCGTACATTGCATGCAAACTGGTTGTGTTTGTTTCCAACAACAGTGTTTTGTATAGAGCTAGGTTATCTCTGGTAGAGAAGGTCTTAGGGTGGAAAATCTACAAGTTAGTCGCTTGTTTTCACACTGATGTGATTTCTTTTTTTTGGCAAACGTCGTCCTTTCCTTCTTTCATTGCCACAATAAATTCAGTGTCATCAGCACAAGTGACTGAGGATAAAGGGTAGTCCTAGGCCAGTTACTGCGTGGTAAGATCAATTTTGATGGACTTAACATCTTGGAGAACGATAGACTTTTCACCTCCAAGATTCAGGAGTACATCTTATTGTGCTTTGATTGCTTTGGTTAATAAAGAGGAACAAGTGCTCTTGTGTGGGTGAATACTGTAGAGAGTTTTTTTGATAATTTGCAGTGTGAATGTTTTTGGCAGGTAGCACAAGAGAGCAGGTTTGCTATTTATTCACAAAAGGTGTTGGCAGCTTTTAGTTTGCCAGGTGGCTGTATTTGTTCCTGTTCGTAGTATCCAGTGAAAGGTAAAACGGAGCTGGAACTTAGCCACTGGAGACACTGCAGCACAGAAGTATTCTTAGCTGGATGTCTTGTCTTAGAAGAGCAATGTGTCGAAATTGGATTAAGGTAGAGACTTAAAGAAAAGCAATAGCTAAACTAAAATTAGCAACCTAAGTCTGTAGGCTCAGTTGAACTAAGCTTAGCATAAGATCAATGGGGAGGCAAAGTGTATTTAAATCATCTTCTCCAGGCTCTGATGTGAGTGGAGCCCAGCGGAGGGAGGACACTTCTTGAAGAAAACACTCCTCTGCTCCCCAGGGTGATCCCTTGGACCTGGAGGTGTGTGGCCTGGCTAAACCATGGTGTCAGGATCTGGAGATGCTTGTTCAAGCAATGTGAACGTGGTAGAACAAAGGCGAGTGCCTGGCTTGTCAGGCTGAGAAGACAGCATTTGAGCTTACAGAAACACATTTTGATTTTCTGCAACACTAGAATAAATAACTTCTTGATAATTATGAATGAAAACTGTCACATTAAATCTAAATTAGCAACTCTCACTTTGAAAGACTGAGTGTGTTCCTATTCTGTAGAGACCAAGAGGGGAATAGCTGATACAGTAATAAGCTCAGTTAGCAATTGCCATTTTACAGGGTTTGTGTGTATTATACAGTAGATTGGGGAGATTGTTAGTATCAGTTAAAATAATCTTATCAATGTCAATAATACTCAAATTTTGTTAATTTTAGGCAATTAGTCCGTGGATTAGACTTGAATTCTATTCAGTTGATTAAAAGATATGGGGAAGTCCTACTCAGAGATGAAGAACTGCTGTTGTACAATTCTGGTGTTCCTTACATACCACCAAGTACAAAACTAGAAGTATCCATCAAAAATAAAAGCAGGGAAAGAGGACACAGGATAATCTAATTCCCTGCAAATCCCTGAGAGGTTAAGACTGAATGTTAAAAGGCAACTTTTGTTGATTCTCCATGAGGCCAATTAGGTTTTTTCCCACCTTAATACTCGGAAAAAACCTGATTAATTCCGTGGCTTATTTTCATCAAAAAGCACAGGTATCTTGGAACTAAAAATAAATGGCTTTTATTTTTCTGCAGAAAAAAATTAGTCACATAACAATTCCTGCCTCTCTAGCAAAGACAAAATGGCAGACCTGTAGCTAAATCAGTTATGCTGCTCTGATGAGTTTTCCAGGTCTGGCCCTGAGGAACCACTCTTCGTTAAGGAATGAATCACTGTGGATTCAAAGGCCTTTAATACATCTTCCTATATGAGAAAAATAATCTTAATTAATCATCAATCTTAAATCTAAATATTGCTCCTGTAAACCCAAAGAAATAAGAAAGAAAAGGCTCTTCTGGAACCCGCAGGGTAATCGGCTGCATTCGTTTGTGTTCATTAGCATCTATTGCTTGAAGATTTTCATGGCCATAACCGTGTATTAAAACGCAGTATGTTAATGCAGGAACAGAATATTTTAGCAGAAAACTGATTAAAAAAGTAGCTGACCCGAGGCACTCGCTTCATTGACTTTCTTCCTATTTTTTTAAGACCAATTCTCATAATAAGTACTACAATAAATGGCTAGAGTAATTATTCTTGTCAGTAGAAGTAGCTCTATCAGTTTAATGAGAAATCTTTAGCATAAGAAGTTTAAAGGTTTTTATTTTGTTCCCAGCAGATCCCATGCGTTTAAATCCAGTTGTTGGGGGGCTGGGGTTTTGGAAATATTTTGGACGTTATTGAATGAAGTGAGTGAATGACAATAGCAATTTTGTAGAAACATTTATACTGACTAATTTGCTGAAAGTATCTATACAAACATGCAAACAGTGAGTGGAGATGTTCTTACAAGCACCAAGACTGATGCTCTGTGGCTGGGAGAGCTACACAGCAGGGTCCTGCTTGGGCACGGACAGCGCAGAGCAGCAGGACAAAGACGGGTGGATGGAGGGCACTGCTAGAGCAGGGGTTGCATTTAGGATTTGCAGGGGAGTATGACTTGAGGAAAGGTGAATGACACAGCAGATAAATGGGAGCTGCAGGGAACCAGCTCCTGGGGTAGGGGAGGGTAGTCCAGGCTGCAAAGGGTTTGGGAGACAGGGGTTTTGGCATGTCAAAAGCAGGTCCCCAGGGGCTGTCAGGAAGCTGGTCCCTGGTGCACATCTCATGGCTGGGCCTGAGGGCAGCATGGTGGAGGGCTGTGTGCCTATACCCAGCATCAACATTTCCTCACCTTGGGATTCCTCTTCTCAAAATCCAGGCAGCAAAAGTCCCTTCAACGGCAGAACGCAGAGCACTGGGAAAGTATTGCTTGCTGGTGGCTAGGGAAACAGGAGGGAAAGCAATTTTAACAAGTGTTTCGCTATTAATTACAGACTTGAATGATGTTTTTAAAATATTTTTGGTAGCTGTTGCATAGTTTATATACTAATGGAGTAGATGGAAATCATGCAGAGAAAAAAGAATGATTTGCAATTTATAATCATTGTGAAATGTTTTGAATTGATAATATGTGGGAAAAGATTTAAATTTAGTTGCTGCACTAAAATTACAGAAAGCTTTGCAGGCAGCTGGGTTTACATCCAGCAGCAAGTAGGTAGTTGATACTGAAAAGAGTGTCACACGTCTCTGGCTAACTATTTTCTCAAGAGGAGTTAGAATATATGCCCTAAAGAAAAAGGCTTTGGGTTTCTTGCCTGGTTGTCTATTTTCCCACAGAGCTTTGTGGTCCTGGTACACAGAAATGACGAGAATAGCTGCTTTTCAAAGCAAATGGGGAGACAGGAGAGTGTGAAGTAGGTTAGGGCTGAGGAGAGGGGTATGTGGGGCTCCCACGAGAGCAGCGGTGAGAGCCATGCTGTTGTGCGTGCAGCAGAGATGGGCTTCTCAGCCTAGGGAGAAAGTCCTTTGCCAAAGGACACTGAAACATACCAATAAGAAAGCCCACGCTCTCCTGGGTATGTATCTCAGGGGTCTGACTCACCACTGTTGCTTGGTTTTGTTGCAGAAAAGAGGCAGAATTGAGGCAGGACGCTCATCTGCCAAGCACCAAGCTGTTATGTGTGCCCCACAGGCATGTTGACCCGTCCCAGGCTCTCCTCCCAGCACTGCTTTGGAGACTTCTTCCCCTTCTCCTCCCACATAGGCTGAGGCTCTTTTCTCATGCCTTTTTATCCTGAAGTTCCTCCTTTATTCATATCATCTCTTAAATCCTCGTAAGATCCACCTCACTTCTAGTTATGCAGACCTTAACCAGGTGCTGGAGCTTCCCATGAAACCCCTCTTCCCATATATATCTGTTTTGAAAATGTACATGACACAACCGGATACCACGACCTCACAGCTGTAGCGAGTTGCTGAGATCTGGAAGGCAGTTTAATAGCTGCAAATGTCACTCATGAAAACTTGGTATCTCTAATGGTGCAATCAATCAAGTCGCTGTATAGCTCAGTATATTTTATAGCTCAGTAGGGAACTGAATTGTGGGAAGGGATAATATGTTGTGTTTTGAGGTTCAGAAGAACATGAATTATCTTTACATAAACATATCTTCTCTATTATTTATGCACTTGTGGAATGGCCAAAGAAAACTTATTCATTCTTTTTTTTATGTAATTATTCCACAGGATCCTTCAAACCAAAAATGTGGAAGAAAGAAAACAGTGTCCTTCAGCAGCATGCCATCAGAGAAGAAAATAAGCAGCGCCAGCGACTGTATCAGCTTTATGCAGGCTGGGTGTGAATTGAAGAAAGTTCGTCCAAATTCCCGAATTTATAACCGTTTTTTTACTCTGGATCCTGACCTGCAGGCTCTTCGTTGGGAGCCTTCCAAGAAGGACCTTGAGAAAGCCAAGCTTGATATTTCTGCTATAAAAGAAATCAGACTAGGGAAGAACACAGAAACGTTCAGGAATAATGGACTTGCAGACCAGATTTCTGAGGACTGTGCACTGTCGGTAATTCATGGTGAGAACTACGAGTCCCTTGACTTGGTTGCCAATTCAGCTGATGTGGCCAATATTTGGGTATCAGGATTAAGGTACTTGGTTTCTCGTAGCAAACAACCCCTGGATTTGATGGAAAGCAGCCATAATACCCCACGGTTTGCCTGGCTAAAAACTGTATTTGAAGCAGCAGATGTTGATGGTAATGGCATAATGTTAGAAGATACATCTGTGGAGCTAATAAAGAAGCTTAACCCCACCTTAAAAGAATCAAAGATTAGATTAAAATTTAAGGAAATCCAGAAAAGCAAAGAGAAACTGACAACACGAGTAACGAAAGAGGAATTTTGTGAAGCATTCAGTGAACTTTGCACAAGACCTGAAGTTTATTTCTTACTCGTGCAGATATCTAAAAACAAAGAGTATCTAGATGCCAATGACCTCATGCTGTTTTTAGAGGCTGAGCAAGGAGTGACCCACATAACAGAAGAAATGTGTCTAGATATTATACGCAGGTATGAGCTTTCTCAAGAAGGGCGGTTGAAAGGTTTTCTTGCGATTGATGGATTTACTCAATACTTGTTGTCCCCAGAATGTGATATTTTTGACCCAGAGCACAAAAAAATTGTCCAAGACATGACACAGCCTTTGTCACATTACTACATCAATGCATCCCACAATACGTATCTAATAGAAGACCAGCTCAGAGGGCCAGCTGATATCAATGGTTATGTCAGAGCTTTAAAGATGAGTTGTCGGAGTATTGAACTAGACGTCTGTGACGGTCCAGATAATGAACCTATTATTTGTAACCGTAACAACATGACATCGCCACTTGCCTTTCGAAGTGTTATTGAGGTAATAAACAAACTGGCCTTCTTTGCTTCAGAATACCCCCTTATTCTCTGCTTGGGGAACCACTGCTCAGTGCAACAGCAGAAGGTAGTGGTACAATACATGAAAAGGATCTTTGGAAACAAACTGTACACAGAGGCACCTTTATCCTCAGAAGTCTACCTCCCATCACCCGAGAAACTGAAAATGAAGATCATTGTGAAGGGGAAGAAGCTGCCCTGTGACCAGGATATATTAGAAGGAGAAGTCACGGATGAAGATGAAGAGGCTGAAATATCCCGGAGACTGTCAGAGGACTTCTCAAGGGAACCAAAGCTGATCTGGCTCTGCAGGGAATTGTCAGACTTGGTGTCCCTATGCAAATCTGTCCAATACAAAGACTTTGAGACATCCATGAAAGCTCAGAATTATTGGGAAATGTGCTCCTTCAGTGAGGCAGAAGCCAGTCGGATTGCAAATGAATACCCTGAAGATTTTGTCAACTACAACAAGAAGTTTCTGTCCAGGGTGTACCCAAGTGCTATGAGGATAGACTCCAGTAACTTAAATCCTCAAGATTTTTGGAATTGTGGTTGCCAGATAGTAGCAATGAACTATCAGACCCCGGGGCCCATGATGGACCTACACACTGGCTGGTTTCTACAGAATGGGGGATGCGGGTATGTTCTCAGGCCTTCAGTGATGCGTGACGAAGTGTCTTATTTCAGCGCAAATACCAAGGGCATTGTTCCGGGGGTCTCTCCCCAAGTCCTACATGTCAAAATAATCAGTGGTCAGAACTTTCCAAAGCCCAAGGGTGCATGTGCAAAAGGGGATGTCATAGATCCCTATGTCTGCATAGAAATACATGGGATTCCTGCAGACTGCACCGAACAAAGAACTAAAACTGTTCAGCAAAACAGTGATAACCCCATTTTTGATGAAAGCTTTGAGTTCCAGATCAATCTACCGGAGCTGGCCATGATCCGTTTTGTTGTTTTGGATGATGACTACATTGGGGATGAGTTCATAGGGCAGTACACCATCCCACTGGAGTGCTTACAGCCTGGATACAGGCACATACCGCTGCGGTCTTTTGTTGGTGATATCATGGAGCACGTTACCCTCTTTGTTCACATTGCAATAACCAACCGAAGTGGAGACGGGAAGGCCCAAAAGCGCAGCCTCTCGGTGAGGATAGGAAAGAAAGCAAGGGAGTACACCATGCTGAGGAACACTGGTCTCAAGACTATCGATGACATCTTTAAGCTGGCAGTGCATCCGCTACGAGAGGCTACTGACATGAGAGAAAATATGCAGGTATGACACTTGCGTCATGTGTGTTGGTGTGTCCTGAATGTGGAAGTGAAGGTCCTGGTGTGAGCTGCTGGTAGGGCAAACTTGCTGAAGCTCGTGGAAGCTGGTGAAGCTTCAGACCCACAGCTGTTGTCAACCTTTAACTAGACATCTGAAGGCTGATACTTATAGCTGTTAACTAACAAGCAAATGTGGGATCAGGTAGAAATGTTTTAAAAATCAATATGCCCTCTCCAAACACGTGCTTTACTGGTTGGTTTTGTCTGAGAAAGCAGAACTGAGGGTACATCTGTGTCCCCAGGCCTCAGGTCTCAAAAACTTCATTTCCTCGCTGGTGCGGGAAAACATCAGCAAGCTTTTGTTTTGCTAACTGAATGAGGGTTATGCTCTTAATTTTCTTTGTCTCGGTGAGTATAAGAAATGGTCAGTGGATGTGTCATTGAGGTCTTGTCTACACCAGAGAAACCCACTGTGCAAAGAGCAGCATGTTTTCCTGAGCGTGTGTTGCCACCGTTTGCCCAAGGGCTGCAGATGTTCAACGCAGGCACTGAATGCCACTTGGATTGCAATTTCCTCCCTGCTAAATATCTGTGTTGTCTCTGCTGGCTGAGCGCCGGCGCAGACACCGATGCTGTGTCTTGGCTCAGAGGGTCTCCTGGCACTGCGTCCGCCCGCCCGTGCTGCTCCAAGAGCAGCCGGAGCCTGCTGTGGCTGGGGGCATCGGGGCCCAGGTGCACAGCACCGTCACAACTGCCCGGGTTAGACCTTCATGGTCAGCAGGAGGTGAAGTGGCAGCGAGGCCAAACAAGAACCAGCCTGCCCAGTGCTCTCCTCCACGACGGGGCGACTCTGCGGGTTGATTAAGGGGCAGCTCAATTCAGAGGTCCAGGCGCTGCCTAGAAACAAAACTGAGTAGCATTAAACAACGAGTTTTCTTTATTAAGTAGCTGAAATCAGCCGTAACTATCTCCTTGGTAAAGATACAGAAACAATTCATTTTTCTTTTTTGAAAACAGGAGAAAAACGCATAGCACTTCATTGACCCCACTCTTCTGGACGGAGTCTAAAGCAAATTAAATGTTGGCAGCTGGAAAAGTTTACAAAATGACATAAGTTTTAAATCACTCCCAAAGGAATAGTCTAAGCATATTTTTAAGAATGGGAAACTCTTCCCAGCCATTCCTTTCCTGCAGGCCTTGAAAGTAACTAGTCTGAACTGCTGACTCCACCTTCTGTCTAGGTCAGGCACTATATGTGAACTATATAAAAGAAAATATTCTGAATCTGACTCAGAAACAGCATTAATGTGCCTTCCAAGCGAAATTTCAGTACAAGATCTTGTTCTGGGGAATGCTTCGTAAAGACACAGTCATTAGATTTAACTGCATGCTAATGTATTTGATTAATGAGAAGAGCCTCTATTAATTAGCTGGGCATTTTCTGATGACTGTTTTTTCAGCAAGATGTGTGGGGAACATTTACAAGGTATGGGTTGTTATAATACTCTCTTACTTAGATTTTGTGCATCTTGGTCACTCATTGTACGACTCAAGCAGCTAAATGATGAGGGCATGTCAGCCATACATCCACTGACTTGATAAATAAATCCTGACATGTTAGTTTGGTTTGACCTGTATATCCAGTATTGATTTTCTTACATGTGACCTATGAAGGGGAAAGAGTGTTTGTCTTTCTTTATGATGTGGTAATGCAAGGCTGAAAACAAAGTGGTTTTTTCCTGCTTGCCTTTCCCATGGGAAATACAAGGTCTGTCGAACTTGTTCTTGCTGGAGGATGATAATGACAGGAGAACGAGGCGATTACAGCATCAAAAGCAATTGGAGTCTGAGCAGTTGGGAAGAGAAATAGCATTTTAGGCTGATGGTTTAATATGCTGGGGACCAGAGCTTGTCCCTGTTGGGGCTGGATTTGCAATGCAAAGTAGCTGCAGAGCTGGCAGCTGGGATACCTGGGCCTGGGGGAAAGCTGGAGCTGGCAGTAGGCTTGGGGAGCCGAGAACGGGGCTGGCCGGGAATTCCTGTGTGCGCCAGCAGGGTAGCACTGCCTCATATCAGGGGGGAGAAGCAGGCAGGCACTAATTGAGGTACTGGCAGGCGGGGGGCACCGAATGGCAAGTGGCAACATGTGCTCAAGTATTTCTTTTCCTTCCCCCAGAATGCCATGGTGTCTGTCAAGGAGCTCTGTGGGCTGCCGCCCATCGCGAGCCTGAAGCAGTGCATCCTGACCCTGTCCTCACGGCTCGTGAGCAGCGACAACGCACCTTCCGTTACCCTCTGCATGAAGGACGCGTTTCCTTACCTAGAGCCTCTGGGGACTATGCCCGACGTGCAGAAAAAGGTCCTGGCGGCGTATGACCTGGTAGGCGCTTACCACTGCTACCTCTGCCTTTCCCCACCGCTGTGAACGCGGCAGGTGATGCTCGCTGGCTTTCACATGCCCAGATGTTTCAGTTAAATGAACGAGGCTCTTCAAATTATTTAGGCTATGCAAAATTGTCCTTTAATCACCAAAATGCCACACTGGGCTTTTTGTTGTTGTTTCTTTTTTTAAACACGGTTGTGGCTAGCACAGGTTGGTGCTTGAAGAGGACTTTGTTTGCAAAAATAGCAGCAATTCAGCATGTACTGGCAGCTGTTAGTCATTGTCCTTGAGAAGCGGCAAGATTTGTGCGCTGCCCTTTGCTTCCCTCCCCACAGCAGAGGGCAAGGCAGGGAGCCTGCAGCGTGGGAGTTCCCGGGCAAAGCTGAGCTGTCCCCTTCCCGACGCCTTTGAGTAGCACTATTAAGTAGTGCCCGTGTCCCTGCCAGACCAAGTCAGTGTTGCTCTTGGGAAGGGCATGGCAAAGTTGGAAGGGAAGTTTTAAAATGTCCATTTTTTTGCATGGGAAAGGAGAGGTAAGTATGGTACAGGAATACTTATAAAAAGGTAGAGGGATGAACTGAAGTCATTCCAGGTGAATGCTGCTGCTCAGCCTTGTATGACATATGTCACTGCTGTGGGTGACTGAGCAACAGCTGTGGGTGACTTCCAGCAGCAGAAGTTGCTGTCACATTGCGCCTCTCGGGCTATGAGACTGCCCCATCGCTTCCCATCCTTAGTAGACTGTCTGTAGCAACTAATAGCAAGCCGCATAGTTTTGCAAACCCTGACTTAAATATTACACTGTGGCAACCAAAGTAAATCACGATGCATGTTCAGTGCACGCCAGTTATTCCTGCAGCTTACGTTCATAAGGAATAAAATGGTGAATAACTGGGGGGGTATCACATTGCTTCCAGAGACCCTGAGGTGTTGCAAAGAGTGATCGCAGCTTTGACCAGCTGTTCAATCTGCCAAATGCTCACCTCCTTTCCATCTCATTTTTTGATGTTATAACACACTTTTCAGGAGAAAATCAGCTCGGGGGGAAGAGGGAGACACTGATGTTGATTAAAAGAGAAATACTAAAAGTATTCTGAAATAACCCTTGGGTTCCTTCCAGAGTAGTTTATATTACTTGAAGGTGATTAAGTTGTGGTAATAAAATACCAGCTGTAACAATACCAGAATGAGGATTTGCAAATCCAGGTGATTGCCATATTTTAGATTGGACTTTTTCTGGATAGATTTGTTAAATGGTGTAATGTCTGTCTGAAAGAGAAAATACCACATAAATAAGAGATTCTTCTGTCTTTGGAGGCCTGCTCAATGGGGTTTTACCGGAATGAATTTGTCACTTCTTATCTTTGTGATTATATACTGACGAGTACACATGGGACGTTTCAAGGCCTCCTTGTGCTTTGGAAACAGTTTTTCAATTTAAATAGGTGAAAGGCCTCTTTCAGATGCAGACAAAATTAAATAACGTTTGCTCTCACATTTGTCTCTGATGGAGGAAGATGTACCTTGAACGTCAAGAGACAGTACAAGGAGTTTAAAATCAGAGGGCTGAAAAAGAGAAGGGAATTCTTCTGTGCGTATGTAAGGGTTGATTTGAGATGTGATTCTGGTTAATGGGAACATGATACTTTAAATTATGTTTACCTGCTTTGTCTGGCTGGGACTGTCTCTTACTTTGCTAAAACTATTTGCTTCTGAAAAAGCAAAAGATGGATTTAATAAATGTTTTTGCTACATTTTGGATATTTGCCTTTTAAGGCAATGCCAGCAGCAGAATATTGAAATCTATTTAGCCTTTTCTGTGTTTAAAAAAATGAACTGTCTCTATCAATCTTGATATTTGAAAATACAGTGTGGGGAGGAGTTTGCAGTTTTAATGTTGAGAAGGGGCTCTTCCTTGCTATGGTGTTTGTAATGACTTGGTATAATCCAGGGTGTATTTCTTTTTAATAATAATAATAATTTCCCCCCCCCTCCTTTTTTTTGTGCAAATGAGAGCATGAGGAAATGTTGGTGGAAAGCAATATAAAATATTTTAGCTTTTTATTTATTTATTTTTATTCAAGATATACTACAGTTCAGCCTTTTAAGTTGTTGATAAATACGGCTTCAAGGAACTGGATCCATAAGTGCTTGCTGCATGTTTTTAATTCCCCAGAAACGTCTCTTCACTTCAAAGCACTTTTTGGGTGAATAGGCCTGAGAGCAATTTTAAATGCATAAAATAAAAGTTGTTGATGTTGGCCTCTCTCTTGTATGAATGGGCTGTACTTCTTAATTCCTTTTACAGTAAAATGGAAAAAAGGTTGACCCTAAATCTCATAGTGGGAAGCTGTGATTGTAGGTCTGCCTCACTCGCTGGCTCCACAGCACAGGTAGCGTGAGTGCTGGGCAAACCCTTTCTCGCCACCTCCGAAAACACCGTATATTTCACATTCTTTAAAAAGTCTGCTTTGAAAATAACCTCTGATAAAAACAGCCCTAATGTGTTAGAATTTTTTCCCCTTACAGGAAATTGCCAACTGAACATACCTTTTTTTTTTTTTTTCGTGGAAACTATAAACTCTGCCTGTGTGTTTAATGGGGCATAGACAGGACTGACAGTCCAGGCAAATGGAGGTGCAAATGCTCGGAGACCTGCCACAATGATCTGGAAAACAATTAACTGTCTGTTCCCTCCTGCTCGGCCTTTGTCAGCAGGCGCAATAGACAAAGACTGGTTTGTGCAGTTTGTTTGTTTTTTCCTGGGCAATTAATTTCACCATTGTGTTCCACATTAAATATTTTCTTTTGAGAGAGACCTTATTAGAATAAAATTTAATGTGCTTTGTTTAAGGAACCGGAATGATTTTTCAGGACTCTATTTATTTTTTTTTATGGTCACATCGCAGTGGTTTAGTGGAACTTGACTGTTGCCGTGTCTCATGGAGGAAGAGGCTTCATTGATGATACTGGATTGTATGGGAGTTTCTGCAGAGGAGAGCAGGGAATGGGATTTGCCAAAAACAAGAAAATAAGGTGGACTGTTGACAATACACAGAAAACATTTTTGAAAAGTATGTCAGCTACCAGAAATACAGTTTAGAATTATTTATTTCAAATTACAGCTTTGCTTGATACCATACATAGAGTATGATGAATGGATTCCGGTAATGTTGTCATTGATTCCCACACATATATCCTAGGGTAGTGTAGCGTGTCACTTACAGCGCTGTTCTTCAGACCTTTCCTTTCCCACGACAAAGGACTCTCCCTCTCCGCCTCTGCCTGTGTGCTCCCCCTCGTTGGTGGCCGGCAATGGGAAGATGCTCACTCAGGTGGGCAGCACGTGCAGTGTTTATAACCTGTCAAACTGATGCTGGTGTTCATTGATCACACCTAAAAAAAGGAGATACTCAATGTGAAAAGAAGGGATGGGGCCCAGCTGGACCTGACAGATGGTTGAATTATTCATTGCAAACAGTTATCCTGTGAAGCTAGGATTTTTTTTGGTTGAGAATTGTTCGGAAACAGATTGTGGTTTCTCTGTCTGCATGATACATTCATGTGCTGATGCAAGCATGCATGAATTCAGGGACACTTGTGCATTTTGCTTTTCAGTTATTGGTTCAGCATTATTTTTCCTGCAAGATCAAATGATTGAATCATTTGCAAATCAAAAGCAATAAACAAGTGATAATAAATGTTCTTGGTTTTACCCAATCTCCTGGCTTATGTACATACAGAAATTTTTCTAGAAAAATAAAAGAAGCTCTTCAATTATATTTACATGTTTTCGAATCATAAACAATAAAAAGTGCAAAAAAGGTTGAATAGAGAAGCTATTTGTTATATAAAATCATGTTGACGCTAACATTTTTCTCTGTATTCAAGCCTCTTTACTGGAACTGATCTTGTTATTTTGGAGCACAGGTGAGGAAGGAAGCGTGTCTGTAGGTACTGTTGAGAGACGGCAAGTTAGTTAAGAATATCTCGGCCAACACGGAGATGGATTGGGGATTTTTGAGAAGAGAAGTAATATCTGTGACGCTGGTGGGGAATAAATCGATGTATTTAATGGCAGTGTTTTTGGTGACACAGGTATTGGTCCATGCACGCTAGCGGAAGTCTGCTGAGGTGTGTGTGGAGAGGAACTGCTCTTTGTCTGCTGTTCTTTCAGATTCAGTCTTTTTGGGGTTTTTTTGTCTTGATGCAGTCATGACAGCTCTTTATTCCCAAAGAGAAAGTCCATTTTCCCAGTTTATGTCAATGCAAAATGACTAAATAGATTTTTGTGTGCTTTTCCACTGAAATTCGTATTTCAGCTGGGACAGAGTCATCCCCAAAGGAATGTTTTTCACAGTTCTCTGAGCAGCTGAAGACAAGGGATATTGCAGAGCAGAGCATCCACTGCCAAGGAAGTGTCATAAAGCACTGACGTCAAACACAGTCCAGTACTTAGACATTGTCTTGAATTCGTATCTGTTTTTTCCATCCAAAATTGGACATAGACTAGGAAAGCAATTACCCGGTTTCTTTCTCCACTTCTTATAATTCTCTCTCTAATTTACCCACCACTCTCGCAGTTTCTCTCTCTGGTAGCCCATGTCCCTTAGTCCCTTCTAAAATAGGACCTGAAAACAGTCAGATCAGAATTTTTCTTACATAATGAGGTTCCAGTTGGGTACTTTAGTTACTCTGTTTTAGCATAAGCCTATTGAAATTTGACCCCTCCCCCTGTTCCTCCACTGCTTCTGTTGTTTTAGAGAGAACTGGTCTTCATGCACCAGATCACATCCTGCAACACTCTGACACCATATTTCCCCAGAAATATTTGTGAGCAAAAACCTGAAACTGGAATTTAAGGTGAACTTTATTCCACTTCCTTCTGTAGTTTGTGTCAATAAGGTTTTTTGGATGTTTCCAGCTGATGTAACCATCCCTGATAACTGTTCCTCTTACAAGGCTGTTGCAGGAAAAGGCTCAGATACAGAAACCTGGCTTGGAGCATATTGGGACAGAGACAAGGCGGACTGGTGGCCACCAGTCCTTCCCATGTCTTGGCACCACGTGCACATCCTTCCTTTTTTGCAAGACTTGCTGGCACACAATTGATTACCTGGCTGTTTCTTGTCCCAAATGTCTGCAAGAAATGCTCAATGCTAAAGAGGGAATCCTGTTCAAATTTTCATGAGCTCAATTTGCACTTCAGCTGTTTTCCCAAACTGGTTGTATTTTTGTAGCCTTTTTTATTTTTGGTTGGGGGGGTGGGGGGTGGGTTTTTTTTGTTTCTTTGGGTGTTTTTTTAGCAATAGCGGCACGATATGGTACTCCTTACCCAGGAAAAACTCTTTCATTGTCAATGTAAGGCATAGGAGATTGGGACAACGGCCGTGAGGAGACACCTGAGAGAAAGCTTCTTTTTAGTTTGATGTTCAGTCGGTTTCTGTTCTAAACTTTGGAATATTTATGAGAGGATTCTTTGAACTGTCCCTTTTGTATCATTTATCTTCCCAGCAGGAGCAGTGCTTTAATTTGCCACCAAGAGTTTTTCCTGTCTTTTTTTGTCTTTTTTGGTGAGACTCTGCTGTGTTAATTTCCTCTCCTCTTTTCAGTTTGTAGAATAGTTTGTAATGAAAAGAAGAAATTGGTTTCTAGCACAGGAGTTCATTAAAGTAAAAAGAAATAACATTTTTTGTTCAGTTTGTACTGATCCTATGATTAAACTGCCTTTAGTACAGACGATAAATAAGCCTGTTAATTTCTTGTGAGTACAAATATGATGCCCTCAGTGTTAAGATATTTTAAAATTCACTTAAAATTTATCTTTGTAATTAACACTTAACAGAAGTGACAAAGTAAAGCATCGTTCTTTCCATGAAGCACTGGGATTTTAAATTTGATATTGCATGCTATATTTAGGCACTTAAGTGAGACAGGTCAGCTATATTTTCAGCCCGTGGTCTGTTCCACTTTCTGGGTCCCATATACTGGACAAGAGAGAGCTCCCGGGTTTGTGCCAGCTCTTGCTTCCCATGCTTTTGTGAGAAACCGGAATGATTGTAACAGGGTGCTTCAGGTAGATGGAGATGAATCAGGTTTAGGTTTCTTGCTTTCAGCGTTGCATAAAAATATTTAAATTAAATGAGCTATTTTGCAGAAAAAACCTAACCTATGCAGATGAGGCTTTGTATTCCTCATTCCCATTAGTTTATTAAACGTGATATGTACTTCTGGGACTTGTGCCATGTGCATCTTTTGTCAATCTGAACAACCCCTTATTCACTTCTTGTTGTGAGAGCATTTCTGGTGCTGCAGCCTCTCCAGGAGGGTTAGCACCTCCAGGACTCGCGAAAATCTTTGTGTCCCTGCTCCCATGGAAACGTGGCAGGGGTCTCCGACGGGAGGATCAGGGCCGTCCTTTGTTCCCGCAGAGCTCTGCGCCGCTGCAGCTGCCGAGCGAGCGCAGAAGGGACCCCGCGCCCTCGCCACAGGTCTCGGCCCTCGGGACGCAAGACACAGTACTGAAATTAGCAGGATCCCAAATGATGTCAAAGTGTGTGGCAGTTTCTCCCATTCAGCCTTCTTCCCTTCTGCGTACTTGAATAGGTATACACTGTTGGTCAGCGAGGTAGCATTTTAAGTCCCTATACCAGAATCAGGTTTTCACTGTGTGTGAAAACAGGTGTGCTTTCACTCCTATTTTTGTCCATTTTTTTTTCCACGTGTAGTGATGTTAAACACATCACTCAGTAAAGTTTATCACCTTCTTTCTGACATGGGAAATGCAAGTTGTCCTGAGCAATCCTGCCAGCTTCAGCAGCTGCTAAACATTTCCTCACTGACTCCAAGTGGACCCAGATACCAGCATCCATCCTCTAAAGGCTGCTTTTCAGTATATGTTGCCTGGAGGTTAATCCCTTGAAGCTTAGCATTCAGGGGTTAACACTCTGGTGGAGCATGAGTTTCCTGAGGGAGCAGGACGTCTCTCGCTCTTTGAGAGTCACTCACCGAAGCAAGTTGCCGCTTGGGAGCTGACATTAAACAGCAGCCTGATGGGCTCCAGGCAGATGGTTGGGACTTACACAGTTGCCCAAGAGCACTGCTCAGTGCGGGTCTGAGCAGAGTAAAGGTGCATGGAAATTCATGCTGCAAACATCAGAAAGCTCACTCTTCACATTCGAGACATGTTGGTGGATTTTTGAAACATTACTGGCAAAACTGGGCTTGAAAATCTTGGGCTATCGTGTGATTTATGGGGTTACCTTCCCAGCAGAAAATCTCATGGTCCTCCATGTTGTGTTTAGGGCTTCTGGTTTTTGTCTTGGCACCGCGAGAAGTAGGTGACATCCCCAAGCAGGGTTTCAGATGTGATGCCAGCTGGGAAAGCAGGGGACCATTCAGACTGGGAGACCGTGGACTCATTTCAGAACCAGTGCCAAAAAAGAAAAAGTGTATCTAGATGCCATGACACAGGACTGTTGAGCGGGAGCTGTTGATCAGCAGAGCCACGGTAGCAAAGTCTCCCAGGGGCTGACAGACAGGACCAAGCGGAGGTGTCTGTGGCCAACATGCTGCATCCCTGTCCAGCATCCTCCGCTGCAGCCAGGAACCCTGCCAAAACTGCTACCTGCTGTCCTGTGTCCAGCACGAAAGGATGTGCGGGGCACTAGTTTCTAACTGAGGCTCTCACTTGCTTTTACCTACGTTAGATGGAATACTGACAAAACGTTAACATTAATTCCAGTAAATAGTTACTAGTAAATTAGCTTTTTAGATGACCTTTAAAATATTTCCTTATTAAATATCCCCCAAGGTGCTACCTTGTGTGTAAGTGAAAACGTATGAGAGGGGAAAATTTAAAAAAAAAAAAAAAAAAAAAGAAAAAGTGGATTTTCAAATTAGTTTGGCTATTTTTTGAGGGTTGTATCAGTTCTGTTGCCAGGATTTGCACAGAATCCTTGCAAGAATATCTATTGTGATGTGCTTTAAGAAGAAAAAAAAAGAAAACAAAAAAGCCAAACCAAACAAAAAAACCCCACACCCCATGCTGTAATTTTATTCCTGGCTAGCAGTTACTTGCCTGTTGTGCTCTTATGTGTATAAATTAGGCTGTGGTTCTTCAAAGTGAACACCCAGGCTTCATCCTTGCACTAGCCCATTGTTACGGTCTTTTACCACAGCATTAGGAAGCAGGATCTCGTGCCTGCTGAAACTGCACACGCAGTTCTTGCTGGGACCAGAGCCTGGCCTGTCATGTAGAGATACCAGGTCCTGCACACTGTTATCACAGGTGGCGAAGACACCATAGGCTGGCCAAAACTATATATCATAGTTGGCCCCAGGTTTGTTATTTCTACCTAGTGCATTATTTCCTAGAGGAACCTGTGAGGGGGTATGCCAGGTGGTGCACTAAGGGCATCCCCTAACCCCAGTCGCTGAGCTGAGGAACTCTGAATCCACTCTCAGGATTTGTCACGGGACAAAAGCTGCTTATTTTTGTCAAGATTACTGCCGAGCAGGAAGACAGGAACAGGTTAAATTCTACTATATGATCTGTTTTTAATTGTTTATTCTTGCTGAGCTGAGAGCAGTGAGACTTTGATGTCAGCATCAAAGGAGCAGAGGGCTGCTCTACCTACTCTGCAGCAAGGGAAAATTGACATCCTATTGCCACTTTTCTCTTAAAAAAATGAATATAATACTTTCATGTCTGAGAATCCTAAAGCAGGCATTTCAGAAACTCCTGGGAGTGGGTCCAGTAATTGGAGGAAGATATGGTCAAACTTAGATTACCAAATTGCATGATTCTCAAGCTTGCTTTTTTTGTGCGTGGTATGATAATTTCCTGTGGCCATATATATATGTGTATGTATGTATATTTACGTATATATAAAAAGCTCTCACAAGTCAAGTTCTACTTTAGAGATCTGAGCACAGGTGAGTCGGACGCTTTGGGTATACTGTCCCAGTTTAGATGCATTGACCTCGCTGGGCAAAACTTTGCTCCTGGGTAGGAAGTACAGGCACAGACCCACGGGAGGCCAAGCCCATGGTGATGGGTGCATGGGGCACAGCAGCCGTGGAGATGCTGGCAGTGCCTGGCTGGGCCGGGCAGTGCGGGCACTGCATGTGCAAGAGATGCACGTTTGGCCTCTGGCTGCCTCTGTAGTTACTTGCAGGTTTTTTCAGGATTCTCGCTCTCTTTACTGCTCGCACCAACTTCAGCGTTTGTAGTTGGCGGCTGAATGGCTCCTTCAGCACAAAATGACTATGTGCTGTGGTACAGAAAAGCTGGAGGGTGGGTAGAAATTGTCATTTCTTTCTAGATGACACGCGAAAATATCAAAGAGGAAAAAATCAACATGATGCATGAACAAGCAAGTAATAAGAATGAAAGGCAAAGGATACTATCAAAAGTAATTTCAATCTTGGGCATATCCACTGGGCATGTTCTGTTAAAAAACAATTTTGCACTCTGTAGATATATCAGGCTTTTTTCTCTCTGCCTGTGAAGTTGGTAATGGATTTTGGTTTTCTCATGTTCTTGTTTATATCAAAGCAAAGGCATAGGTATTTTTATTAAATGCAGCCTGTCCTAGTAGGTTTAATTAGAAATGAAGATGGCATGAGGAGCAAAATTTGAATCTGAATTTCTCCAGAATTTGGGAGTTCGGGAGTGACAAGTGGAAGCATCTCTCCTCCCTTGTATGTAATTAAAACAATAAGACATGCTAATTTGCAAGTGTTAATTTAATACTGTTACACTGTCTTCCACAAAAATCATCAAAACCTACTGGTTGTGTTTTCATATTTAGTGTGTTTGAAAGTAGGAAGGCTTTTAGCAGTTGTGGCATTTTGGCAAAGCTTTCAGATGGTGGCCTCTGTAATTTCAGGCTGTAACATTAGGCGGTATTCAGTTTGCTTCATTTCTAATTGGCACCGCTCTCATGCTGCTTGGATTTGATTGGGGTTTGTGGTGTACGTCCCAGGAGAGGGAGATTATTCTCAGGCATAGTTATACAGCATGTTCTTGCCTTCTGTAACAGATGTATGTGCCACCTTTTGCAATTTCGCAGAATATAGCATTGGAACAATTTGCTTGCTTGCCTGGGCTTCTGAAGGGTTTTGGAAGGTTTGTTACTCAAAGGAGAATAGCATTTGCAAGAACGGAGGCTCAGGAAACTTGTCACATAATGGACACTTCATCTGTTTGCTGTTAATGGGCTACTCTAGGAAGATGCATAAATATAGATATCTCTTGAAACTTGTAAGTAGGCTTGTTGAAACTGCCTGCCTCTTTGGGTGTTGGTTGTTTTTTTTTTTTTCTTTTAAACTTCAACAGAAATGTTGAGGATAGGATAGTATTTGGATCTGAAATTCTCCAAACAGAAACTCAAGAAACACTGTAGCTGTCTGAACCACTGTAGTGCATAAAGCTCAGCACAGGCTTAAGTACCTCTTGAAATCAGCGCTATTCATGACTTGGTAACATTTTTGATAACCACTTATGTCAAGGACAGTACTTATTTCTCCTTTTGTTTCAGGAAAAGTACTAATTAGAAAGGGCTCAGTTTCATGTAGAATGAATTCTATTTGTCTGCTAACTCTGCTTTCTTCTGAAATCACTTGTGTTTCCTTCACGTTATTTGCAGTGGTGTCTCACTGATGTACAACAGCTGTTCTTTAACTTTTGGAGCAAAACATTTTCTGAGCAGCTGTCATTTAGCTTGATACAGATCTGGGAGCTCTGATACAAAGAATGATCCAATCTTCATAGTGTTGCTTGCAGAGCAGAGCTCTTAAAGTTTGAACCTTTGTACTTTTCTGTGGACTAGATGTTGCAGGAAACCCTAGTAATGCTGCTTTTTTTCCATTTATTTTCTGACAGATGATTCAAGAGAGCAGGGTTCTTATTGAGACAGCAGACATCACTCACGACAAGATTGTTCAGTGCCAGAAAGCAGGTAATCGTTCTTTATTGTGCAGTTCTGGATGGGAGATGGGAAACGATGTGCCATGATTTACTTATAGTTTGTGACTAATGCAGCATCTTTCAAGTGGTATTTAAGTGAGCATCCCGGTCTTTCCCTGGCAGACTCCACCCCCCTGAAGGCTGATCCTCCAGTAGCAATGCAGGCGTGGGATCAGGAAAAAATCATCAGCTTTCACCTTAAAAGCTTTTTCTCCATCTGCTCTACAGCTCTGAAATGTCTGACAGCATTTAAATTAGTCAAATGAACTAGAAAGGCATTCAATTAAAAAGAGGGAGTGAGAAGGCGTGCTGCCTTTACTGAGCTCCATTCTCTACCACAATCGTTCCCTTAAACACAGAGGAGGCAAGAGGTTTTGAAACCCACAGGACCAAGCTGTGTTGCCTACCTTTACTTACTTTTGCTGTTTAGGTTTCGTTTAGACCTTGGAAACTTATGCCAGTATAATTCCATTGTATCACAGTGAATCTGTCTGGCTATGCATTATGTACATCAGGTATATGGGTGCAAGCCACTGTAAGTAGGCTTAAAGTAGATCATATGTTGCTGGTGTATTGTACTGGATGTCTTTATCTGAACTAGTGCTCTGTCTCATGTGCACCAGTAGAAAGGGAAGAGGTGGTTTCAGAAGTGGCCACCTGCATGCTGTCTGCTCTGCCGCAGGTTCACGCTCCTTTTTCAGGATGGTAGAAGTTGCCAAAGTGTCTGTGACTCACAGTTCAGCTTATTCATGCAAACCCCTCTTCATCACTTGTTCAGGATAGCAGGCTAGACTCGGAACTGGGACTACTTGTACTACATAAGAATAAGCCATGCTAGAGAGGTAAGAGTCCATATTTGGCGGTGGTAATCCTCTACAACTAAATCCATCAGCTTTCATGTATCAGAAACTATGCTGAATAAATACATGCAGTGTATTTCTGTTAGGGGTTTACACTGCAGAAATGAAATCTGTTTTCAGTTCATTTAGTTGTACAGCTGCACCTTTCTTAACCTGTAGCAAGCCTGGAAGGTCAGTAATGCAAACACTTGCTACTGCATTTAATTTGTGTTCTTGAGCATAGTCTTCTGGGACCACAACAGTCATAAATACTGTTGTTTCCAATAGACATTTTTGGATTTGGCAAGTGATGCAGGCTACAGTCATTTGCTTCTATTAAGTGTAAATAATGAATGAAGCTGATGTTTTGTAGTAAATCCTTTAATTCATCTTTTTAATTAGAGGAAATTTGAAAATTGTTTCAACAATAGCATTTGACTGATTTTTATGTGGTGCAAGAGCAGGGTGGAACCTAGTCCTTGCTCTTTGAAATTCGCAGCTCTGGAGCCATGCTGGCGCTGTGGTAGCAAAGGGAGGAGAGGCAAGCAGCTGTGTCTTGCTGGATTTCACAGGCCTCATCTTGTGTCATGCCTTGGCTTCTATGTATCTGCATAAGCAGCATAAACGTCCTCAGCCCAAAGCCTTCGTCAGGTGCAGAGGGTTTAGGAACGGGACAGTGACAGGAAAATGCAGCACCGGAGGGTCTTTCTAGATGGTATAATTTAAGAGCGGTACTTTGTACTAAATTATGCAGACCCTCAGCAGCATCAGCCAGCTTTCTGCCCACTGTGCTCTGTACACAGAGAGAAGAACCTGCAACACTTGCCTGGGCACTGGCGTCTTTGTGAGCAGGGGGCTGGAGACGTGTGCAGAGAACACGATGCAGGACCATGCCACCACGCTGATGTCCAGAGTTTCATGCAGTTCCCCTTTCCTTCCTTCCCCCAGCAAAAAGATTAATTTCTCAAGTTTGTTCTCTTTGCTGCTGTATCTACTTGTATTTTCATTTGTTTTGCTTTGTTAGCCTTAAGATACCATTTCTGATTGAGAAGAAGGCTGGAGAGATATGAAGTGCTCTTCTGAAGCCTCAGGATTTAGATAGAGGAAAGCAGCAGGAGAGAGGATCCCTCGCCACGCTCAGTTACCAATTAGTTTGTTGTAAACGTTACCCAGGCAAATTGTTAAATAACATTTTCAATGTGGCAAGATGAAGCACTTAAAATTAAGAGGTGTCAGAGGTACAATTGCCTGTGACATTGTCCTTCACCTCACCACAGTCCTGCTTGCTTTGAACATGCGTTCCCACCAGACCTCTGCTTCACACTATAGCCTGTTTTGGTCTGGGTTCCCTGTGCCCCAGGGTCCTGCCCGCTCCCCCAGATGGCTTCTCAGGAGGTTGGTTTTGTTGGTTTTTTTCATGTGCAGTCTCAGCCCAATGCACAGTGGTCAGCAGCAGCTTGGAGGACTGAACTGCTAAATGTTTTCGTTGGTGCTCCTACCTGCAGCCTAACAAATGTTTGCAGCTCCCTCTCCCCGAGGCAGCAGTGTCTCCACATTACAGGTGGGGAAGTGAGGTCCAGAGGGAAAAATAACTAAAAGGATGCTACATGAAGGCAGGGCTGTCCACATGAAGCTGAGCACCATTAGCCTTTGTATTTTTTTGCAGGACAAAGCCAGTCATTTGAAGGTTTTCCTTCCAGTGAAATAATTTGTAAGTCAGTTGGCATGAGGCACACCTGCAGGGCAATCTTGCTTGGGGTGCAATTATTTAGACTGTTTTCCAAAGGAAGTGCTGCAGGAGCTCTGTTACCCTTGACAGGTAAAACCTGTGAGTGGGTGAAGTTTTGGAAAATAAACAGTAGAGAAATCTTATATTGTGTGGAGCTGAACTGCCTCAGTGTTATCAAGCTCCTGGAGTTGGTGCAAGGCAAGAAGAAACCTATTGTTAGTCTTCCAAGAGTGCTTTGGGCAAGCTACGCCGAGTGCAAGCCTGCCTTGGGCTGTTGAAGGACTGACTCCTTCAGCAACCCACTAAACAGCTCTCTGCATCTGCTCTGTGCAGGTGTTCTCTCGATGGGCATTTCTTTGATGTAATTTCAACGAAGCTCGAATTTGCGAGTGACATTTGTCTTAAAATGTTAGGGGAGGGAGAGCTATGAAACAGCTGGAGATGGAACTTGGTTTGTGCAGCCAGGATGGGCTTCAGGCGTTTTGGAGTGATTTAGTGCCAATTTGGCCTTTGTAAGGAACAAATTAAGGGAACACAAGCAGCTCTCTCTCCATTTTGTCTCTTAACCCACACCAGACTCAGAGAAATGTTTGCATACACTGTGCAAATCTTGTGGAATTGGTGGGCTAATTGGACTTGTTAAGGTTTTTAATCTGCTCCCAGATTTCCTGAATTCAGATTCAACAGATTTTCAGACATTTGCCACAGAAACTAGCAATGAAATGTAACAATTCCCAAGGCTGTGGTTGGAAGTCTCAGTTCTCCAGACTGCAGGAATAGCAATCCTGTGATTAGCGCTATGCGTTTCTGACATAATTTATCATTGTGAAGTACAAGGGCTTTTCGGTATGACTGTGATTAAGATTAATGAGGAGCTGTGCATTTGAGTCTGTATTTGCTGTGCTGAACAAGTATCTTCCACGTCTGTCAGACTGCCTTCCAAGGTACAAAATCATCTATTCAAGGAGCGCGACAAGCGATTCCTTTTGTCGCAATATTGCCAGCAATGCAGACTGCAGGCAGAAGCGCTGGAGGAGTGTTTGTGCGGGAACCAGGCGCGTGCCTGTGTGGGACCCCAGCACTGGAAAGGAGAGTTACATACAAAGTGGAAGCACAACTGCAAGATTGCACATGACCCTTTTATTCTGGAAGATGCTCTCCAGGATGGAGTCATAACAGGGAGGGGAGGGAAACAAAGAAAGAGGTTGCAGGAAGTACCAGCTGCGAGACTGAAAATGCTCACTGAACATTTTATAGGGAAAATCAATCATGCACTGGGTGATGTAGCAATCTGTATTTTTAGGAATGGAATTCCACGAAGAGCTTCATAACCTTGGGACAAAGGAAGGTTTGAAAGGAAGAAAATTAAGCAAAGCCATTGAGAGTTTTGCGTGGAATATCACAGTGCTGAAGGTAAGCACAGAAAGCACCACCTTGTGTCTCCTATTAACTTTATAAGCAAACCTTTGCTCTTTTAGCTCATGTATTTATACTGTCATACTAATATTGAAGCAACTTTTTTTTTTTTAACAGGATGTATAAATTACCCCCAATTATTGAGATTTATCAAACATATCTAATTACACCTCTGATTTGGAAGCTCTGGAAGGGAATTTATCTAAGCCTGAACAAAAGAGGAAAGATAGCTTGTGGTTTGTATGCTCAGGGACCTGATTTTGGTTGTCTGTTCTGCCCCACGCACCCTGAACATGACCTGTCTGAGGTCACCGTGTCTCAGATACTTGTTTTGTAAAATGAGAACTAGAGCATCTCTTTGGGAAGGCATGGGGCGGGAGGGGCTGTCATGCGAAAACATGAGGAGTATTGTAGATCCTGCAGAAATGTTAGGGTTATGTTTCAAAAGTGGAGCACTATCCAAACAGCTAAAAAAGGGATTTTCATCACTCCATCCTGGCTGCGCAGTGACACACTGCGCGGTGATCACGTTACTCACCAGGCTTTAGCTACTGGTTCAGCACCAACCAGCTACACATTGTCACAGTAGCTGGATGTCTGAGCCTGGGTGAAGTTACCCCGGGACAGCCGAAGATGGAAAGAGGAGAGGATCTGGTGCAGCCACAGCAGACGGCAAGGAGAGGACCTGAGCCAAGCATTCAGGTTGTTAGCATTCAGCTCATGCCTTCTTTCACAGCCTCATTTCCCACCTTGCTCTGACAGATCACACTTTGATTCCCCTTGCTCTCTCCCTGCTGCTCCCTCCCTCCAGCTCCCATTAAGCAGGTTGCCCTGTCTGACAGCATCTCCCTGTGACCGCCCAGTGCCTTTCCCTTCGCTGGCATCCCAGGGTGAGCCAGCTGATGAGAGGGAGTTCCTCATCAAATGTATACCTAAATGTACCATGTAACAGTGGTAGCAAGAGTAGTAGGAGATGCATGCTTCAGCGTCATGGAGGTGGAAAGAGCGCTAACATGTCCTGAGCCGGAGAGGGAAAAAGGAGTTGGGAACAGAGAGGCTGAGGGGCAAAAATGGGTGGGAGAGGCCATTGGTAGTAGAGAAGGGTTAGAGAAGACGTGGGGGACACCTGTGGTTCCTTGCATACCTTGATTCACCATGAGAGAGAGGGAAAGTGAGTAATGGAGTCAGTGTAGGCTCAGTTAATAGGACCTCTGATGAAGAGAAAAGGCAACCAATTCAAACGTGATGGAAGGGACTGACCTTTTCCACACAATGTAATTGAGGCAAGTAGCTAAAGAGGACCAAAAAAAAAAAAAAAAAGGCACTAGGCAGTTCTGAACATTAATCTGAATACCTTTAGCTCTGTTAGGTAAAATAAATGCCTCATGCTCACAGTCACTCTAAACACAGTCAGGGTTACTCTAAACTTTTCCATTTTTAGATGTTTGTCAAATGAGAAGTTCAGACCTCTGAGGGTGACCTGTGATTAATGAAGGTACAAGTAGGGTATCAGAGAAGCATTTTCCATGAAAAATAATTGCTGCCTAGCACATATTGCCAACATATTGAAGAGCATTTCAAACATCTAGTCAAGGTCAAGGAATAATTGACATGTTTCATTTCTAAGCCACAACTTCTTTTTTACCTTTCTCACATAATAAAATATTAACAGTTTGTGGCAACTACCCACAGGTATGAATGCATGTGAAACACCTTTTGATTCTGACTGAAGTCCAACTCAGCAATGACATTAGACAACTGGGAATGTGGTTGTACCTCAGTAATACGAGACCATCAGTCATTGTTCTTATTTTTCAACTTTTTTTTTTTCTTAAAGAATACTGCATTTCAGTGACCCTGCCCATAACAAAACTGTTTGCTGGTTACAGCTGCATCTCATGTTTGGAACTGACTCTTCCCTCTATGCGGGTGAGAGCTTCCCAGGAGGATTTGGTGAGGAGAGACTGACAGCCCTGCCCCACTCAAGCCACCAGTGTCCTCCATATGTCTAGTGTCAGGGTGGTCACTACAAATATATTTCACCAGATGTTGGTATAGTGATCTAAGAAAAGAAAAAAATAGCCCATAACATCTCGCAAATATATCAGCTGCTTTACACTAGATGAGGTGAATGAATGGCACAGCACTGACGGGAGAAAGCCTCTTTGTGTGCTCGGGGTTGTTGGAGGCAATTACATCATGCGGCAGTAGTCAGTTTGTATGAGGTGCCCATGAGCAATAGCAGGTATTATGTTGAGCTTGTGCCTGCGAGATGATTAAATAGTCTTTTCCTAGGCTAGTGAAGCCAAGGCATATTTAATTAATGTATTTCTTTATAAAGACTCGTTGCAATAGGTAAGCTTTGAATACAAAGAGGGGATGCAATAAGAAATTGCTACTGGCAAAATCATTAAATAGAGTGCAAGATTAAAGTATATTTTATAAAAATCATAACTGTGGGCTTTCTTCATGTTTAAAAATGCCCTGAGGTACTTTTAAGAGGTACCTGATGAGAATGAATCAAAATAATATGTCATTTTCTTCCTTAGTTTATATAAACTTAATTACATATTAGTAATACCCACTAGTAGGACAAACTGTTTGCCAGAACAAATGTTAGTAAGAACAGGGATGTTATAACTTGGTGACAGTCAACTTTGACATATATGCATATTTTCAAAATGTCATATCTTATTTGGTCCCATGTCCTGTAAAATACTGTCAGGCTCACAGTCAGTGATATTGAGAGGCACAACGTCAGTACACTAGACAGAAGACTCGTGTTCTCACAGTGACATTACAGGAATGGTTATGATCCCAAATGTAGTCTCACTTTCATTTTTATTTCCATACACCACCGTCTCTGTGCCTCTGTTTTCTTTTCTGTATTTAATTAAGTGCCAGTAAAATGCAAAGGTAGCAAAAGAAATTTTGTTTTTATCACCTCAGGGGGACCATGGTGCTAGGAACTGTTTGTTTCATCCTAATGAGCCTGCAAAACTGCTTGGCTTGGCTGACCCTCTCTTTTGCATCAGAAGTTCACAATTCATTTTCATGAGATATTTGCCTGGTTTTAAAATAGGCGACTATCCATTTCATGGAGTGAAGGGGTTCACGTGGGTGCATGGGCTCGTGCTTGTTTCTCCCCAGATGCTGGTGTTCCTCCCGCCTTCCCCTGGCGAGGTCACCTCCTCCCTGGCACGTGTGGTCACTTTTGCAGGCAGGTGCGAGCTCCTCCTGCCTGCGCTTGGAGAGAGGGGGGCACCGGGCCGTGTAAGGCAGAAGCTGAGAAGCCTCCTTAGGGCAGTTTTGGCTTTGAGCTAACGCGTCCTCCTGAGAGCTGGGCTATAACCACTTGCACTCAGTGCTGCCATAAAGCACTAGCCGGCTTTCAGGTCGGGTACGCTCGCGTACGTACGGGCGGCGTGCGTGCAGGGCCAGCTCAGGTCTGCTCAGCTCGGGTCTGCTCCCAGCCCTCTCGGCTACTGCCTCTCCTGGGGCCCTTCTGCCCGCTCTGTCTGCCTCTCCTGCGGGATCTTGTCCCAAGCATTTTCCAGTAACTTAGGCACTCTCAGCATCTGTCACATGCGCAAACCACTGATTTAATGACTGCTCTATGAGTTTTTGAGAATGTTTGGGGAAAAAAAAGCTGTAGCCTGCAAAACTGCTCTCCTTGCTGAGGCAAAACTGCAGCAGACTACCAGGAGATGTTTACTTGGACAAAGAAGTTGGAATCCGCCTGAGTCCAAGAGCCTGGCAAGTAAGCCAAGCAAAGTTCAAGTGTGTTGATTGTGGTTCAGATTTATTGCTCTCACATGGACATGCTTTGTCTGTCTGCAGACATACTTTGCTGGGCTATCTGTGCTTTGGTGGATCAGCACATACAAAGTCTAGGAACAATACCACCAGATACTTGCCTGCATGTTGATGGTAAATATCTAGATAGTTAATATACCATCATACTGACTTATTTATAGACAAAACATGGGAAGACAAAGATAGAGTGGCATTTACTGGTTTTGTCTTCTACTGAAGGGGAAAACACCCAAATGTTTGAATCTAGTCTCTGCTCTCAAATGCATTCATGGTTTTTTAAATCTTTTTTGCTGCCATGATAAGATTTCACCTCTGTTGCCATAGACGTGTTCTGTCTTACTAGGACTCCGACTGCTAGTGCATGCTACAAGACATCAAGTGGTTAAATTTTCAGGTATCATTTCAGCACCCGTCCATGAGTGTATCTGCTAATTATCCTGCATTTAAATTAATGCTGATTAGATGTATAAAGAGAGAGGTTGCTGAATGCAGAAGGCGTACAACTATTAAATTGCTAATGCAGTTCACTCTTTGGGGGGAGATCCACAATTTTATGACGTAGTCATGATCAACGTTAGCTCTGGTGTAAGTGGTTTTATGCAGTGAAACTGTGCACAAATAGCACTTTTGGAGGATTATGTCCTGAGATGAATTTAGCATCACTACAAGGTATCGGTTTTCTTTAGGAAGAAAAGCAACATATCGGACAGTGATTGTTATTCTAAAGTACCTTATGCACAAGGGTACCACACAGAGTTGCTGCTGATATAGGTCCGTTCACAGCCTTAATTTAAGGATTATTATAGTGCACTATGAGAGTGTTTTTTAATGGATACTCTACAGTACTCTAAAACCATCTTGTAAGGAAGATTTATTTGGGTCTTTTCACATCAGTCCTTTTTCCTGCAGTTAGGCAAGAACCATGGCTTCGCTCCTTGGCATGCTACAGAGTGGACAGCAGAGCAGCATGGCAGAATCTTAGGGACATTTCATGTAATTAAGCACAATGGGAACAATATATTCTACCGCATGTCATATAATTGCTGCCAAAGAATTTGCACAACAATTTACACTATCTAGATCTTAAGCAAGAGCACGGTGAATTCACGAGCCCCTGTAAAGCTGCTGCATTCCATGTACCATATATTTATCTCCCTGCAAGTGTCAGTTAGGCTTCCTCCTGCCGCCCGAAAAATTCCTCATATCTAATGTCTCTCCTTTTCCCAGCATATCTCTGTGGACATAAGCACAACGGTGCTCAATTTGTGAAACTGCAAAAATAGATGAAATAAAAGCCATAGTGGCTTAGCAATAAATTCTTGTGGTTTGCTGTCATCTTGTGACAGTGATAGTCCAGCAAGAGCAGTAGACAGGAGTGGTTTGCATGGCATGAAGTCTTCACACTTGCCATTAAATGCAGGGCTCATTGTATTATTCCATGTCTACTTGTCCCCAGATCTCCCTAGATAAATATGTTTTGAATGTGGTTACCCCAAAGGCTCTTTTTCTGGAGAGGTTAAATGCCTCTCCTGCTGTCTAGTCCTCACGTTGTTTGCATTTCCTTTGTTGATATAGTTCAGAGTGGTGTTTCTAACTTCTAAGCCTCTCCAGACTGTGTGCCCTGGCTACTTTTGAGCGATCTGCTGCCTTACTCTAAGACCGGCTCAGCTGCAGCTGAGATTGGCTGAGCCAGTCAGTCTTTGATGGGACGACAGATTTTACAAACATACAAGGAAATGCAGGGCTGCTCCAATTATTCACGTAGTTACTGGATCAGGTTGGTCTCTTACACATGAACTGAAGGACAAAAAAGAAAAAAATAACACAAACAGCTGGCTGAAAGAGAGTGCTAAAGAGAAGGTGAAAAGGTCCAGCAAGGTCAACATCTGTTTTCTTTATTGTTGTAAATACCAACCTGCTTAGCTTGAAGCAGTTTGTTTAAAAGTAGAGGGAAAGGTGAGGAAGGAGATAGGTTTAGTTTGTTCCTTACTGGGCGTGTGAAGAGTCTGGAGGAGCGGCGTGGGAGTGCAACCTGTTCCCAGGCCCTTTGCATGCTCTGAATGCAGTGGTGAGTGCGGTGGAGGCTCCCAGCTTTGGAGCTCATTCAGAGGGCAAAGCCTGTGCTCCTGGCCCTCAGACCGTGCTGCAGGGCTCGTCTGTCTATGGGGAGGTGTTTCAAGATTTTTCTGGGATAGGGGGACTTAGAGTCCTTTAAAAGATACTGAGTTACAAGATAAGGAGGTGAAAGTGTGTGATTCACACACAAAGCTGCTTTGATCAGTGTATTTTGTAAACCAACAGAACCAAACCACGTAATTACTAGGTAAGCAGATCCTTCTTGTATGTAGCAGAGTGCTGTTCTCTGCTGATTCTGTTGGTAAATGCCTCCTCCAGCTCTCCCCCATACTGCTCACAGCACTGGCTTTTGCCTTTCTTGCCCATGCCCAATTGCAGGAACCAGAGCTCTTTAAAAGATACTTGGTCTCAGTGGATTTTGTCAGTTGTGTGGAAACTTCTCAAGTTACTTCAACAGTGTGTATCAGGGTAAAAGGAGTGTAATTCCAGTGTCTCAGTGGTACTAGTTAATCAACTGGAATATACTCTTGTTCTTGGCCATCAGCCATGCTGCTGAGCATTGCTCCGGGGAGGATGTAGTGAGCAGTCTCAAACAAGAACAGCATGGCCTCTCTGGGTACCTGGCTGCTCCCTGCGAGCTTTTGAAGCCCTAATGGTGTTTCTGACAAGGTCTCTGTTTTCTTGGCCAAGGAAAATTTCAAGTCATGAATTGGATTTAGAGCAAATTAAATATTCATATGTGTTTAAAATATACAGGAAGGCCACCCAGGCGATCTTAAATCTGCAAGTACCAAATGCTGGTAACAGCAGGGACTAATGGAGGAAGGGAGAGCAACAACCGCCAGGGTTCACAGCTCTTGCTCCTTCATGATACCGTGAGTTTCTGAGGAGAAGTGTTAGGGCATGGAGTCCCAGGATGGCTTGACAAAGAGTAGAGACCTCATCCCGTATTAGTTGGTTATTCCTGGGTTTTTGTCCAATACTGGCACAGCAGGAGTGTTTCATTGACTGGCAAGAAGCTATTGTCCAGACATTTGGATCAGGCAGCGTCGGTGCTTAACCATCCAGCCACAGGGATCTACATGCACCTGCACTCTCCTGCCTGCAGCACTGGTGCTTGTGATGAGCAGCACTCACCTCCCCACCTCATGTGGCCCCCGCAGGACCAAGCCCAATTAATAGTTTCTGTTCCTTCAGGGAGCACACACCATTTTCTGACTTTTCTCCAGCCTTTAACAGCTATTGGGGTGCACAGAAAACAGGACTGGAAGGGCCTGTGGGAGGCTGTGTAGTTCCTCCTGCTGCCCTAATGCAGGATCAAACTGAATATTTAGCTGCTGTGGATCTAAGCCCTGCTCAAATACTTGGCATGAGAAGGTGCTTGGTATGAGGCTGTGGTGTTCTCCATGGTGACACCCAGTGTCCGGGGGACCCAGGGACCCGACGTTGCTTGGTGCACGGGGAAACAGCTGATAGCCAGGGCCATCCGAGCAGAAATGTGGGGGTCTGCCGTTTCTCTCGCTTCCCTCTTCCTCCTTCAGCACCAGAGCTCTGCTCCCAGAGGTCTTTCACAATAGTGAGTTTAGGGACAAGACCCCCTTGCATTCAGGGTGGGACCCAAGTGTAGGACACACCAAAAATGAACCTCACCAAAGTTCATCCAGGAAACAAGTGCTGTGAGCTGCCTTCCTTTGGTGTAAACCTTTTTGGAGGGGGATGGGGATGGGACGGACAGATGACTGCAATCCAAAGGTATGCATTTCAGCTGTAAATATTACTCCTTCAGTTCCAGTGAGGTGGGTGTGTATGTGTGCATACGCACATGCATGTATGTATATAGGAGGTGAGACAGGCCATCAAATATATATGTGGAAAAACAGTAACTTTGGGACAAAAAGAACAGATTAGACAAGTGAAAGATGGTATGAAAAGCCTTGAGTGATACCTTGTCTTTGCCCATTTTCTTTGTATTTGACTAAAACAAGCCAGAGGTAGATGGCAAGCAATCTTGAGATGTGCCGTTTATTTTGAGTGATGTGACAAATTGCCAAAAGCCATGGATCTGATGCTGAGCCGCTGGCTGTGCACACGAGGCAAGGTGCATCATGTTGCAGCGATGGTGGTGGGAGACAGGGCCAGGAGCAGGCGAGGTTGCTGTGCCTGGTGCCCCTTGTGCCAAGGCCACCTCAGCGGCGCGGGCTTCAAGCCCAGCAGAGGGTTGGCACGCTGAGGAGCTGTGTGTAGAAAACCAATTTTAGCGTTGCTTCACAAGTGGAGGCTTGTCAAGATGTTTAAATAGCACTAGTCTGCCAAAATAGATGCCTATCTCTCTCCTTGTGTAGGCTGGCTGTTCAGTGAAGCCCCCTGCTTGGTCAGCTCTCCTGCCTCAGTTACCCGCCTGTGCCTCACTGTTGCCTCCATCTTTCCTGTCTCATCTCCCCAGCCTCAACTCCCCCTTCCCTCTGCGTCGCCCCAGTTGTGTGTATCATCTAAATCATGCTAAAGCAGTGGGAGAACCACCACGCTCTTTGTCTTACCTGTGTATCTGCTTCTCCCCCACCCTTCATCTGGACTAAACTTCTCGTGACTCTAAAGCTGTTTCTACCAAAGCTGTTTCTACTTGTGATCTGGTTTGCATGAGTTTATTGTTCCGTATTGGTGCTGACTTCACTCTGGGGTAGCTGCGTGGGATCTGGCATGGCTGTGCTCCCGCTGGTGGGGCAGACCCCATCACAGCCTGAGCCCCAGCTGCGCTGCTGTCGTCTGTCTTCTCTACCAGCCTGGCAGGGATTTTAGCACCTGGGTGTGAAGGCCACCTTCTCTCAAGGGTGTGGGTCATCTGGTCCAAAGACTATGCAATTGGAAAAGTAATTAATAACATTCAGGTAATGATGTATGAATACAAAGAAAGTTTGTCCTCCGAATGCTGCTCTGAGCAGTAACAAGATTATCACCTATGAGGAGGTTATTTGAAAAATCAACAGGTAGGATTACAAGTTCCTTGAAGGTGCTCATCTTTTGAGGAAAAGGAGCTATTGCTGCACGTATGTGTGCCTGAGCAGAACTGAGCTGGAAAATGGGTAGTACTAAGGGGGGGGAGGGGAAGATGACTGATTGGAATAATGTTTGTAGATGGTTCCCTACTAAAGGAGGATTGCTTGGGTGTAAAAACTGGGTCAGTGTCATCTCCCGTCCCTTGGAGGAGGAGACAGTGAAGCCAGGAACTGCAAGTGGTGTAGGAACTTCAGCAACTTCTGCCACCATCCGCTCCCCTGCAACAGTGACATTTTCATCTGAGACACGGATATCAAAGACTGCCGTACCCAGCAGTGGAGTTAATTAACACAACCTGGAAGACATGGAAGTTGGGAATCTTGTTTGTGCCAGTCTGACAACGTAACCTCATTCAGAGGAATTAAAAGGGCTGTAATGAAAGTATAAGTTTCAGCAGAAATTCACACATTTCTTGCTTTAATCTGTCAATGGCTGTACTAACAAAGAAAGAAAGAAAATGAGCAGCTGCCTCTGTGAGGTGTTAAAGATTGCATTATAACCCAAGCTGAGCCGCCAGCCCTGCCACACGCAGCTCGAGCAGGAAGGCAGTGTGCTGGAGGGGCAGGAGCCGTTCCTCTGGGTCCTTTCCCGGCCCGTGGGGTAGCACTGGGCTTGTGCCCCAGGCAGTGCTGCTGCCCCAACCCCTGGCACTAGTGAGGGGCTTGGAGAGACCTTTTCCTTCCCGGGTTGGCAGTGTCCTGTGGTGCCTCGCCTGGATGATTATTCATGACACTGAAGACATCAGTGGTCTTTTCCTTTGCTCCCTTACATTCACTGTTGATGTTGTTTCAGGGTGGTCAGTTAAGCAGCACAGTATTTCTCATGTGCCGAGACGCACAAAATGGATGCTTTTTCTTGGACTTGAGGACTGACTATTGCTTAGAAAACTCCAGTTATCTCTCTATGCAACTTGGAGGTTTCCTGATGTCCCTTAAATAATATATGAGAAGACCGATTCAGTTGCATGGTTATTTATTATTGAAAGGACACATTACATTTTTTAATAGTTTCAGTTGTATTTTAATCTCCATTATTTAGCAAATTAACTTTACAACCTAGAATCTGCTTTTGCTGTGCTCATCTTGTCCCTCCCCAGCTAGCACACATTGCCGCTTCTGGCCCATGTAGAGATGACACTGATGGTGCCTGCCAGGGTGTTTTGTCTTCCTCCTGTTTTAAACTGTTGAATGCCGTTGTGAATCAGTGTCATGTGTCCTGGTAAAGATCTGGCGGAGCTTGTGATTGCTTTGGGGCTAACAAAATACAGGTAGAGAAAACTCCCTTTGCTTTCCTCCAAACGTGGAGCTCGTGTGTGTCAGCTCAGCGCCCTGCCTGAGTCAGGGTAAGCCACAGGCTCTGGGAGGATTTTTGCCCAAAGCAGTCATGTTCCTACACTGTTAAATTCCCCGGTTCATTTAGACACAAGTCTTTGTGGCACTGGGGAGCTTCTCCTTTCGGCAGCCTGTGTGTGCATTGCTGTTGTGCTAGGGAGCATGTGTCTGAGTGAAGGGCTCTGTTTCTAGGTGGTCCGTGGTGGAACAGAGCAAGAGGGCGTTGCTGCCTGAAGCCTTTACCCACAGTCATTTTTCCTGAATTTGTGCAGGACTGTTGAGTATCAGGGAGAGACCGGGGTGCTGATTTGTACATGGCAGGAACATTAAGAGAGGATCGCTTGTACATTGTTTTTTCTCCAGCATTTGCTTATTGTTAAATCTGAATTGTGCCGTTCTCTGGGAGCTGTAAACTGGTGCTAGCCTGAAATGGTTATGTTTGAATGTAAGCTTTGGTGTGTGCCAAGAGGTTTAACGTCTTCTAAAAATTACCTCTGTGGTATATTTTGAGCTTGTTAGAGCTACTGTCAGCAGATCACATACAGTTTCCCAGTGGCTTATAAATGATGGGAAGTTGACTGCCCCTTTTGTTATGTGAATTACGTGCCAGCATGTACAAAACCCTGCTCCCTGTGGGGGAATGGATGTCTAATTTAAGCTAATTCCCTGGGGGAGCTTGGGAGGTGATGAAAGCTGCCAGTTGCTCCGTTGAAACTTCCTCCTCTGCCGTTGCTGAGATGGTGGTTGGGTTTTCCCTGGCACTGTCAGTGGCCTCAGTCTAATCCAGTAACATACTTTATAACTGAGTGATACCTGGCCCTTGTGCTTTGCTGAAGCTAGGGACTAGCATGTCTCTGTATGAAAGCCATGTCCTCCCCCTCTCCCTCCCAAGCATAGATAGGAATCCTCTCTCCACGTGGCAGGATGTGCATAATACCATTGCTAGCCAGGACCTCTGACAACTTCTGCACTTGTGTGAGTACAGGAGTCAGGGGAGCTGAGCTCTGAATCCAGCAGGCAGCGATTTGCTGGCGTGACCTTCACCGTTTCATTGTGCCAGTCCAGCTTCCATTGCTGCCTCCTGACATTGAAAAGAGAAAATGTTCATCCACACCGCTAACATATTCCGAGGGCTGCGGTTAAAGTAAAATGCTATTTAACTCAATGGCGGTATTGATTCATTTTTGCAGTCTGGAGCCACCAGCAGTAGAGGGCTGCGGACTGTGTTAACATATATGATTATTGGCAATATGGATCTGCAGGGAGGGCTTGGACAGTTAGTCAAAAGCCACAAACTGCACTAAGTGAAAGTTGTAGGTGTTCAGTGAGACCAGGCATTTGCTTTGCAGTTATTCTTCCCATAAGCCCTAAATGTGGCAGGCGTTCCCAAAAACTTGCACAGGAGCTAGGGAAATCAGAGGCCCAAGTGTTTGCAGGTGGAAGTAAGCTTTGCTGTATGACAATGGATTGGGAAACTGCGATCTTGTATGTTGTATCCTTGACAGCTAGAGTCTTCTTTTACTTGGGTCAGATGAAATCAAGTGCAAGGTGAAGAATCCTGCAGGAGCTACAGGACCCTTTCTTATGGGTCCTTATGGGAAATCCCAGGTACAGGTGGGATCCATTTGGGGAGAAAAGCTGAGATTTTCAACAAACCGGTGATTCTGTTGCTGTGGCAGCTGCTGTTTATTTTTAGATCACAAAAAGAAAAAGATGGCATTGCTTATGTCAGATAGGCTGTGTATGTGAGAGAGCAGACTAAAAAGACACAACAGTCAGACTTAGAAGAGCAAGTTAGGCCCATATAGTAGTTTTTTTTTCTCCAGCGTCCTCTGTGCTACGAATCAGACACAGGTCCCGTATTGGCAGGAGGAGCCTTACTGATATGCTGTGATCGCTCTGAGCTGACAGAGCAGGGAGTGACGATAATTGCAGTTCAGTGCTCTGCGTGTTCTCACTCGGTGTCACCTGGGCTCCTGCTCTGTCGCACCAGTGACCCGGTGATGTTGGCGTGCCTAGCAACGGGGAGGAGGTGAGCCACATGAAGGCACTGAAAAGCACCTGAAAAATTTTTCAGATTTTCAAGCAGTGACCAAGGTGGTGGGAGTTGCACGACTCAGCCTGAGGGGCCTAATTTAGCAGTCTGGGATGAACGGGCTGAGACTGGAGGCTGCTGGCAGCATCAGGAGAAGGACAGTTTCCTTCAGAGGGTGGCTCGGTGGTCTGAAGCTGGGTAGTCTAAATTCATCCTCTCCAACCCTCACCAGTAACCGTGGAGGTATTACTACAGCCCTCTGTATCAGGCTTAAAAATTGAGTTCAGTGTTGCTGAAAAGCCTCTTATTTTCTGTGGCATGGCATCGTAACAGGTCGGAAATTATGCTTGTTCGGTTTCCCTCATTGACATTTTGGGGCAGTCAATGTGTAAATGAATACTATAGTCCCTGTCCTGCACCACTTGTTATTTTTGTGCTTGGCTTACTCAGTTCGCTTTGTGTCTCCATTCCCATCCTTCACAGGGGGTTCTCACGTCCAGCCATGCCTGTTTCTGATCCCTCCTGATTTTCTCCTCCCCTGCCAGTTGCTTTGTTTCGGTAGCTCTCTGCCTGCTGGGTCAGTGTGCTGCTTACAAAAATAACCGTACACGCTCCTGTTTGTACTTGGTTTCACATCTACACTGGGAACGCGAGGCTGGAATTCTCCCCAGGGAAACAAGCCCTGTTAGCACATGGGGCCCACGGCCACTGTGCCCACGGGAGCTTCTTTGACCTCTGGCTGGGGGAATATGAGCAGAGAAGTGGCTCAGCTCTACTTTTACTGAGCTCACTGGCCAGTCTCACCAGCAAACCTGCCTTTGGCTGCAGGGAACCAGAATGACAGGGCTGGTCCTTGGACAGGGAGTGTACCAGTCAACAGGGACGAGGTAGATCAGAGCATTTGCTTAGGGATCTTCTAAAACTTGTTCCCTCTTAGCAGTTAGACAGCATTTTGTGTTATTTTTTTCTTTCTTCACTTAACCTTTCATGTGATTTGGAGTTTTTGGTCTCAGCTTAAAGCTTTCTGCTTCAGCATAAAGTTGTTTGTGGTCTGTGCTGCTTGTGAACAGGTTAGAAACTGACTGCCCACAGCACCTCGCATGAAGGGAGGAGAGCAGCCGAACCAGAGGGGTGTCATGTCCCCTCTGGGGGAGTAGGAATGGGGAGCTCGGTGGCTTCTGCAGATTCCTGCGCCCCAATCAGCTGGTGATGTTTGCCAGCCACTACTGCAGCAGGAGGATTTGCAAACCATATAGTTGCTCAGAAATTAGTGTTTGTGCCAGGCGGTTACTCAGAGACAAGGAGAGTGTAAGAAGCTGTGCACAGGAAAAAGCACTGCGTGAGTACGCTCTCTTACCTGTCCAGAAACGCTGCGCTCTGACTGGCGTAATTTCATTTCGTCTTAACGAGATTATTTCAGTTAGCTTTAAGCACAGCTGCAGGTATTTTTTTTTTAGCTGTTGTCCTAAGCAGTAGTCTAAGGAGAGCAGTGAGTGTTTGTACTACATCTCCTCTAACACGCTCCCCACCCCCCCACCCCCCAAAAAAACCCCCAAAACCAGCACAGGTGCCTGTTGTCTTCAGTCAAAACAGAATCAGCTCAGAGATGGTCAGTAAGCCCTTTCCAGGTTCTGAGGAACTTAAGGGACATTTTGCTGTCAACACTTGCGATGAAGGACATGATTTTGATGTTAACTGTGTGGCTTGCAGTCTGGGCGGCTGTGAGTCAGCGCAGAGGGCACCAGGGAGCAGGGAGGTGGGGGAGTGCCAGCTATTCCCAGCCAAGTGCTTTGCTCAGGGGTTGCTTTGCACAGGTTTTTTGTTAGCTGCAAAACAGATCTTTTCCTGCAGCTGGTCCTTTTACTCAGAAAAATGAAATGCAAGAAAATTCTGCGCTTTCTGCCTCATCTTTCTTCTCTTTGTTTTGTTTTTCTGGGACTCTCTGGACTGTACTGGAGTTACTAGCTGGTGCTGGTACACGAGGGGAATTGAGTTTTGTGACCAAAGGAGGACTAAGAAGTAAATGCCTGGACGTAGAGCTCTGATTTCCATCTCATGGCTGTGTATCAAGAATAAATAGTCCCCCAATTTCTTCAATGATGTGAGGTTTTCTTAGTATTGATTGTGCACTTCTGGGCTTCCAGCCAACCCTTTGATTTCAAACTTATCACCAGAAAACAGGCAGGCTCCTAGCGTGGAGGGGTTGACAGCAAGAGTCCATACATTTGTGGCTGTGCTTGCAAACTGTCTGCTAGATGTAAGTGCCTGAGAGAGACACAAGCAGCTGAACTGCTCAGCACATGGCTAACATGAAATTAATTGCATTATTTCTGAAAGCAAATTCCTGCTGCAACACAGTTACAGACAGTCGATGTCCACATTCATTGCTTTTGACAGCCTGATATAAGGTAATTTAATTTAAACGCCCAGATGAGAGGGAAGCAAGAGGCATTTTTTAAAAAAATGAAAATAAAAGCCCACTCTTTTTATACGTAAAATGCCTGCTTGAAGTAATAGATTAGTAGCCATACAGTGCAATTGATTTGCAAAAGCCCATGGATTTCAGTGGAGAGCTCTGTTTAAAGATCAATAGGGAACGCTATAGCATGAGTGCTTTTGCCACTTAGGTATTCAAGCAAGTGCTTGACGTTAATTCCTTCGCAGGCTTTGGTCTAGGGCCAGTAGGGTTTGGGAAGGCACTTGACTGTGTTTTAGAGAGCAAGCTGGCCATGTATGTCCTTCACCTTTATTTCATTAGGCAAATCCTGTAAGAGAATTACAAATGCAGACCCTCTTTCCTGAGTTGCCATGGCTGCACAAGGCAGCAATATACTCGCACTGGCAAGGCCAGCAGGCAGAATCAGTTCTAAGTATTTGCTTCTTTGCTAATTGCATGACTGTTTTTGAGGTTCTTCTTGTATGACGGAAGTGTTTTGTTCATTTCCACCTCCCAGGCTGCCCTCAAGGTCTGCGTTTGGCTGTGTCGCACGATTTGGGAATATACAAGTGGTGGGCTGGCAGTTTTTTGATAAACCGGGGAGCCTTGCCCAGTGTGGTGCCGAGGGGGCTGTCTCTCGGTATCCAGTGCGGCCATTTAGATTTTAACTGCACCTTTCCAACAGCTGGAAAAGAAGGTGAAAAATGCCACGGGTGTTTTTCAAGGGAGTGCCACACCGGCAGAGGCAGCCGGCATTCTCTCTTCCCAACGGCTCACATCACTGCCTTGTGCTCTGGGATTGACTGCTTGGCTGTGCAATGAACTGTCACTAGCCTCCTAGAAAACTAACCAGGCTAACACAGAACACCTCTGTAGATCCCTGTTTAATCATCCTCTCCAATGCAGACCTTTGGGGTGAGACCCAAATGGCAAATGAAATCAGTTTAAAAGTTTTGGGGTTTGCGTGGGACAGTCTAATAATGAACAACTGGCAGATTGGTCTAGTTTGGGAGTTTAAATATAAGTAGTTAAAATCATATGGAACTGGTTTTCAGGTAACCTGGATATTGTCCTTAACACACCAGATTTACAATTTTAGCATCAGGCTCCATCCCTGGGTCAGAGTACTCGTCTGCAGTCACAAAACCATTGGGTGTGTTAACAGAGTAGTCCAGCCCGTGGCCATGATGAGTAATCACACTAGAGCCACGAGTGAGGTTAGGATTTGGTACATATTACAAGTTAGGGCCACTCTGAATCCTACTTTATTTTGTTCGTTATTTATTTATTCTATTTATTGTCATTTATTTATTCATTTTTATTGACCTCTTCTATGTCCCTTTGCTATGGTATCTGAACATCTACTATAGTTGCAGAGATCCATGCCTCGAAGATGACTGGACTAACTGGAACCTGCTAGGTGCTTGGGGCAAGCCAGGGCCGAATGCGCTCTGTGGAGGGGCCGTAATCCAGATTCCTGCCCGCTCTCCGTTCAACTGCTGAGAGCCCCTTCTGCTTTTGGACAGGGAGCTCCTGGCCAGGTTGCTTTGTAGTTGCCATGTGAATTTTAGCAACCAGCTGGAGTAATGCTGGGGTTGTTCTCTCGCTCTTACAACTGACTGCACTGGAAAAGAGACCGTGCTTTGTAAATGGTATTTGCAGAGATGGTTACCCCTTAGCTCTTCACCTAGCAGTTGTCCTGAAGTTAGGTGCTTGCTGGCAGGAGGCTGCTGGCTGGGACGTATCACCTTAGGGCTGTGTGTCTTGGCAAGTTGGTGAGTGCCCTCGAGGCTGCCAGCATTGCTTGCAGGTGTGGTTTCATTTCTGAGACTCGTGCAAATATCGGGTGTGAACAGGAAATTTTTCCCTGCATACGTAGTAAAACAGTTGGGAAATACAGTGCAGCCCAGGCTGGTTCTGCGCTCCCGGTGTTTTTTCTGGGGAAACGAGCTTGAGTTTCTTTCTGCTCTCTGAACCCGCTCAGCCCCCTGCGTAACGAGAGACAGGCAGGAAAGCCTGGAGCCGGCATCCATACGGCTGGTTCATGAAGTAAACGGAGAAAGGATCAAGTGAGGGGTAATCTGGGTTAGATACAGAAATACTAGGAGATTGTTCCTGTTAACTATTCCTCCTCCTTCTTTCTGTCTTCTTCCTCATCCTTGCTGTCCTAGGTGTCCCAGCTGCTGGCTACGATGCGTTGAGCAGATCAGCCGTAGTGCTTCTGACCTCATTGCTTGGTACAAGCTCTGATTCAGTTTTAACACTCACCTAAAAACTCACGTTCACCTTGTTTTTATCATGTAACCTTGTGTCAAAGCTGCACACGACAATCTATTCCACAATAGTTTCTCTTTCCTGCTCTTGCTTACAGAGATTAACACTTCATATAATGGTGACCGGCTTTCCCTGGGTGGATATTTTCTTTTTCATACATCTCAGATCTGTTCTCTATGTGATAGAATTGATTCTCAGCTCTGTTTCCTTCTTGCAAATTTTTTGCTAGACCCTGCTCTGGGAAATGGGAGAGAAGGTCTCTGGCTGTCAGTAACATGCTGATACACCAAAATGAGATGCTCAGTTTGACGTCTGAAATTACTCGCAAATACTGAGAAACGCAGTGACTCAGGCCCCAGCGAGGACTCGGTGGGATCGCCTGATTTATTCAGTGGCAAAGCTGTTGCTGGTTTCAGCCAAGTAGAAACAAGCTCTTGCATTTGGTTCAGAACTGGGTATGTGGGAAGCTACCCCCAAAACCCAGACCTTGAATGATACACCAGTAACACAAGGAGTGCCATTTAAGTGCCATCTTTTATATTCGTGGCCTTTTCATTTTCCTGACAGGAAGTGAATTTCTGCTATGCAAGGGTTCAAAATAAATTGGCAAGTAACGTTTGGCCCCTGCTTTTCCTGTGAGGCAACTCATTTTTGCAATCCTTTATTTTTCAGTGTGCGAGAAGTGATTATACGCTTTGTGTATAATCTTTGTGTACCGTAGTTTTTCATGCCAACGTGTGCATTATGTTCTCTATCATAGGGAATAAAGCAAAGCTCTTGACAAACTATACGCAGTAATAATGAAAAGGGTGGGTTTTTAAAGTCTGCATTGATACAGAAATACACTGTATGTTTCTGGAGTACTTTGTTCTGAAATGTAGATGTATCATAATCAAATTCATATCAATTGTTCCCACATTTAACTTTGAAGGAGGCATGGAAAAAGATCTGCTTTTTGTAATAAGTTTGACATAGCAGTCTAATCATTTCATTAATGATTTCCTCCTCAGGATTACATTTTCAAAGCCATGTACGATTGTTTAATTGTGTGCTTCCTTGTTAATATTAAACACAATTTAAGTCCCACTGTGACACTTTGAAAATGCACCCCTTGTGGTACATGCTGCCTCCACACAGAGTATCCCAATATCACAGCAGCTCTCCGGCATTTCTGCTTTCCAAGTCCCTTGGCACAGACTATCGATGCCATTACCTTACACGTGTTACCCCTGACATGTGGAGCGACACAATGCTTGCGGTTGTTTTGTTTGGCCGTGTCTGGCTTTTTCAGCCGGCCACTGGTGGCCTCTGGAGATTTTACTTTGTGATTAAATAATAATGTAAGAACTTGTTTCTTTGAGAAAAAGTTAAAAAATAACAGTAATATCATGAGCGTGATGTGGCATGGGCGGTAAGACCTCTGTTATTTATTGTTTGTTTACTCAGCCCTTGAGGAGTGGAGAGGAAAGCTCCCATAATGTGCTGTCAGAGAATGTGCCTGCCAGGAGATAAGCAACCGTCTGCTTTAGCAAGCAGCAGATTACAAAATGGCCTTCGCAGCCACTGTTTCAGCCTCCCAGAAAACACGGCCAGTTTTGGACGCCGGGAAGGCCCTATTGCTCAACACGGGGTTTTCCACTTTGCCTGTAGTAAAGCAGGGTGCTCGTGTGGGGCAACCTGTCAGTGCAGTTCACTTCTGCACGGGCCGAGTGGTGGCCTTCAGCGTCGTCTGCAGCCGCATCATGCTGGTGCGGGCAGCTGCCGACACGGGGGCTTCAGGTCCTGCCTGTGTGATAGCCGGGGTCCCCAGTACTGGTGGGTGCCCAGAACTAGCAGTGGATCGTGACCTACATGTGGCAGGGTGTTTTCTAGAAAGCATAGGAATAGAAATAGTAATTATTAATGTACGTACCCCTGCCCGTATATTTATATTTATGTAGAAATATACATGCAACGTATAAAAAAAAAATTATATTGTGGAGTCAAACACAAAATGGTGCCACTTACCTAACCCACCCTGTTCTCTCATTTCCCCAACTTCAGAGTCTGTGTTGTTGTTGGATATAATGAGCTGTCGTCTTGACTCATAAAAACTTCGGAGTTTGATTTGGCAAAAAAATTAAATAATATAAAACAACGTACAGAATTCGTCCCATCTGTGGCCATTGCCAGTGTCTGTCTAGAACTATTTATGCTTCTTAAAGCCTTTCATGGGTTGCCACTGAAACTGAGCAATATTTAAAGCCATGTCAGATTATCCCTGTTTTCTAAGTATTATTAGCCTGTCAAGGTAAAGGCTTATAATCTTACAGTTGCTTGACAAGCTGCATTATTTGTACTGTAATGTTAATTTGTGCTGAGGCTCCGCGGTTAGTTGTAGTTAGGTGTATGAAACCTGACATTTAATGTTCCCTAACTCTAAATAAAAACAGGCCCCTTGATCAGTTTTTCAAGTAGAACACTCGATTAACCTCTTCTGGCTTAATTTAGTGTCCTGCCAAATGCTGACTTTAACGTTTCTCACAAGTATTTATTTTCAGGAAGGCTGATGATATCAATAGCAGAAGGGAGATAGATGGATAGATGCCGAAGTGGACCACCGTGATCTCTCTTTGTCTGGAAGAGAGACGATTTGTTTGTAAGGGCAAAGAGGATTGCTCTGTGCACAGAAATGATCACAATGACTGATTTATGAAGGTTGTTTCAATGCAATCATACTTTTAAAGTTTACTCCAGCTTCTGTCCAGTATTTAGTTAGTTAAGGTGTTGACACAATTTTGCTGACATTTTTCTTAAGTGGATTATGCTTACAGCCAGTTTTTCAAAGCAAACAGATGGCTTTTCAAACAGAGCATGCCCACAGATTATTTTTTTTATGATGTCTCTAGAATTATGACAGCTCTGTCAGAGGGGGCTGGTTTGTCGTTAATTTTCTTGTGACAGATGATTCAAAATCATTTCTGCTCCTTCAGCTTGCTCAAACGAACCAGCTGTTTAAAAATAAAAAATACAAGGAGACTAAGACATAAATCAATTGGTCTGTACATGAATGGAATTGCACTATTTTGATAAGTCCATTTCTGTTTTTAGATCACTGTAAAACAAGAATGTCTTCAAAATATTGGAAGTATGCTCAGGAGGAGTGTTTTTCTTCTTGGAACCTGAAGACGTTGTGCATTGCCTCAGACGAAATCTGTAACCTAAACTGCCTGGTTACTTAAATGTGAAATCAGAATATGCATAAGGGAGAGCGGGTGGCTCAGCACCTTCACACAGGGTGTGAAGTCCCTTGGCTTCTGGCAACTTCAGATACAAGTCTTGGCAGGGTGGACTCAGGCTGTCGTCCTCCAAGCAGGGGTGTATCAAATCCCGAATAGCTTCCCTTAAATGAGCGTCTCAGAGAGTCCTTAGGCAAAGACACAGTTTGTGGGCCACCCTGAGAAAGATTTCCATGCTTTGCCCTCACCCTGAGAAGGAAGAGGAGATATGAAGAAGGCAACATAGACTCAACTGAAGCTCTTTTTTTGTCAGCTTAGGGAGCTGTATCCATCTTGTGCTGCTGCATGACGGGAAATCCTCCTCCGTGCACGGTGTGGGTGAGTGCTCCCACTGCCTGGGGAGACGCTGGCCATGCCGCAGCAGAGGACAGGCTTCTAGAAGTCTTTCCCCAGATACCCCAACTAAGGGGACACTAGGTGCTTCAGGGTACTGGGCCTTCATTGTCATCATTTTACCCCTCTGTTGCACTGGCTCTCCCAGGTTTTGGGCTTAGTTGTTCTTGGTGCTGTAGGGATGTCTACTTTGAGTTGCTTCTTGTGCTAAGGGGATTTTTCTGTTCTTGTGCATCAATACATAGTGCCAGGTTTTGACTTAGAGAAGTTAAGGCTGCAAAGCATCGTCACCGATTTTGTCTGCTTGTCGGTGCAGCCTTTGGCGTCTTCAGTCCCGTATGCATAATAAGAAAAAGCAGCAGCCCCAGTGCAGCCAGGTCTATTTCATCCTAAAAACAAACTATGTAAAACTGCATTTGTGTATTGAAGGATCTACCACACTTTTTGATAACATTATCACGTCATTAATGATACTGCTGTTGGATATCTTTGCTTATGCTGCAGTGTGTTGTCCCTATCACTACAGCACCGGCACAATTCCTGTGCCATTTGCAGACGGGGAGGGAGACTGGGGCACGCCAGTTGCTTAAGGCAGCTACGGGGCTCCTGCATTCCTGCCCACTGCCTTTAACCATAAGCTCAACCTCTGTCCTAAAAGCAAGATCACAGCTATGTGAAATATGTGCTGCATAAATTATTCTTGTTTTGTTTTTTTCAAACCATGTCTGCTCGCTGGATCCCAAGCTATTTGTCTGTGTATTCCCATGACTGTCATGCTGCTGAGATACAAATCTCTTCAAGAGAGCTTCATATCAAATAGCACAGAGCCGCTCGCGCAGTCCCAGTACTTTTTGTTATTCTCGCATTGAGTTGGATTCCCAGCATCTGGGTAGCGATTTGCATTGTTCAGCAGGGACAAATTCATGTCACCAGGAGATGAGGCAATCACGTTCTCAGGCGCGGGCTGCCATCCCTGGATGACGTGGTTTCCCACGTGGTGTTTACCAGTGCAGCAGGACTTGCAAGCCACCATTGTTTCTTCGTTGTGAACATTGTTTACGGGGGCTCAGGCGGTGCAAGTCCGGTGCCAGGCGCTGGCAAAAAGGGATCTGTGCTCATCAGTGTGGGATAAATCCTTCTTCTTAGCTCTGGGGAAAGGGAGAGCAGAGAGATGCTCCCACTGCTGGAAGGTGTTGTGCTGTGACTTGTCCAGGACATCTGGTTTGTTTTGAAAACTGAAGGAGGGTCGGTGATCAGTCACCCCTCCAGTGTGCCCCAGGTCCTGCTGTAATATCTGTTGTCTCCTCTGAGACCCCGCGAAGCATCTGTGGTTTGCAGGAGGTCAGGTTAGGTTGCAGGGATGCGAATGTGACATTTCAGTCAGCAGAGGTATTCCTTCTGAATATGCGTATAACCAGCTGCAGCGGGTGGTGTAATTTAAGCTGTACTTTGGGTGACATTAGGAGAAGAGCAGCTCAAGTTCATAGCGATACTGAATTTTAATAACCAGATGCATCTCCTGGCTTTTATTTATTTGTATCCTCTAGCACTAGAATCTTGTCGCTTCTCAGCACTTGAGATATCAATATTGCATAAATATTCATTTTGGCATTTCTGAACACCAACTCCTTAATACAAATCTCATGTAACACGTTTTTCCTGATAGTTACAAATTAGATTGACATGCTGTTAGTCACCTCACCTTTACATGCTCTGAGAAGATACAGAAGCAGGCCTTTGCTCATGAAGTCTCTCGTTCCCATTTGCCTGCTCGAAGGTCCCAAACAAAATGGTTCAGATGGATTCACTGTAGCGCTACATGATGTGTTTCATACAGGCGCGCAGCTTGGCCTGCCTCTGCTAAAGGAGGCCCCAAGGCTGGGTAGCAAATGCGGGTGCAAGGAAGGGTGGGTAACCAGGGTCTCACAGCTCATAGGGGACCCCCGGCTGGGGACATGCAGCCATTGCCATGTGGGATCTGATGCCAGGGCGCAAGGACAGAGCAGTGGCACGGGGAGGGGGGTACCAGGTGCCCTTGCTGCCCCGTCCCTGGCAGGTCCTTGCTGTTGACTGCGGAAGAGGAAATGCCTTCCCCGCACGCTCCTTAAGGCCAGGCCCAAATTACCTCCCAGGGGGTGACCTGGAAGCGGGGGGAGTCTGGTGCCTGTCCTGCTCACCCTGCCCACTGTGCTGGCTGCTGCCTTCCTCACTGAGCTGGGTGCTGGGCTGCAGAAGGGGCTTCAGCCCCTTCCCTGGGGGCTGGCATTCACGAGTGGCAGAGGGGATTTGAGACAGGACCCGGGACCTGTTCCACGGCACCGAACAATGTGGCAGAGACACAAGAGCAGTATTGCCGCTTTCAGTCCAGAGCGATGTGTGCGATCCCTGACTCTCTCCTGCGTGTCTGTCTGCATCCTCAGGGCCAAGGAGATCTCCTGAAGAACGCCAAGAACGAAGCCCTGGAGAACATGAAGCAGATCCAGCTGGCGTGCCTGTCGTGCGGACTGAGCAAAACTGGAAGCGGGCACGCGGACGCCAAGTCAAAACGGTGCCTGGAGGCAATACAGGAGAAGGATACCGGAGATGAGAACGGGAGGCTGTGAGGGGAGGCAGAGCTGTCGCATTTGTCACAGATTTCAATAACTCTAAACTATTTTTTTAAAGCATTTAAAAATTCACACAGGAATGCCCTCTACAGGGTGTTGATAGTATTAAAATCCTCACAATGTCAGTATTTTAATGCAGTTAATTTATCTAAGTTAAACTCTGGTAGTGAGATTTCTAATGAAGCCAAGCTGTCTGTATGCAAGTGCGTGTGTGTGTGCGCACATGCAAATCCTGTAGACGCCCTTTCATACATTACATTAGCCATTTGCTAATTTATTCCTTTGTCATCTTTGAATAGGCCTGTTCATTCTGAAGATCAAAACAAATAGAGAGTACTTGTATCAGTTTTGTGCTTTATTTTACTCTCCAGCTTTTATCATTTAACTTACAGGTTACATTACTGTTACGCTGTTTAAACAAACGAACAAAATACAACAACAAATGTCACCGACAGCTGTTTTTGTGAGGGCAAAAACAGTGGTTTGCTGCAGATCCTGAACGTGATTTTTAATGAACGATTCAAACCAAGTAAACAAGATGTTAAATGGTCAGAGTTGCTGGATAGATTACGATTAGATTTGAGGTGTATATTTCACTGAATTTTAGCAAACTGCTCTTCGGGATACACCCAGATAGCACGTACTAATGTAAGAACTAGCTGATTTATTTCATTCCAGTAAATCATTGCTACCTTGTAGATCTGCAGGACAGCTACAGTCTTTGCTGATAGGCATTAACTCGTGTAGTAATGAACATAGCTAGTCAGCCCCGTAGTTACGAGGAGAGCTGTGAATATCCTTCGGTGATCATGAACTCTGAAGGTGAGCTTCAGGCCGTTCTGAAACACCCAGTGGTGCCAGTATTGGAAGGAAGGTTTTACAGATTTCACAAACTGTGAGCTTTACTGCAAGAGGTGTGAGAGGTCAGATCTTGCTTGCTGCCTTCTGCTTAGATGTTGAAGTCAGTTGGATGAAGCACGCAGGATCTGGCCTTACGTTGTTGTGGTTAAGAATCATGCTGGGCTAGAAATTTGAAGCAAGGCTGCAGAACTGCTACAGATGTAGTGTAGAGAAATTGCTTCGGAAAAAACAGGGTACCAGCATTTTTGTGCAGCAGTGACAAATATCCTGACACGACACATGTTTAGGGTAGTTCTGAGAACTGGATGCCTCTTTGTGCCGCTGTAGAAAGGAAACGGAGAATGTCACGAAGCAATGCATCCTCGTCCCTCCCAGTGTCCAGCTCATGTACGCTCACAACATTCATTTCAATCGTTTAAGTACTGTGCTTGAGTGTAGTATTTGTGTTACCTATAACAGGACTAAGTGTTTTATGGTTATAAAAAAGACTGTATTTATTTAAAGCATTGCTTTTATTTTGAAAAGCTACTTTTTAAATTAATTTGATTAACAAATATGCTAATTTTCTGAACTTAACAAAAAGTAATTGCTGAAAGTTTGACCATTGGAGAATCTTATATAGCTATTGTGTTAAGTTATTTTTGACTTCTTAATAACACTATTATGTTCATGTTGCACATTACTGAGAGAGTAAAGCTATGAAACAACTTTGACCCATGTTTTTAAAGTGATTTAACACAGAAGGTAACCAGTGAAACTTGGATAAAGGTGGGTTAGAGTGAGTAAGTTGCTTCAGAGAAGGTCCTGCTCTAATAGGAACTGTATTATTGCAGAGGTTGTAACTCAGATGCCTTAAATACCATTTCAGCAGAACTTGCCATACTTGTTCAGATCCAGCCCTAAATCCTCTGTTTATCTCTCCATTAGATCATGAGTGTGTATTCAGCCTTCACTGGGGTCTGGAGAGGGGTGTCTTTTGTGTTTCAGGCAAGGCATAAAGCCCAGATCGATGGTGTAAGTGTGCACGTTCACGTTTTGCCCTCCTGGGTTACCTTCCTGATTTCATCATGGGTTTTGTTGATATGAAAAACAGCACTTGGCCTTCAGTATTTACAGCTAGGGAGGATGGAAACTGTTAACCTAGCACCTCCAATTGTGAAGGATCAGCCTTCGGAAAGATCTCTCTCGGAAGGGAGAGCTTGCTTCAGGAAGGGTGAGTGGCTTGCCTCTTGGTGCTTCATTTAAACCTAGAAATAGCTTGATTTTCTCAATTTAAAAGGCTATCCTTATGTCTGTACAGGAACTGCTGGCAAAATACCTTCTAGTCCTCCTTCCTTCTCTGACGTTATAAACAAACGAACATAAAATTACATAGAGGAGGGCTTGCTTTCTGTGCTCACATGGAAAGGGGTGCCACGTAGCCCTCACTCGGTATGTATTTGCAGAACCAGAAGATGGTGGCTGGACAGAAATGCCGTAGGATGCATGCACACACCTTTCATGCCATGTTTAGCATTCATGTCATGTCCTGCGCCAAGGTCATGCTGCGTGGCTTTCTGTGCCAAAATACAGGGAGTAGAAAACCTCGGGCACCCTAGATTACCCCAAGCAGCTGGGGCTGCTCCTGGTGCTGGTGCCCACAGCCCCGCAGCTGGAGCAGCTCCACCCTCCCTCCTGCATGAAGAGAGGGCGGGCAGCAAAAGCTCGTCTCACCTTCCTGTGCGCCCCTTTGAAGTAACTGGGAGTGGAAGTGGATGCTAAAGCGGCAGTCAGCATAATAAAAATTCAGCCTTGAAGTAGAACACATGGAAAAATCATATCCAGCATCAACAGCAACAGCATACGGGGGACTGGCTGCCTGGCCTTTCAGGAAGTGTTTCATGACATGTCTGGCTTCTGGCAGTGGCACAACAACCTTCTCCGGGCCCTGTGCTGGTGCGATTTGCCTGATGTCCCACCTGACTGTGTGGATATTATCTATATCACTTCTGGGGAAGTGATGTCAGGAAAGGGTTACACGTATTTGCAGTTGTTTATGGTGTGTTTTAGCAACTAGAAATCAGAGAAGCTCTCAGGGACTGGCGTGGGGAGGTGTCTGCCAGAGGGAGTACAGGAGTGAATCTACCTGGATTGTTGTTCCAGCTCTGCCACCAAGTCCTACATCTTTGCAGTATTTATTTTCCATGTGTCATTTTCTCATCTGTAAGATAAGACTGATGATGTTTTCCTTTCCAGGCCAGATTAGGTTACACATTTCTGAAACCCTTTGAGTGTGCTGGTGCCCTCAGGAGAACATCCAGGCACTGTGTTTGGGCTGCCCTGTAACACCAGTGTCTGCCAAGTCCTTCCACCGCTGGTGAGCGCAGGTGAGCCAGTGCACGCGAGGAGGGCTGAGCCGCGACCTCCTCCCCTCTCCTGAGGGCATCGGTTCCTCCAGTGCTCAGGGGTACGTTGTCCACGTGCTTGTGCGTCTGTCCCATACCAAACTGCATCCTTGGTCAAGCGTGGCAGAGGGGCAGCCACCTCAAAGGTGTTAAGTTCCTGCAGATTTCCCAAGCAAAGACGAGGCGGGTGGCTCAGAGAGGCCCCAGCAGCACCTTCCCTGGGGCACGAGGCTGCAGCATGACCTCTAGTTATGTGTTAGGCACCTGGGCCCACAAGAGAAAGGTGAATGCAGAGGTTTCACTTGGATTTTGCTTCTTATGTACATGAAGGAATCCAGCCATGAGGCACGGGAAGAGGCTGAATTAGTCCAGCTGTTCACAGACCTGATTAGTCTTAAATCATCGGCAATAGTTTTTACCAAATTTCATGTGCTGGCATGACCAGCAGGACCTTCTCCCTCCCTCTCCTGAGCTCAGCACGAGTTAGAACACCATGCTCTTCTGCTGCTTTCTGTATCATTTTTCATGCATTTTATTCCCTGTTTTTAAAGGGATAATGCAGCTTCCCAGTGCAAACAAGGTGAGAGTTTTGCGTGTTCCTCCTTCCGAGATTCATCTCCCAAAATAGATTGTTATCAGATAATTGCATGCACAGAGAGAGCTTTCCTGTATAATAATCCATCTTTTCCATCTATCTGTTCAGACTAAAACATTAGGTCGTAGCCTCCTTGGCCTCCGTCCCACTCCTGTAGTGATAGACAGCAGCCTCACGCAGGGGACTAACTCAGGAAGCTTCAGAAAAGAAAAAGGTGAGGGGGTCGCAGGAGCAATCTCTTCTTGCCTCCACTGCTTGCTGTGGGACTGAGCGTGGTGGCCCTGGCTCATATCGCAGCAGCAGTAGATGATGTACATGTTCAATAAATCTGAGCTTTACTTCTTGTAAAGTGTAGTGCTTAGCAGGGGAAAGGTGATTGTGAAGGATGAAAACATCTGGGCACAGTGAATGTGCATTTGGGAACAGAGCAAACACCAGGCACTGAAACGCCATCCCTTGTCAGCCCCTCTCACCTCCCTGGGCAGGCATGACAATCCAAAGGTTTCCATAATATTGGACCTGTACAATTGTCTCCAAATTGCCACACCAAGCACCAGGCTATATGTTTCCCCAGGCAGCTGGTGAGTACTGCCGGGATGCATTTCCCAGGTCCAAAGCGTGAGTGCTGTTTTGAGACTATTCTGGCACGGTCCCTTCAAGTTGCCTTTGCACAGACTCGGGCTGAGCAGTCTTGCATTTGCTATCCACAGCAGGTCTCTGAAAAAATGTTTCCTTTTTAAAATAATGTTGAGGAATATGTGAGTTCAGTAGCCGAGATGTGAGTGACTAGGCCAGAAATGTGACGCAAGCGCTGTCCCACCAGCTGTTTCTCTGCAACAGAGAGTACTGCATGAACATGCCCCCAGTCATGTTTTAAATGGGTCATGTTTTAAATGAGGATTTTCTACTGTCTTTGCTGATTTGAAACAGTTTATGAATAAATTACTTTTGCAGAAAATATTCATGGAGTAATTTCAGGAAAATGTGCAGAAATTAAAATCTCGACAGACAACGCATGAGCAGGAGGCAGTGTTACATTTGACAGCTGTTTGCTGTGCACAGCGCACACCGCCCTACTCTGGAAACCGAAAGAAAAATGAATGATTGCAAAGGCAAGTTTGAGTTATTGGTGGTGTTAGAAGTATTTTCCCTGTTAAACTGCACAGCAGGAACTCATTCATTTATTAAGACATGACTGTAATAGGGTTGGGAAGCAAATGTGATACTTGAGGCCAAAAGTAAGCGAGCATGGAGAGGAGGTGACGAGTCGGCATGTCACGTGTGGGGAGGGATGCTGGGTTGTGCGGGTCTGTGTGGGTAAGTGCTGGCCGAGAGCCCCCAGGAGGAGCCATCACCCTCGCTGCAGTGGTGGTGAAGAGCTGTTTGGGCAGGGAGCAGATTGGTAACCGGTGGGATTGGTTTCCACCAGCAGAAGTTTGCACAGACCTCAGTGAGGGCTGGGGGCACGGTGGCCGTGGGGATTGGTCCCATCCCTGCCCCATGGATTAGTGTGGTTGCGGGGTGGCTGTGGGAGAAACCCTCAGGGGACGGGAGGGTCCGTGGCTGCGGCCCTGGGACCTAGCGGCATTCCCGCCATCGGAGCCCTCCTGGAGCTGGGTGGGTTTGTGGCGGCTGGGGCTGCGGCACTGATGGTGCTGGATGCGAGCAGCTTGTCGCTGTGGCCCAGTGGGTAGGAGTACTGTTCAGCACCGTTTCTGGCTGCGGGTGTCAATCAGTTTCAAGTGACATCTCATTAAATCACCTCATTTGACTCTGGCATGCAAAATCACAAAATTGCTGTGCTTCAGTGGTATAATGTGCCACCAAGAGCATCGTAGATATTTCTGCTTGCTGTAATGTATCAAGTGTTATTTTTTGTAATACAAAACTTTTGATCTTTTTTGACCCAAAAGTATTAGTCCTTGAAGTCAACCTGACTGAATGCCTATAGTTCACTCTCAGTCTCTGAAGTGTATTTAATCAAGAGTTTAGAATATGGGAAGAGGTTGAATATGCCAGGTGAAGCATTAATTTTGGATGGCAGCTGAAAATGCAACTAAATGTGATACTAGGTATACAGGATGGAGATGAGATTAGAAGTAGACAAAGACTGGTATTAATCTGGCTTGTCTGGAAGCACGTATGGGGAGAATGGAGGAATACAGATGAATTATTTGTATGCTTCCTCAGATAGGGTCTGGTGGACCAGCTACACATAATACAATTAGAAACGAGATACAAATTATGATTCAGACAGCAGGAGTTGCTATGATTATTTATGATGCTGATGGATGGAGAAGGGTACTGGCAGCAAAGCGCAGCGTGAGTTTTGCAGCTTTGCAGTTGCAGCATTAGCATGTCATGCGCAGGGGAGAGGGTGAGCGGCACTGCTGCTCCCTCCTGTGCAAAGCAAATAGGCCAAAGTATCGGTTGCTGCTGCCTTTCATAGCTGGGTTCTCCCAAAGTGAAAAATGCAGAAATAGAGCGTGCTGGAGAGGCAGAAACAAAGTATTGAAGAACATATTGATATTGGCAAGTCCATTGCTTGCTGGTGTTGATGTACTGTCCTTCCTGCCTTTGCCTTCAGGATTCATGGGCCCCAACTCAGCCGTGCTCTGCTGATTTGCAGCAGCCTTCCTGCACAAGGTGTTTCCAAAGCCAGGGCAGCACAGCTACAGCTGAGCCGCGCCACCAGCTCCCCCTCAGAACTGGAGGACATCTGGTTTGCTCCTTTCCTTTGTGCTCCTCAGTGGTCTCTAGGTTTTATGAGGTCCAAGCAGTGAGAAGGAAATTATTTGTGCAATGCTTTTGTGCGGGACTGGCGGGCATCCAGCCCAGGGCCACAGGGAGCCTTCTCTGGGATATGTGGGGCTGCCCTGGGCTGGCAGCAGCTTGCTGTGGGGCTGCTCACTCCGAGACCACCTGGTGAGGCCGGTTTTAGGAGGCTCAGACCAACTGCAGCGTGAGTGGGCTCAGCTCCCACCAAAGCCAAGCTGTAATTTCACCTGCTGATGCTATGACTACATTTCACCAGTATCTTGTCTGTAAGTAGCTGGGCGCACACACAGCCTGGTCTGTTGATTCCTGCTGAGGCCTGTCCCAGCCTCCCGGTGCTGGCTGCCTCACCAAGGCAAGCGGTACGTTGTCCCAACTCCTGAGCGGGAGGGTGGCAACACTGTTCCAGGACTGCCATTAGACTGTGGTTTGGAAACAGAGTTGTTTGGAGGTATTTGATGCATTGGCCAAGAAAACAGTCTAGAAGTGTACAGCAATGGGCAGCTGATGACGTGGTAGGGTACCCCCTTGTCAGATCAGCCAAAACATTTTGGAAGCGTTTGAGTGCAGAGTTGAAGAATTGTCATCAGGGTAAACCCAAAACACCAACTCCATGAGATTGGCTCAGGTTTGCAAACTGTGTTTGAGGTTGGCTAGGAATTGCTGTGAGGCACATGTCCCTTACAGCAAGCAAAAGCTGATCCTGTGTTTCTGGAAAGCCTGCTGCGGTATTTAGGGTCTGAGTGGAGGCAGGATGCGTGCGAGTGACCGCCTGCAATCCAGCAGGCTGGGGGGTCAGCAAACCCAGGTGTATCTGTGGGTCAGGAGCTGTGAAAACTTCCAGCACTGCCGTGCTCTGCTCCTCTCTGATGGTTCAGACCCATGCCTATCAACCGTTTTGCAAAGGAAGGCTTTTCCCTAGGCCGAGGCTGTCTGCAGAGCTCAGCCCCTGGGGCAGCGCGGCAGGGCTGAGCAGGGAGAGCCCTCCAGGAGCAGCCTTTGCATGTCGTCTGTGCCACTCCATCTGCCAGCCGGCGTGCTGGGACAGAGGTGTTACCTTGAGCTATTTGTCAGCAAGCTGGGCACCGTCTGTTGGCACAGTTGACCTCTTTGCTGAGATAAGGAAAACCACACATAGACTTGCATCTAAATTGTTTGCCATTTGATACTTGCATTTCGCATCATGGCCTGCTTCGCCCCTGCCACTGGGCGCTTTGAAAAAATTGTGACTTTTATTTCGGCAGTGTTCTCCCATCACGGGATGTGTTAGAAGAGCTACAATGAGTGCAGAAAATTCATGCCATTGAATGGTACTACCGAGTGCGACGCTACTGCTTGTGCCGGGGTGTATCAGTTCCATAAGAAGAGAATTTTGGTTTGTTTGTTTGTTATTGATTCTAACTTGATATTTCCTAGCAAAGTGATTGTGATAAACTTGTAGCTGTGATTCAGTTGGAGTTGTCTCTCCCAGGTCTTGAGGAGATGTGTTATGCAAAAACTGACACTGTGGTCTGTTACACTCTCTTTGTGCGTAGAGGCTGTTGCCAGGGGATTTTTTTTGTTAATGCTTAAAGGTCATAATTAACATCAAATGAACACAAATGTCCATAGGAAAAATGTTTCTACCAGGCATCAAATTAAGGACAGATGAAAGTCTCCGATGTGGAGTCAGACGACAGCATTAATGAAGACAGAATGGCACCAGTTTTGATTTCTCCCATTATTTATATGAATTGGATGTGAAAATTGACTAAATAGTACTTAGTAACGATGTGTATGGGAAAGAGCCTTAGGCCTGGTGAGGAATTTTTATTAGGTAGCCTTACATGCTGGGGCCTCTGGATCCCAGCTATCCAGTGAGAAAAAAGAGCTCGTGTGTCCCTAGTACCCAAGGGAGCAGGTAGCGGTAAGACCTACCTTTTCCTAGAAGGCAAGCGGGACACAGGTGGTGCTCTGAGCCGTATCCCAGAGAGGCTCGGTGCTGCAAGAGGCGCGGTGCATCCCTGCGCCGTACTCTCCAACCACTGGGAGCTCCACAAGAGGGGGCCAAGGGGCTCCTGCTCAGAGAAGCTGCACAATTAGCAGCATCTCAGCCCGATGGGGAGACCAGGGTGGGCTCCTGGGGACAGCGGTGCTGGTCACTGCCTGTAGCAGCAACTCCGTGCACAGGGCTGCCAGCCATCTTGTGCAAGGCAGGTTTTCGTGGGCAGCTAAACCCTCTCTATTGTCGGTGCTGAAATAGGTATTTTTAGGCAGTGGTTTGTCCCACCTGTTTTAGCTGTGCACTTAAGGAGGGGATTAGTTTTATCCTAACAGTGCCTGTTTCCTGCCATATCTTACAAGTATTTGTAGTAGAAACCCTTGAAGAGACACAAAACCTTTATCTTGCGTAAAAGACAGCTAGTTGTGACAACTCGTCACAAGGTGTACACTTGTATAAAGCCAAGTGATGTATCTCTTCAGTCATTTTTTATGTTCTTTGACCAAGAAAATCCAAGAAAGATGATGGCGGGGTTGTGGGGATTCAGGTTACCCTGTAAAGACGTAGGGGCAGATACTGCTGCTGTTTGCCAAGAACAGTTTTGTGTGATACTAAATGGTTTGAACCCTCACATCTGCAAAAACCAAAGGACGAGGAGAAAGGGTGGCTTTCAGCTCCACAGGCCTTCTGCTCACTGCCTCAGGCATTGGGGCCTGAGGTGGACCGTGGCCCTGCCACAGGGTGGCCAGCCAAGAGAATCCCCTGCAGCAAATGCCAGACACCCCCGTCCTGAGCAGAGCGGCATTTCTGGCAGGAGCAAAGCCACGGGGAGGAAACGGAGACCTGTCAGGAAGGTAAAGTGCCACATCTTGTTTCGTATGGTACTAACATTGCAACCTGGCCTGATGGGAACATGAAGATAATCTTCAAGAGACCGAAGCAGGCACAAGGACAGTGTCATGAAATTTGGAAGGTCAGCATCAGGGATCCTAGGGTGTCTGCTGCTCCCGCATAACAGGTTTCAGCCCCCTCAGTGAGGCAAATTAACCTTTTCCCTGGGACTGGCTGTGCTTTTATAGCACATCATGAATCCTCTGTTTCCTCCTGCACTGAAAACAGTTGCACCTTCTCCTGGGAAAGGCAAATTGATTGTAGGGAGATCAAAGAACGAAAGCTGAGCAGGCGGCTTTCTAGATTATACACTTTTCTTGGCAAGAGCTACTTCTCTGAGCAACGTGCCTGCCTGCAAGAGAGAAACACAGAGAGCACTGTAATTCCCTGGGATGGGAGCGGTGGTGACTGGAGAGTGAAGGCTCTCCAGAGTGAAGCTGAAAGGATGAATCTGTTTAACTGCACATCCCATTAAAACGGGTGGCTGGACAGAAAATTGCCTCTAACGGCATCCAGAATGGCTGAGATGTCAGACGGGGATTTAGTGCCATTGCCCGTGTGGTTACGTCTGCCAGAGAGACTCAGTGCAAAGCACAGCCGTGCCTCTGCCTCCCACTGTGGCGGAGGGTCAGCCCTTGTGCATGGACAGGGCAGGGCAGTGGGGCCTGGCACGTGCCCTGCTCAGCGCTGCAGGACGGTGCACAGGCACAGGAGGGCTGCAAGGACACAGGGTGGCGGGGAGGAAGGTGTGCAGCCTCTGGTCTCATGCTATATTTTAGCAAGTGAATGTCTTCCTCTTGGAGAAGGCACCTCAATCCTGCGAGGTCCCCACTGAGTGGCTGGTTTGTGCCAGATGGCAGGGAAATAGGCCATGAAATCACCATTTTTTGTAATGCCCATTCAAGGGGTGGAGAGGTTTGTCCTCTTTTCCTGGGAGGGCTCCTGTGGGACTTCTGACTCCTGGAGCTGAGACTGTCATTATTTTAACGCGATTGCACCCTGCAATATTTCTGCTTCCCGCATCCATCAGGCGAGGCGGCATGCCCTCACTGGACACATGAGGGACATGGAGACAGAAAGCACAGGGGGTCAGCTAACAGGGACCTGAGGTCTGTGGCAGAGCAGAGAACCAAACTTCTCCCTGGGCATGCAATGCAGCCCTCGCCTTCCCCATGCAGGCCACAATTCCCCATCCTCCGTGAACCACTAAGTCCAAGGAAAACTTTTAACTGTGGGGTTAAGCTTTTCTTTAAGACAGATGAGAGAGATATGATGAGGGATAAAGGTAATTAATGACATCAGTCTGTATTTTGAATGTAGGTTGTTTTGTAAGTGATTGAACAGAAATTTTTGAAAGCAGAGTTTAAGCAGGCATAAGATTAGCCAAGATTAGTAAGGATTTCTGCCTGGTAGCCTAAATCTAATGTCTTTCAGTTAGTAATCCTTCTTTCAGGTCAATGAATCTTCTTGTAAGAAGGAAAAAAATACGGGTTATACAAGAGAGTTCAGGGGTTTCACTTGTCACGTGAAAGGTGTTTAGAGCTGTTTCCAGCACCTGAACTCCTTCCAACATTTAAGGGAGCCTATACTGTCCTCTCAGAAGAAGCCACAAACAAATCTTCTCTTGTGCTATGCTGATGCTCATATGGAGAGTTGCCCAAAATGCTTCAGTAACAGAATTGTACCAGTCCCCTCATATAAAGGTGTCTGAGCCCATCATTTAGGACAAGAGATCACGGGTACTTTTTTTCCCCAGAGATTGTTCTACCTGGAAACCCTGGTCTGCATAGCGTGAGCACACGCTGCAATTTAGCAAAATCTATGGGGACCGAGCGACCCCCTTTGCTTCAGTGGAACTACCTGTGTATCACACTGATGGTGAGAGTTTTGTGCTGAAGGGGAGCACAGAAAACCCAAGGTTTCCTGCAACCGAAGCACTTTCCCTCTCCCACCACAGGTAGGACATCGTTATGAAGGGCTCTGCATTGGCAATGGTGTGCTGTGAGCTGGAATACATCAGCTGCATTCACACCTTGACACAGGCTGAGACGTCTCCGTGCTGTGCCCGGCTGTGGGATGTACAGCACAGTCCTTGCTATAAGGCTGCATCTCACCATCCCTGCTGGTTTTGTTTATCTTCCAGCTCATGGTTTGCAAAGGTTTTTGAGCAAACAAACCTTTTTTGGCCATGTTGGTGCAGGCTCGGCCTCAGCTGTTTCTTTTGGCCAGGACGAGCAGAGGCCTCCCCAAGGAGCCTCACGCTTGTTGCTGCTGCTGTGCCACAGTCCTCTACCTTGTCTCTGGCTCTGCTGGTGAAAGGTTCCCACTGAGCTGCGTGCTCCTGGCAGCACCCAGGACATCAGCAAATGCTGAGCAAAGTGATCATGGGAGGGTTTCCAATGAGCATGTCAGGCCTCTTCAGAGGGCTTCTCCATCTCTGTTTGTACTTGGCTTGGCTTGAAGAGCCAAAGGCACTTTAAGTCTCTTCTGTATTATCATTAACTTCAGGCACTGCAGTGCACCTGGTCACTGGGTTAAAAATCCTTTCAAATGCTCTATGAAGGGGAAAACAAAGCCTTTTCTGTAACAACTTCAGGTGCTGCAGCAGAAGGACAGCAGAATTGGGTAGAAAATAATAGCCTTGAAGCCCCTGCTTTGCTGGTCTGTCCTTTTTGTGCGAGTTTGTGCTAAAACTACTCCCTTGGGCTGTGCAGGATGAGCAGAGGATGGGGAGGCTGTGCCCATCCTTGCAGGCAGGGCCAGTGTGCCTGAGAAAACGATGAAGGCTTTTGCCCTAATGCTTGGAGCACCCCTGAGTGCGTGTGTGTGTGAGACCAGTTACAAGCTGCCACAGCTGCCTTTAACCATTGTCACGCTGAAGCTGAGAACGTCTCCATGTGATAAATGTGTGAGGTCCCACATGTGAGCCGGTTGGGGTGCTGCGGAGCAGCCTTCATGATCGTGTCCCCCTTCCTGGGGGGAGGAGGTGAGCCAAAGCCTGATGCCATGTGGACACTCGCTTCATGCAAAAGAGGCTTGTTTCAGTGTAAAGTGATCCCCAGCTGACTTTGTTTGACTGAGACAAGAGTGTCCTTTCCACAGAGCATACACGTCATTTCATCACGTAGGCATTTACTGGGGCCATTTCTCTATTCATCCTACAGGCTTGATCAAATTCTCCTATTTCCAAGAGCTGAGCTAATGCTGCAGGTGCTCCCACCTCGCAGCAGCCATGAGGCAAAGCCTTCATTTAAACCTCAAGGAGAGAGGTTTGCATTAACGTGTTGGATGTCATGTTTGTGAAGGGCTACAGTGTGAGCACAAGCAACTACTGTGACTCAGCTGGTATGTTGTAACTTGGTTGTCTGTTTGTACCCCAAGAAAAAACCTGAATTTAGTTTCCCAGTGGTTGAATGGTGTTAAACATACATGGACAGCTAAAATGGCCTAGATTTGAAAGTGAATTAAGATCAACCTAATTAAGGCTAAAGTAGTTATGAATGTGAGTATCCCCAAAAGCATTTGATGCAGTTTAACAAATTTGCCTTAAATTCAGACCTTTAGTTAATGGAGACTAAATTTCTTGTTTGACAAGCACTGAGCTGGAGAACTACCTGTGGATACGGGGCAGCTCCCAGTGAGTTAACGCATGGCTGCTGCTTAGCAATCAATAACTGGCAGCAAGGTGAGAGAACAGGGCAGTTAACCGAAGAGCTCTGAGGTAAAGAAACCCCAGTCTGTGAGGCCATGTTTTGTCATTATAGTCCCTCGTGCTTTGGCGGAGCCATATGGCAGTAGTTCCTTTCACAGCTCATCCCCGGGGCACAGGTGATGCCAATCTCCCGCTTGTAAATTAGCTGGTGCATTGATAAATTGGATGGCAATGTGAGCTGCAGCAGATTATTGCGCAGTTACTCCCCAGTGCTCAGTGTGGTACCGTGCTTTCATCGCTCTTGTCTTGCCAAAAGGAAGAGAGGAGCGCAGAGGTGCTGGCTGGCAGTCGGGGCTCTCTCAGCGTTCACCACCCACCATCCTCCCTGCTCCCGTTCTCTGGAGGAGCTGAGGAGACCCTGCCCAAGCCGGGTCTCATCAAAGGGCAGCATCTCTCCCTTGCAGAGAGGCAACCACTGAGGAGGTTGCAGCAGCAAGGACGCAGCCTGGGGACCTGAGCCAGCCCATGGTGATGTTGAGGGATGTGACTACCTCGGCCCCTCCATCTCCTCTGGCACCAAGGTGAGGGCAGTATCTGCCATGCCTATGTCAGGTGAACCTGGCTGCTTCCCATCACCTCTGGGGAAAAGCTTTTCTTGCCTTCATCTTGGAGGGAGGTTGGGGGTAGTATAGATGCACCTCAGCCTGGGAAGCCTCACTCTAGGTTTCGTGGGGAAGCACATCATTCAGCCTGGAGTTTCTAGGTTTCATGTGTTGTTCAGCCTGGAGTAAGTCTCTGACCCGCTGCTGAGCTGGCAGCCTGTCCTCTGTTTGCACGAGCAGCTGAGAGATTTTCTGTGCTAAGTGAATGCCCTCCCGGCTTAGAAGGGGCTGTGCTGTTAATTCCTCTGCTTGGCAAGGCTTCTGCACTCGTGTTTTCTTCTGAATCACAGAGTTCAGTGGTGCAAACCACTCTGTCACTGTAACTGAAACTCGGGCAAGCTAGAGAGCCCATACCACATACACAGGTAAGGTTTTAAAATGAGCTCTTTCTATTGTCTGTGTTAAGAGAAGTCCCTAGGAATCATCTTCCACTCTTTCTCTCAAGTCACTAGGGCGTATGAATGACTGCTGACTAACAGAGGGGAGTAGGGACAGGAGTCTCCTGGAGGCCTGGAACAAGCAGGAGATGCAAAGCAAGTATGTTTCCATTTTGGGGAGAGTAACTTCTTGTGCTGTGACTGTGTGGGAAGCAAGGAGTGGATTTTTCACCTTGACTTCCAGATTGTAGCGAATGAAGCCTTCCTGGATGAGGGAAAGCTGAACAAATATGGCTACTTCAAATCAAAGCTGCCTTTCTGTTGTCCTCTGATGCAAACATGAAACAGGTTGTACAGCTTTGGCATGATCCTCGCTCTGTTGTTTTTAAGTATTTATTTTACATTGTTTCAGATGGATTTCAATTAGTATAATTTATTCACCACCCATTTGGCATCCTTATCTGAGCTTAATGTTCATCTGCGGCTTGAGTAAAATGAATATTTCAGACCTTAAATTGTCTGCACTGCTGGCATCTCGGGCTTAAAGACCTTTGTGCAGTTATTTGAGTCTCACACATTTTTTAGTGTCTCCTAGAAAATGATGGGAACTTTTGCTGGCCTGCCGGAGAGCGGTGCCTGGCTGCAGCAGACTGTTTGCTGCAGGATGTGGATGGGGAGGCTGGCAGAGCTGCCCCTGTGCTGGGAGCTCAAGAGCCTCCTCCTTGGACGCCAGCCGTGAACCGTTTGCTTTTCCCCTTCAGCAGCAGAAGGCTGCGCTGCTCCTCTCCCACCTCTGTTTTTCCCTTTGTTGTGGATTTCTCCCTGCTAAGCGTTTTCTTGGCCATGCTTTCTGCGTTTTATTCTCCCCTCTCCCTTTCTTCCCTTCTCCCCCAGCGAGCATGGTGCAGCTCCCTAGCAGTTGCCATAGAGATAACAGAGCCTTATCTCCACCTCTGCTTTTCTCTCCCTCTGCGGAAGGCGCTCCTGCCCCTCTGTAGCTTGGCTGGCTGAGCCAGCTGTCATCCCAAATGTTCCTGCCTGCCCTGCTCGCCGCCACATGAGCAGGCTGTCCTGCAGACTGATGAGCTGCATACCCCTGTCCTGGGATGGATGGCTGAGCCATTATATCGTACTTCAGGCTCTCAGTACGTCGCACCGATCTGTGCACGGTAGTGGAGGACACTGAATCTCCAAGTAGCTCCATGGCACAACTGGACCTGATGATCCCGCTGGCCCTTCCCGGCGCTGTGCCCCTAAATCTCAATCCACCTTCTGCCTTCAAGCTGCTGGGGACCCTGGTCCTCCTTAGGTGCAATGGCCAGAGCAGCGAGGTGCAATGGCCAGAGCAGTGAGAGTGCCAGTGCCTATGAACACTGGGGTGCCGTGAACCCCTGCTCGCCTGGGTGGGATGTGCAGGAGAGAGGCAGATGGACAAAGAAGGTGTAAGGGACTTCACCGCGGTTGATCCTTTCATTTCCCTTCCTCTGTGCCATGGCCGTGACTTTAGGTTCCTGCAATCTGTAGCTGACTCACTAGCAGTACTGCAAGATTCAGTGCTGATGACTGGTTGGGAGATGAGAGGTAACTGGTTTTTCTCCAGATCTAATCTCATACCCCAGGGCAAAGAGATCATGTGGAAACTAAGCAAAGTGCTGAGAGTTAGTGTCCTCTGCTGACCTCATGAATATGATTATCTGAAAGGATGACTTTTACTTGGCAGCTTTGTACATGCTGTTCCAGAGCTATTATCTTGCACGTTGATTCAAAATGATCAATATGCCTTCAAGAAGCTTGTCCTAAATCCTTCTGACAAATTATTAATAGAAGTCATTTGAGCAGTCGGACTATTCAGAAAACTTAGACTTTTTACTGTTCAAAAGCTTGGCTGCTGGGAATGCAGTATGCAAAATACTAATTTTGCTTTATGGTTTTCTAAGAAGAATTTCTGACAGAAGAGAAGCTTCATTCTTTTGAAGTGCAGTAGAAATAGCAACATGACCACTCCAAACTCGGAGACTACATTTGATCAGATGCAGACAGAGGTACTTGAAGAGCCTGTATTTTCCTCCCATGTTTGCAGACATTTGGAGGAAATGTTGTGTCTTTATATGGCAAAAATGAAAAGAACAGCAGAGAACTTTGAAAAGTTCAGAAAAGGGAGTGTATTTGAACAGTTTCTCAAGCACTGCAGGATAAAACTTGTCCTGCTTCTACCTAAATTGGAATAAAGGAGGGAGATTATGAACTAAGTGATACTCCTGATGTGCAGTACCAGTTAATTATTGGATGTTACAGAAAATATTATCTTTGCCACCTTCAGTAGGGCACAGGGAATTTGACTATAGGTGGAATCACAGGGAGATGACTCTGTCTTCCCTGCAGAGACTCGGATGGAAGAGACACTTTGACAGGGTAAATTAGATGCAGGACAAAGACATTCTGATCGCAGCTGGCTTCAGTGGGCTTATTTTAATGGGAAAACTCTGAGCTGAGGGCTAACTCTGCTGATGACTCAAAGTTGTGTATTGCAATAAAGAACTTGTAGCTTTTTAATTTTCAATACTTCTGAGATTTCCTGTTCCTTACTGACACCACTACTAAAATGTTAAAAGATCTGAAGGGATGGAGAACAGCCCACTTGTAGTGTTTGCTTTCCTGCCAAGCGGCCACTAGCAGGGCAATTTTACCAATATCAGTCAGAACCCAAAGAAAATTTTGCTGCAACTTTGTAAAATCTGCCTCTGTCATTCAAGAGAGGAAGAATTGCCTGTAGAGAAGGCGCTGACTTGGCCTTCTGAAGCTTAAAGCTAAGTTTGAGACATCCTGAGTTGTTTTGGGAAAGTGCCTAATCCTTGTACACCTCTTTAAAGTGTGGCTGATACTTTCCTAGCAAGGCTGGGCTGTTCCTGTTGCAAGCTGTTCCTGGCAGTGACAATACTGTATGTTCAAGGTCCTGCCACCACAGGATCCTGATCTTGTCTGGAGACTTTTTGCTCCAACTGAAGGATAGCTATAAAAATCAAAATGCAGGATGTGGAAAGTACAAAACTAGTTTATATAAAAACAGCTTCTGTCATCAGATTACTCTCCAGTACATTGGATTGTGGGCCAAGGTTATTCAGCCATGTGCCAACTGACACTACCTCTGGATTTCAGGCTCTTACTGCTTTTGAAGATTGCTGCTTGTCCTGTGGCTGATGGATGAGCGTTTTAGGCATCAAAACTGTCCCAGCAGCACTTCTGAGCCACTGGGATTATAACAATGAAATAGTAAAAAAAAAAAAAAAGTCACTACTTTCTCCCCATGCTGACTCAAGAAAATAGATCAAACAGATAACAGCTTTGAGATAACCCGGATGTGGATATGTTTCCCGCAGAACGCGAGCCTTGCATGTGTTTATGATCGCAACAGCTGTATGTGTGCACGTCCCCTCCTGCACAGCCAACCTGTTATCCAGCGGAAGAGGCCATCGACGTGAGCAGCCTGTCTGGCACCCGGTGCACTGGCTGCTGTAGCAGCACCAGGGTAGGGAGTGACAGGTTTAATACTGTCATGGCTCTGCTGAACAATGTTGCTGGAGCTGAAATAAAACGGCAGTGGCTGAAGCCAGCGGCTCTGCTGGCTGGATGAAGGATGTTCCAGCTGTACTGATCACTGTGTAGTTTCCAGAAATATATCTGCGTTTCTTCTCCCAGAGTATTCTGAAAAAAGCTGCAGGGCAGCAGCAAGGGACACAGGTGGCCAGTGGCTCCAACACAGCCCCAGTCCTAAGGGGAAAACTAGTCTAAACACGTAAAAGTCTGTCTGTGTGCATCTGTGTCTGAAGCAGACACTCAATTTTTCTCTTCTTTCTCATGCCACTGAGCCAGAAGGGCTGCCTGCTCGCCTGGCTCACCGTGAGCACTAGGGGAGCCTCCGGGGCAGCCGGAGCGCCAGCTCGTTCGGGGCTCATTTTGGGAAACTCGTGGTGACCTTGCCTTTGCAGGTTGCCCGGTTATTCATGCCTGTGGTGTCTTCATTGCCCCCACCTTGTGGGGCTTACGGATATGGCCCAGCACAGGTGTCTGTGGTACCGTTGCCCTGGCTGGATGAGTATGCCCGCTTCTTCCAGAGACAGTTCAGAAAGCAAACAAGATGAATATGTCCCATATTAACACATCATCAGTAACCAAGTATACAAAGGAAGAAGATGGTGGCCTCGATAGAAATCATCTAAGTGAAGTCAAAGGTGCTTCTAAATTTCCACTACTTCTTGCCAAGATACTCTTTGCAAAAAACAGTTGCATTTTGAGCATAAACTCTGCCTTGCTTTAGGGTTGGAGAATCATGGGGGGTTGTTTGTTTGTTTCTTCTTGCACTGATTTCCTGGCTATTCCTTCCTGAAAGCTTTAGTGGACAATGACTGAATCCTCTTGTCTTGCCTGCCAAATAAAGCAGATCATCACAAGCAAAACATGTCATGTATCACGTTTTGCAGACAAATCGGAAAAGAACTTGGATGCTTCACTTCCTCTGAACTTGCTGCCAGATCTCATGGGTCATCATATTCAAGCTATATGGCAAAAGCCTGCCTTGCAGTAACTCCATAGGAGCCTCACTGAACTATCTTTAATAAAGATTGGGTCATACTCTGAGCAGTAACCTGAGTTGTGCTGCCTTTGTGCACAGAGGTTGTGGTAGTTCTGTTTCATGAAGGGTCCCACAAAGTTCAGAGGGATTATCTGGTGAGTAGAAGGGTTTGTGTGACCGGGTGTGCAAGGCTCAGCACTGATGTTAAATTGTACACCCTTTGTACACAATGTTTTATGCCCCAAGAAACAGTGTATTCAAATGCTGATTGTAACAATAATCTGTCTTCTGCAACAAAAATATTGGACAAGAACTTGGATCAAAGACATCTTTTGGACCTAATTACTTACAATTTTCCTTCTTTTGTAGACCATTGAGTCAGAAACAAGGTTTTCCTGGGCGCACTGTGCACCCAGCAGCTGGATGTCCATCACGTGAATACAGATTTTAGTGCTGTTTCAGGAACTCTGCTCAGTGCTTGTTTCCCAGGAAAAGGCTGAGGCAAGGTGTTGGTGACCTTGAGATGTGACCTAGTTCCAAAACCTGAGGTCTTTGTGTTATCACAGTTTCTGGTGGAATATTGCAATGAGGTACCTGGAAACGAACCTGCTTTGATTACAACGATCCATAAAATCTTCATGTTTGTCATTAGGCATTGCCATGCTGTCGGTTGGGTCACCACAATGTCTAAGCCTGCTCTCTCAGGCAGGCTTGCTCATTGTCTTCCTAGAGCAGAGGAGGTCTTGTCCTGAGGTCTAGACCTCTCTGGAGGCCTGAGTGTATTTGACCTCAGCCAGGTTTGCTTTTGCCTGTGGCTGGGCAGAGATGTGGCCTGGGCAGCCCCATCTGCTAGCAAGTATCCTCAGCTCAGCTCTTGCTAAATGGAATGTGCCCTTGTGGCCACGGTAGAGCTGGGCTACTAGCCATTGGTGTGGGCAGAAAGCAGGCAGGCTCTAAGGCTCGGTGAGCTCAAATATGCTCTTGAGACTGCTCTTCATCCCAGAGCGTATGCAAGGCATCACTCCACATTTGCAAAGGGCACATTGCACCTGCCTCCCCACTCAGTGCAGAGCTGAGGAGTTTGAGTTTTGAGGTCACTGAAATTTGAGTATGAGGCTGGTTCTTCAGAGGTGACATCTTTTCTTAGCTCTATCTCAAAGCTTTGTGCAAATTCTCTAGGTAAAATTTCCTGAGGAAAGTCTAACCACAAATCAGCAGAGGTGGTGAAAGAGAGTGGGTAGGAAAGAAATTTGCTCCCCTCCAAACAGTCTATTTTAATTATATGTTGTGAAATAAGGGGGCTCTAGGTATACCAGCCAAGTGTTCTCAGAAGAATAGAACTATCTGCATGTTTTGTCTTCAATAAGACTGGGGTTTTTTCACCTTTCTATAGGGAATTCAGCTGCTGCTTCATGTGGCGGATCTGCGGCGGTGTGTGCCTGTGTCCCAAATTCTTGTTAGAGGGGGAGGAGTTATGTAACTGGCAGGAGGAGATCAAAATTCCCACTATGCTGGGCTCACTCAGTAAAAACGGTATCAGGGGAACAGACATGCCAAAGTAGACTTAAATAAATAGAGCAGAGGCAATGGACCTGAATGACATATGGCAGGGTTACGGGGAAGAAGACAGTAGTTTTAGTTGTGACTTAAGAGTTTAAAGGGGCAATGGCAGATTAGGGGTAAAAACAGTTTTCATCTGTATGTTACAAACAGCTGATTATTTTAATTGAAAAGTTTTTTCTTTTTCTTTTGTTTTTCAATCCAGTCTTAGCTGTCTTGTGTGAAATCTGGCAGTCTGTGTAGGATCAGAGCCCATTCCCACTGAAACTAGTGTAAAGGCTTCCATGGGCTTGTCAGCTTTCCAGGGTCTAGTCAACTTTGCAAATTTTTTATCAAGCAGATACACTTTTACAGCAACCGATTCTATATCATTGAAGTTATTTCTTGGAAAAGATAAAATTTGTTAAGAAAAGAAACCCCCTTAAAATTTCCTAACAGGTAGCACTCCAGTGACCACTAACCTCTTAAATGCCAAGCATAAATGTGGCATTTGATTTCCTGAGTGCTAAGAAACTAGCTAAGAACAACAAATATTGTCCCTGTTTGGTTTGAAATGGAGCCATGCACATGCTGGCGCTCCTGCATAGTCTTTGCAGTTCTGCAGTGTTTTCCCACCATGCTTGCAGCCTTTGTACAGGCAATGTATGTGTGCGCGCATGCGTGTATATATGTATTTGGAGCCTCCCATAGGGGTTCACACTGCTCACCTTCCCCCCACTCCTGATGTAACTATAAATGGGCTGTAGCTCCTTTCTAAGAAAACATGTTTGGTTTTACCAGGCATTTAAAGAGTTCTTCTGTTATGACTGGAAAACAAAAGAGGAAAACTGTAGCCTCATCTTATATTATTGTTCACATATTATTGCTTATTCATGTGCACTCTACTTCCTTGCTTTTTCAGAACTTGGTGTAACAGAGCTACATCTTCATTGGTCAGATCCCCCTCTCTTCCTCTCTTCCTTAAGCCTAATAAAAGCTAGATATAAAGCAGCTATATAGTGCTTTCACAGTGCTAGGGCGCACCCAGAGAGGAGGTCTGACGGGCAAATGTAGTCGGTCAGACTAAAAAAAGCCAGACTAACTTGAAGGAATTCCAAGTTAAACAGAGACCCTTCAACAAATTTCCATTGGGCTCTGAAGAGGTTAGAGCAGGATGTGTGAAGGGCAAAATCATCTCTCAGCACTCAATAGGAGCAGAAGGTCTATAAACCCTGGAGGATCATCGACATTTCGTGCTCTTTGCCTCCCATTTCTGGTCTGAAAATCATTAAGGCCCCAGTCTCTTCAGAGCCTCATCACTGCAAAAGGCACTCTTCCCTGACAGTCTCAGCTGGCTTTGGAACGGAAAGATCCACTGGAAATGCCGCTGGTGCACCTCAGTGGTGATATGTTATTACATGCTGATCCCAATTTCTTAATGTCCCCTGCAAAAATGAGAAAATGCCCACCTTCATTAAAAGTAAATGTTTTCAGAGAGACAGAAAAAGATACCAAAGGATGGGAGGAGAAGGGAAAGAGAATGTTGCTCACTTTTCCGTTTGGGATTGGGATAGCTGAGTCTCACTGAGCTCTTCCGAGTCCTGCCTCTCTGCTTGGTAATGAAAAACAGGGCCGGAAATGATGGCTTAGCTATAGCAACACTGCAGCTGGGAACTGCTCATTACAAACAGCCTGTGCCAATACGGTGTTATAGAAAAACTCTTCAGTACCTCTACTACCTTTCAAGTGCTCCTTATTTTCCTTCCCTCCTCTCTGCATGCTCTTGCAGTCTGCTGCTAGGAGGCCTTGTGCATCCCGCTTTGTTGTTTGGCCTCCTACTCCTGGCCTTTGGCTCTTCCATCAGCTGTTTTCAAACAACCTTTCGTGCCAATCTAATAAACACTAGACATCTAGTTTTAGAGGAGGAATGATCCCAGATGCTTTTCTGACTTGTACTGTAATACGTTTTTCTTAAATAAAAGTTTTGTTCTTAATCTTCCAAAAGTGATATAGTATTTGGAAAAGCAGCCATGTCTGGGCCTCCCTTGCCTGCTGTTTCTCATTTCCGTGAAGAAATTTGTACGTAAAATTACATGACAAGTTCTTTAATCACACTCTGAAGGTTAATACCAAGGGTTTATGCTCTGCATTTCCCTCAAAGCTTAGCAGAAATACTTGATTCCTGTGCATGTTACAATTGCTGTGCTATGCCAGCTATTGCCTGGTTACTATCGGCTTCATAATAAAGAATCCCATGGTTGGAGATAAAGCTGAGCTGTGATATGGCAAATCATCACTATGGAGTTGTGTAGGGGAAGCCTTGATAGAAAGCCCTGTTCAATGATGTAAAAACTGTCAAAATTCGCTTTAGGAGACATTCTTGTTTTCTTTTTATCAGCCTGAGAGGAGACACCTTATGAAGAATTTGCACAGGAACTGGTTCTCAGCCCAATAAATATTTGCATGCTCCCAAGTAAAAAGAAACTGGCATTTGGCTGAGGGGTTGCATGTGGCAGGGGCAGAGCTGTGTGGTGTGCTGGGCTGCAGGTGTGAGAGCAGGATGACTCAGCTCTGCAAGGCTTTCAGTTCAGCTGGGCAAGTGAGCCCTGTTGGCAAGCAGGCGCTGGCATGGCAGAGCTACCTGTGCTGTGCAGCTTGGGGAGTCACCAGTTCGGCCAAGATGATGAAGCCCATTTTATTATGATACGGAAACTTGAGTCTGTGATCAGCTGAACACATTCAACTGCTGGTAGTGAATGTAAGTGTAAACACCCTGCACAACTGGCCAATGACTCCCTTCTGTCTTTCCTGGAGATTTCTTACCAGAAGAGAAAACTGGAGACTATTCACTTTGCCTTCCTCAAGGGAATTTAATCCTGTGCATCTCTGATCTGCTCATTTGGAAATGTGATGTTCAAGGAGATCAGTTGTCTCTAGGTAGATCTGTATATGCCACTTCTGTCAGTATTTTCTATGCATATTTTAAAATCAAGAAGCAGGAAGAACAGCTTTTTCTTCTTACACCCACTGCCCAAAACCAGATTGAAAAACAGACATACACACACTTACAGTCCAGTGCTTCATCTCTGTCTCTCTAATATCAATAGTGCAAGGTTTTCTGTGAAGCAGAACAATGGTTTAATTACTAAAACTGTATTACTTCTGTTCTTTAGCTCTGCCCACCCCATCGTAGATTACAAAAGAATTAAAGCCCCTGGCACAGGTCCCTCCTGGGCCTGGCCTGCCATTTCATTGTAAGTTTGGCTGCTAAATGTGGTGGAAGAGCAGGGAAGAGGGCTGTAGCTCAAATAAACCTGACAATGATTAGACAAGCAGTGTTGCTGACCAGTATTACTCATCATACTGTCTAATACTTCTTGGTTATGCCTGCAGGATGTGATGGAGGTATCGGGACTAGCTCTGAGGAAAGCAGCTCAAGCTTTAGAAGCTGTAGCAGGGGGCTGATCGCACCAAGTGACTGCCTGTGTTTGGACACCTTAGCTGGTTCGTTGGGAGCTAGTTGACCCTTTCTCCATAGCATTGCCCTGTCTCTGTAGGCACACATTTCTTTCTGCTTGCCCATTTGTCTCCATCCACCTGTTGTCTCTTTCTTACACTGAAATTGCAAGCGCTTTCAAGCAGGAATGGTCTTTAGTTCTGCTTATGCCTGACTAAACACAAAGGGATCCTAGACCTGGGGATGCTACTGCGATAGCCATAAATGTGCTTACTGGAAGCCACAGTTAAACCAAAGGTTTTAAATGTGTTTGTTGAGGTGTGATTGTCTGGCTTTGCTTCTAGAGTCTGTGTAAGCACAAGTCCTAACCTGCTACTATGCTGTTTGAAAACAGCCACCAGAGACTCTCTTGTGTGGACTCCAAGAAAGTGCATTGCTCGCTGTCTTGAAATGTGAAGCCATGATGGGAAGGTACGATGCAAGAGTTGTTTTGGTACTGCGCATGCTTCTGGTGATGAATGCTGGGAGGTTGCCTCACTTAACCACGGGCTAAAGTGGACTTCATCCCCATCAGAACTCAGTAAACCTTGCTGGTAGTTTTCTTTGTTGTTCCCTCTGAATAGCAACATGCAGTGGTGGCATAACACTATGAAGCTTTAACTCCTTTGTACAGTAGTTTTTACTCCCCATCAGTAAAAAGTCTTAGAGCCACCACCAAGCAGAACATACCACTTTCATGTTCTATGAAGGGAAAAGATTTCAGCAGCTGTGAAAAGCACACGCCGTTGGTATTTCATATGCAATATGAAATATTGATAACTGTTGTGATAGCCGATGCAATAGTGATAACGTGGAGGAATGGGTTACAATAATAGAAATGTATTCATAAATTGCTTTTTTGGTGGTTACGCATATGCAACATCCATTGGATGCCAGTAACTGCTGAATGTCTAACTTCTACCTGTGCCCAAGATAACAAGACTTTCTCTAACAACTAAATCCCAGCAGTGTGGAGAATGCAATCTGAAGCTGCCAGGTCATGGGCTATTTTGTGTTGTTCATTCTTGTCAGACAGAAGCATGAGGCTAAGATCTGACAAGAGTGATGATTTCATCCTTTGGATACCAAAGCTGAATATTCCAATTTTGGACATTTTATAGCTGTGTGGGATGTAATTGGTACTTTTTTTGTCTCCTACCTGAACTCACGCACCTAAGGATTACATTTTTGTTGTTGACTCCTTTTTCTCAGCTGAACTTACAGCATCTGTGCTGAACCCTTATGGCTTGATCCAAAATCAGCACAAAGGGATAAAATATTTTTAGAAAACTTTTTCTTTATTTTAATGCCAAACAGAGAATTTGCAATGATTTAGTAGCGTTCTTATAACTAGCATGATCTAGTTAGCTTTGTAGAGAGATGTAATAAAAAGAAAAGACAAAATTGCATAGTCTTGGGAAAAAGAAAACAGGCTCTCAAGTACACAAGAAGGCTGGGAAAATTGTGTTTCTTCCCCATTATATCAGCTGGTTTAATAAGAGGCATAACTTCTCTAAAAACTCTGCCTTGGATATAATCACTGCAACTTTACAGAACAAGACACATGTTCCAGTAGGATGTCTTGGAACATCCCTTCTTGTATTTCTTTCCAGAACTAGAATTTCCCATTGCTTTGTTTATATGCAGTATCCCTGGGAAGGAAGAAGCCTGACCTTCATTTACAAACTAATCATAGTCAAACAGCAAATCCAAGAGTCTCGCTTGGCAATGTGTCATTCTAACCTCACTCTGTTGTCACTCCAAAGGATCAGTTGGGTTTGTAAATGTACACAAATATCAGGGAGTGGCAGACTCTCTTACAATATATAGCAGCTCTAACCTCTGTGTTCTCAGTAACTGTCAGCCAGGATCAGCAGAGTATAACAAGCCCTTTCATTACCTTCATTTTTCTCTTCCATTTCAGGGTCCTCTTTTTAAGCTTTTTTTTTTTTCGTTTTGCTGTAATGTGAAGCTAATTCTATTATAAGTCAAAATGTTGACAGACTTCCTCTGTAGGTTTAGAGTTTGTGGGTGAATAGCATGTCTCTGTGCCACATTTAGTTTTGCTGGAACAGACTGTTCCAACGCATCAATTTTTTTTCTCCTAGACCTCACCTTTCTGCCCATATGAAACGCAAGCTGCTTGCTATTTTGTATCTTGCTCCTGTATAATGAACTAATCCTTTTCCTACACTGTCTTCCTTCTACTATCACGTCTTTTCTACATTGCAGTGATCCTTCAAGTAGGAAATGGCTCTCTTCAAGCCATGTGCTGTGCTTGATTGCTGCTGTGTATTTAGGGTAACTATGGTGCTCTAGTGGCCTGGGGTCTCTGGAGGAGACCATGGAAGGAGATGGTCATGGTTCCCAGGGAACTGAGAGGCACTGGATCTACATCCTATGTTTTGATGCCAAACTGTGGAAGGAGGTTCTAGACATTTCCTAATGTCTCTGTTTTCTTGTAAGCAGGAGCTGCAGTTGCCATGGATATGTGTTGTGATCTTAAATGGAAAGGGAAGTGGATGAGAAGGCACGTGCCATGGTGCAGACTGTGCATTTAGACAGCAGTCATTTCAGACTGTTGTAGCCAGTTAGACCCAAACTCAGCAATGCAAAGTCCAGACTTGTCTACTAAATGGACAGAAAGAATCTGGACAAACAGCAAAGGACGACTGGCTGAACATGATTTGTGAGTGCCAGCCGGCAGTGAACGCAGCTCAAGAATTGGGAGTCAGCGAACCTGCTGCTCGGCAACAACATGCAAAGCTACTTCCATAATAGTTCTGTGCTGGGAGCAGACCCCAGTCGAATACCTTAAATCACACCCAGTGTCTGCTGCTACTGAAACAGAGAGCACAGGCGTGTAAAATGAGACAGCATATCTGAATTTCCTCTCCCTGTTTATAATTCTGTCCAGAGGGACAGAACACTTTTCCTAGAAGAGGACCATCTTAAAACTATTGAGTGGAATAAGAAAAGTGCATGTGCACTTTCCAAACCATCTCCAGATTCAAGTGCTGATGTGGGAAGTAGATGTGGACTAAAAATACCCAGGAGTTTAATTTTTGGCTGGCAAAAGGCAGCCACCTGAGGGACAACGTGGGTAGTTAGGGCTCTTGAAGAAGTGCCTGCAGACTTGATTGAGAGGAGGTTTGTGCAGCTGGCTAGAGCATCAGAGGTATATACATTACTACAGTTTTCCCAGTAGCACTAGACTTTTCAGTGCTTAGTGCTCTTTTGTAACCATGTTTATAGTTGATATTCTTAGAATACATATATTCTTTGAAGAGTTAGACCTGCACACCTTTAGATATGTTTTTAGGCATTGAACAAGTGCTTGAGTAAATAGCCATGATTCTTTTCTTAACAGTTGTATTGATGTGCTAAGATTTTAAGAGTTTTCCTGTTTTCTCCACAGAATGCAGTCACATTTCTTTGTCTAATTTTTTATCCAAGTACCTGCCTTGCCTGTTCTCTTTGTGCTCTGAATTGGGAACACATTTCTTCAGGAAACACAGGTTTATACAGAGGAAATCATTGACATAGGTGTTTCATGAGAATTAGGTTCACATTCATGTTTTTAAAAATGAGAGATTAAAGCTTTGGGTTTTTTATCTTCCCAAGCATTAAATGAAGCATTTACTTCTCACATTTTTTTCTTCTGTGACGAGCAAAATCTCCATGGGATTTTCAGTAGTCTTTTTCTTTTCTTTCCATGGTGTTTGATGCCCTGTGAGAAATTCTGGCTTTGTTAAAATCAGCGATGGACTCCCAGTCTTCAGTGGCAGTGGGGTTTACCCCTGCTGCACTGGGATTTTTAGAAGTTAGCTTGATAAACAGGTTGTGTAATTCTGAATTGCCCAAGCTCTTGTTACCACTTGAGGCTTCAGGTTTATATGGCTATCTTCTCTGCAGGTTTTTTTCTAGAAAAATACAACTTCATATCATGACAGTTGTGCCTTTTCCATCTCTGGACTCCTGTGGATGAGCAGTGAGGCCTGGCAGGAACATCCCGTGGCAGCTGGTAAGCTCTTTTTAATAGACTGGCTCCAGCTTCCTAGTACAGCCTTTAAAGTAGGAGGCACTTGGTCTGGAAAACCCACCCTCAGTGCTTTGCTGAGATCTGTTTTTTCAGTGAGTGGGTACCGTTTCACCTCTGAGGTGCCCCAAGTACCAATGATGGCACCTCCCTTGCTTTGGAGGGTGTTGGCTGTGAGCCCTGGCCACTGGTTTCAGATGAGCCTGGCATTTTTCTCTGTTTTAATTTGGAACGGTGCCTCCTTTGGCACCAAGCATTACAAAAGACAATTTTCTGTTAGAGAAACAAGCTGTCCCTGGTACACTCTCCTGCAACTATGCTCATACTGATCTTTCTTCTCTTCCATTACCATGGATATTTGGCAGGCCCTTGAAACCTCTGGGCACTCACTCATCAACCTATCCTGGAACACTACTTCTTTTAGGGTTGTGGTGCTTTGGGAAGGACCAAAGCACCCAGGGATCCTATAGACACCATGTGTTCCTGTGTCCCTGTCCCTCCCCATCTCCCCAGTGTCGTCCCATGACCCCCTCTCTCCCCTCTGTCCCAGTCCTTCCTGCATCCCACCTACTACTCCTTCTTGACATGCTCTAGCCACTGCTGCAGCATCACCTGGGTGCCCCAACCCCACCATATCCCTGTGCCCCCTCAGCCATGCAAAGGTCTTGTTGAGGCTGGGCTCATCCCACAGCAGTGAGTGCAGCCACAGCTGGGTCAGCACCTCCAGCATCACCACTATGTCCTAGAGGCAAGGACCTAGTGTCCAGGAAGGCTGAGGACCCTCACAACTGGGGTACTGCTGACCCACGTAGACTCCCAGGACCGAGGCATTTGGGGATGCCAGGGACCCCACCATCTGGGGCACCCACCAACCCACAGGGACACAGGTGTCTAAGAGACCCACTGACCTGTTGGTACCTCAGGGACCCAGTCATCTGGGGCACCCAACCCACCCCTGGGGACTCAATTGTGCAGCTCATTTTTAACAGTGTGTCTTTTTATATAAAAACTTGATCTTGCAAAGAAAAACGGGATATTAGTAAATATTGAGTTGAATAATGTTTGTGTGCCACATACAGTATATATTTTGACTCACTGCATTCAGCAACAAGTTTTGCCAGCAAATGGACAAAATCTTCTGTGTGAAATCATTCAGTTCTAATAGTTACAGATCTGTCAGATTTCCATCAGATGAATAGTTATTAAATTAAGCGAGGATACTTGCCCTGCACTATTCAATATATAATGAAACTCTTTTGATGAATATGTGAGCTGAGATTAAGGCTGCTAATTTAATCACTGACAGCAGAGTCTCTGTGTATGGAAAATAATGCTTTTGCATTGAAACTTTTATTGCTGCTAATTTTTCCATGTGGTTATTATACATGCAGGGATCCAAAAAAGCCCATTTTCCTGGAGGCAGGAACAAAACTGCAAAAGCTTTAGAGGCAGCTGGGCAGAAAGCCGTGGGTCTGACTTTGCTGACAGAAAAAAGTGATTTTGGAGGGCAGCACAGTCTGTGACTTTTTATTGGAAAAATCAGTCAGGTGGAAAACTCTTGATCAGTCATACCCTAGCGTTGCCTCAACTGGTTCTGACCATCTTATTTCCCAGCTCCCAGAACCAGTTTCAGGTGTTTGGGGGAGAACTGTGGTTCTTTGCTGGGAAATGGATGACTGTCATGGTGCTGCTGGCTGGTCCTCCACCCCCAGCACACTGATGGCTTCTTAAAATTACTGCTGATTTCTCCGGAACAGATTGTATGGTTTTGTATGAGTGCTGCATCTGCTGAATGTTAAATAAATTTTGTGTGTACCGGTCTCAGGAGACAGAAAGAATAAATAGTCCCTAAGCAGACAGAAGGCTATATTTAGGTCTAGGCTGAGTATGCCCTCTGCCTGCCAAATGTAAAAAAAAAAAAACAAACCAAAATGCCTCTTCATTTCCTGCTGGAGAGTTATATATAATTTTTTCTTCATTGTGTTTTAAAACTTTCAAATATGGATACAGTCTAGTGTCAGGCAGCTGCATGGTCCTTCCTCTGTAACAGCCCCAAGAGCATACGGTGTTACTTCCATGCTGTCAGGGCCATGGGGCACTAACATGGGCCCTCACTGTCCCTGCCCAGCCTCCCCTGGGGCCTCCCCTCACCCCTACCCATGGCTCAGGACCCCACTTCAGTCCCTGCCCCAGCAACGCCATAGGAAGCTGATCTCCAGCACTGCCACCGCCCTGCCCTGCCCGGCCATGGCTCTGCCAAGCCCGGCCTGACCTGCATGCTGACATCCTGGCCTGGCCTCAGCCCGCTTCCATCCCCGAGGCCTTGCCGGGCCATCCTGGGGCTGTGTCTGATCCTGGTTCCCTGCACCAGGCCTGAACCTGACCCCCACCCATGGGAGTACATCCTAGCCTGGCCTTGTCCTGTCCCCATCCCCAGGGAGGTGCATGATGGCTGGGGCTGCCCACAGGCTTCCCTGGTCCCTGGCTGGGGTGGCAGGACAGGCCCTGGCTCTGAGGCCCTGCCCTGCCAGCCCCGGGGAGCCCCCGCTGCTCCTGGCCTTTGCAGTGCCCTGACGCATGTGGGGTCCAGTCTTCCAAACACCACCACTGTAAGACCCCTTTTACCATTTCAGTTACTATGAAAGATAATCCACAAAAGTCTTAGGCTAAAGGGAACACAAAGGACTTCTATGATTCCTGCTTTATGATTTTTTTGTCAAGAGCACAAGATTCCCTTTTAAAGAGGCGTCGTGTCTGGTACAAAGCCTAGGGAGTGTACCTGTGTTGCAGTGGAGTATAGAGGTTCCTGAGCTAGTTTTAAATTAAGTGTGCTGGATATCACAGAGGAATCCAGCCATGAGACTCAGCACGGGCTAAATTTACCCTGCTTCTCTGCACTGTGACCATACTCTGGTTTAGAGGTTTGACAAATGGTCTGCAGGTCTGAAAGCTTCAGGAACAGCCTGGCATTAATCCCAGGTGCAAAGAGGAAGCAAAGAGTGCCAAGAGACTTTGGAAAAAGAGAGCGAGCTGCTTGTCACCAGCACTTAGAGGACTTCAGCCCTTCAAGAGGAGATTCTGAGCTCCTGATGAGAGCAGACTTTCATAAACTTCTTTCCAGTTTTACAATTGTACAGCCAGGCTGGATCTTTTGTTCCCAGCAATTCTGAAGTTGCTAAAAAAAAATGCCAGTTACTGAAAGCCTCTTTTTTCCTCCCCTTTTGCCAAGACTGACTCTCGTATGTAATGCTGAGCCTATGCACACTGCTCTATCAGGAATGAAACCGCAGCTTATCATGAAATGGAGAACCACAGCGTACACCTTTGTGGGGAAGACAGTTGGAGAGATAGGAGAGCAACTCTTATTTTCTTCTAAAGCTTTTTTAGAGTAGTCTGTCATCCCTAGTTTTCCCTTCTATATATTGCTTCCTTCCATGTGCAGACTATGCGTAAATATGAGCGGAGAACCACCAACTCCATGAGCCCAAAGTGTTTTGGAACACATTATAGCATGAAAGTCAGGTTGCTCAGGTCCCACTTAATGCCTAACACAAAGTAATACTTCATGACCTGCTGTTTCAGGAAAGGATAGTTCTATTTTAAATCTTTTAGTACATGATTATTACTCACTGGGTCATCTGTGTTCTGAATGCAGCAGATTTTGCTGTGTGGGTACATATGTACGTGGTGTATGTATCAGTGAGTAAAAGCTAGGGTTGCCTATCTAACTACTTCCACTTCTGATTTCTATAAACTAGAGATCTTTATAGTTGCTTAACCTGAAGCTAAGAATGCAGTAAATACTGGATGGTGGGGATTAGGAGCTTTCTGCACAACCCAGTGGAGAAGTAACAAAGAGTTTTTGCACAACCAAATGCTTATTTCTGGTATCCAGCAGAATGCAAGTCTCCTAGCTGAACCGCAAATTCAAAACTGTGAATGACCAATGGAATGACAAAATTTCTTTAGCCAGCCAGGTAAAACACTCAAGTCTTTGATCTTGGTCTGCAGTAAAAATGCTGCTCTGATTCAATTGTCACTTAAAAGGGTATAAATCAGGAATAGTTCATGTAAATCTTACATCCGTACTTTGCCTTCTGGTAAGTCTCATGGACTTGACAGTGATGTGATCTAATTTAAAGCATCATTGAGTATTTATTCAGAATGAGTTTTACAAGAGTACTCTGGAGCACTTCTCGATTTGAAAGGAGAAAGTAGGTTAAAAGAAAGGTAATTTACAAGGAAAAGCCAAGGCAAGAACACTCAGCGTGAGGGCCTGGTTAGACACATGGCAATGTTTAATCCTTACTGTTCCTAATCCTTCAGGCCAGGCTTGCAACACTGGGAGCTTTTCTGTTCGTGCTCCTGGACGTACTGACTGCTTAGAGGACAGAGCAGTCCCAGTCTCCTCATTTTGTGTTGGCTTAATAGGAACAGTGTAAAGGACAAGATGCAGCATATGTTAAAAGTATATGCCTGTGGGCTACATATGTCATGCAGCTGGAAGGCTGCTGCCTTTTAAAAGTAATAAGTAATATGGCCAAGAGACAACCATTACAATCAGGCATATGGGCAGCCAAGTGAATAATGCTGCCAGGAGGAATGCCTACAGTGCAGCAGTTGGGAAATACTGATTGAAAAGTCCTAAAGTGGCTGCTTGCCCCTGACGAGTCATTTCTGCTGAAGCAGGCATCTTTCCAGGCTGATAGTTTCTAAATGCGCTTTCAGGCTTGTGCGTTTTGGATGTGTTTAGCTGAAGCTGGTTTGTTCTTCCTATCTATATCTACAATGCCTCCTATCATACCCATCATTTCATCTTATCGTCACCCTCCTGGGAATCTTCAGTTCATCAACAGAACTGGCTGGAAACCTCCCCTCATGCATCATTTCCTGAAGAATTCAATCAGCTTAGCAGGAAAGACTGAAAACCAAAAGCTACAAATAAGCTAAGCTTTGTTTTGGTAAAGGGAACACTAAATGTATCTGCTGCTTTTCTTCTTTTCTCTTCCTTTTATTTTTTTTTTTTCCTCCTCATCCTCATAGTATGTAAAAGGTGAGGATGAAATCTGCCTCTGTCAGACATTGGATGCTGTTAAAAATAGACGTCTCTAGTAAAACATTTTGGTGTGTGTGTGATAAGGGTTTTTTATATTATAGTTAAGAATATATTCACATCCAATTGCTGGCAATCTGATCAAAGCTATCACTGCAATCTTTTGCTCTCCTATTTTTCTTTTTTTTTTCATTACATGAATACGTTGTTGCTCAGAAGTTTTATTCCTTATTTTAAATAAACTCTTGGTACAGTAGTACCAGCAACCTAAAAATAAAGCAAGTTGTTATGCAAGGGACAGCAATGAATATATGATCTATTTATTTCATTTAGCCAGTATTAGAGCTTTATCACAGTAATATTTGATCATTGTGAGAAAAGTCACTGCTGCTCCAAAACAGCCTTGGGATCTTGGCTGCGTCTCATTCAGCACAGTCATGTTCTTGATGCATAATATTGCTGCGGGCTCCTGAGAGTTATTTTGTTGCACTCAAGAGTACTGGTGCTAGTTCTGCCAGCAGTCCACTCGGCCCCTCACTACCAGAAGTGTCTGTGAGACTCATTTTGTTATGTGTGTGGCCTTTTGAGGTCTCCAGTTAAGAAAAGTGTTAAATCTACATGATATTCTTAGCTGTTGACAGCTACAAGACATTTTCCTAATCAGAAGAGGCAAGTTCAGAATATGGTTGTTATTGCTGCTGTTGTTCTTTTCCAAACTTCCTTATGGTAATCGTGCCAAATGTCACTATTTGAAGAAGGTGAAGGAGCTGATGAAGTTAAATTCTGAGATTGCTTTGTCGTCTTAAAAGGGTAAAGAATGACTGCAAATGTTCTTCATGAAAAACAAATGTAAGGCCTGAGTTTCTTCTCCCATGTTTTGCTTGAGTGGAGTAAATCCTGATTCATGGTGGCAGGCATGAGAGAAGGGCAAGAACCCTAGGCAAGAACCCCAGGGAAAATGTATACCAGCACTTAAAAATGAAATAGTTGAGAGCTGGTTCCTCGTTGCAGACACTTAAGGCTGGAAGTTAGTGACAATTAGTGGTGAAAGCCACTCTTTCCCCAAGCAGCAACAATGCCCTGCTTTACATTATGTCTTTACTGACATTTACCTATTTGGGTTTGTCAAATGTCTCTTCTGGAGTCTGAATGACAATACAGCAGACAACTGCTGATATCTTCTACTCTGTGCAAAAAGCTTTTCCTCTTCCACTCTTGAAGTTTCAGAGCGGAGCTTTTCTAAGCTAAAAGCACAGAGTTTTAAAGAAATGTTTATATGTTAGTGTGTATATCAATACAAACACACACATAGATATATATATATACACATATAAACACAAACTCATCTTTTATTAATGTTCTTGTGGCTGTGAATGCTGATGATATAGCAAGATGTAATAGGACCTTATAAAAATCATTTATTAGTACATGGTAAAGTACAGGCTCCCATTGCAACTCAGTTGTTGTTTGCTAATTAACAAAATTAAGTTTCCCAGATGCAAATGGGAATTAGTGAGGTTTAACTGTATTTGGATTTTTGGTTGTTTAAAAGTTTCCCTGACTAATCTCTTCATTATATGTATCAGATGTTCTTCAAGGTTAGCTTGTGTAACACAGCACTGAGAGCAACTGAATCTGCTCACTGGTGCCAATGACTCTAGACCCCCTGCACATCTTCAGTGTGTATCTACTGCTTTGGAGCATAGGTACCTGCAGTTGTGTGGCTTTCATTGACAGGTATATAAGAAATGAGATGTGGTTTTTAATGTGATTGGCTCGGTTTCATTTGGGGGGGGTTTACAGTGTTGATCTCAGATCTCAGCAGAGTTTATACAATGTGATCATACTGAAATGCAATATTGGACAGAAGTGAGAAGTATGCTTACTCGGAGATCCAGCTGTCAAAAGCTCTGAAAGCTTCTCTGCTGGATGTGGATACCACTGCTGGGAGCACAATAAAGAAGAAATGTTTGCGTTAAGAATTATGCTGTCTTTAGTCAGCATCTCTTTGTAACTACATCATGAGCTAGAACTTGCTCAGTTGCTGCGTGAGCTCATGAGTGGATTGGCATTGCAGTAGTGAGTCTTTTTTTGAGGTCAAAACATTACAATGCACTTGGAGTTGCCCCTGGCTAAAACCATTTTAAACGAGAGAGTATGAATGAGACTTACAGCAAAGGTCCTTTCTTCTTCGTAGATCACTGAAGGATGGAGAGCCTCACCCTGTCTGCCTGTGTGAACTTGGCTATTGATCTACATAGCAGCAGGACCTGGGGCTTACCTTGCAAGGTAAGGGCTTTAAAGCTCTTTAAGCTGTTCAATGCACATGCGTGTCCATAGGCAAGGGGGTAATTGCATGCCTGACGGAATAATCTCAAAGTGTCAAGGAAGGATAAACTGGTTACAGAGATCTCAGAAAAATAGCTTGTCTTCCCTGTAAACCATTAGGCATGCCAGTATCATCTTTAAAACATAAAATCTGCATACATGTTTGTATATCTTATGCATTGCTTACACATCTTATGCTACAACTAATATGCCTTAGTCAGCTCTTTAATGTTATATGACCCCTTATTCTTGCATTCCAATGTCACCAGTGTCAGACTGTTAAAGATTAACTTGACAGTTATTTTGAAAAATACAACCTGACTTCATTAACCTCTTGTAAGGACACTTGATGTTAAAATATGTCATTACCTAGTTCTAAGCCTAACCCGGTGATGCACTTCATGCTTTCTTGCTCTTAATGCTCTATTAGCGGATACAATTCACCCTTTCTTATAGTAAATGAAATCATTATATATTTAACTCTTGGGTCTAAGGTCCAGGTACTCTGATGTTTATTACAGAAGCTAACAAAATGTTTTGGTGGGCCCTTAAAACCTTAATTGCTTTCTGTTTAGAGATGTCCATTACCCATTACTGCTGAAAATGCTAAAATACCAACAATACTTCCATATCCCCAGTGAGACCGAAGCTGGGCAGTTCTCCATGTTTCTTGCTAATATTCAGGAGAGGTCTCCTCTCCCATAGTATGTTTTCCTGAATAATTGGTCTCAGCTGTCCAGTTTGGCCTCTTAATGATTCAAAGGTTTTATGATTTAATAACAGAAATTAATAAAATAATCTTGATACCAATTGCAGCCTAGGGCTTTCTTTTCCTCACTGTGCACCAGTAGTGAAGATGATTGCTTTTCTAGCAGTAATATTCTTCCTAGGCATCTTTTCTAGGGAGTGCTGTAGAGTTCATTGCTGTGCTCTGAATTCCTCTTATTTGTCTAGGGACTTGGGGTTTTGTGGGGGTTTTTTGTTTTGTTTTGTTCTTCTTTTGGTTCATGCAAGACCTTATTTCTAGGCTAAAGCCATATAAATAAAAGGGAAATTACAGGGGTCTTATCTCTCCAAGTAATTTTACTTTATTTATTTTTGGTGCTGATGGAATCCCAAGCAAACTCATTATTTGGTCAATTGAGGGGAAGAAGGAAGAGGTAAAGAAGAGGCACAAGCTGTCAGATGGAGAGCCTTTCCAAAAAGCTTTAGACCAAACTTAAAGGAATAGCCACTGTAGACAAGAACAGTATTTCTCAGTAGGTGCAGTTCTTTGATCTTTCCTGAGATTGTCCCCTATGACAGGAGTTTGTGAGAAACTAGTCTGCCATCAGTTGTCAAAACTGGACCTGAACAATGAAGTGGAGAGGGAAAAGCTCTCATTATCTTGCTGCTCATCTACATCTCTTTCTTTTTCCTGTAACTCTTGTGGTGTGGCTGAGCTGGGGTCACCAGTGAAACTTCTGTCCTTGGTCTGGAGATGGGCAATGGGTTCTGTGTTGTGAATTGCATTGACTCTGAAAATGACATCAGGGACAATTATCCAAACTATGATCTCCCATAGTAAAGCCCTGGATGACAGGGATAACTTAAAGGTCACACAGCTATGTACAGACACCTGAGCTGGGTTTGCTTATGGTATCTGAGCCATATGGCACTGCAATGTGGTGCACAGGTGTTTCCTCATTCTAGATATATCAGAAATACAAAGCAGGCATAAAACTAGAGAGGCAAGTTATCTCTGAAGAGCACTGATGAAACTTCTGCAGAAATTCTGTATCTGCCTCTGGTAGACTTGTTTTTAGCCTACCAGGAGTACAGACCTTGAAAAATATAAAAACCCTTTTGTCTCTCAGTCCTGGGGAAATATGTTTGTCCGACTGCCTCCTGAGTTCTTTATGTACAGAATTCTCTTACTTTCTGTCTTCTTCAAAGTATCCAGTTGAAGCATGACAAGGGACTGTGTCAAGAAGGATCTTGCTCTGCAATCATTAGATAAATCAGATTCCAATCACACTGATAGCTCTGTAACATACCTAACTCTTTCTCTTCCCTTGGCCTCTTCCTCAAAGAGAAATGCCCTGAATTAGAATAAATAGCTTTTTGCTTCACCTGGAAGAATAATACGCAGACCTGTTTCTTTTCAGTGTAGTTGTGAGCCATATCTCAGAACTGGAAGGCCAGTTCCATTGCCTGTATACGCTAGGAAGTAAGTGACAGCAGCACCAAACAATAGAATTTTTATGCATCTAATTCTGTGATTGTTCCTTTTATCTCCTAGTATTTAATGATGGGAAAGCTTTTTTTCTCTCATGCGTGTGCTATAATGTTTGCAGGTGACTCTGTTGTGAAACAGAGGGAAACTTCCAGTGGAGTAGTACATTTGTGTGTGTTTGGATTCTGCTGGGTATGTGCACGTTTTCTGGATGTCATTCTCCAGGTAAGAAATCAGGGCGTTACACATGCTTTCTTTGTTCCCCCATTTCCCAACGTATTCCTGTATGACACAGCACTGGGCAGTGTAACCCAGGCTGATGAGGAACCAGTTGCCAACCTCTGCTATGGGTATGGACCTTCAGAGGAGCTCACCAGTCTTTGTTAACAGTAGTGATGTGTGTGGAAGCAGAGCTTGCTGTCAGTTCTGAGAAGGTTGACAGCTACATTGGTGACAAACAACTCAGAGTGTCATTTCAGATACTAACCTTGCTTAGAAAACCATTCTCAGCACACTGAGCTCACAAAACACTCAAGATTGAGACAGTAGAAATAATTTGTACACCTTCCACTCCCATTGCCAAGAAGAATTCAGGCCTTCTGGGGAACTCTCCAAATTGATCCAGACACAGAGCTGGGCAGGCAGAGAAGGTGAATGGTGTTGGAAGCTGGGCAGAGAGCCAGCTAGCTGTTCTCTTCCAGACTTTCACGGCTGCACAGAGCATAGCGTCTCCCTCTACCACTTAGTAAATTTGTGACATCACCAGCTGTTACCAGGGAAACACAGAAACTACAGATTTGGATCTTAGCAGCTAGGTGTAAAGAGCAACTATCTTGCTCTTTTGGGGGTCAAAAAGGAAAGTTGAAATGAATTCCAGAACAGCTTTGAACTGGAACAAAGTTGGGGTAGGTTAATAATTCCAAAACAAACAATTATAGCTGCTAAAGTGCCCGTGTGGTCCCTATTATGTCACTTACAGAAAACAAACATGGGAGATCAAGTGCAGGACCTCTAACTTCATGCAGCTTAAACATATCCTTCAGACATAAGACCATTACTGTTGACTTACAACTTTAGTTCTGACCAGTGGATTTAACAAGTTGCTTTTAGAGATGTGATATCCTCCGACCAAAGATTTTTCAGAAAGTGCTTATAATTACTGCTTCTTGAGAAAGAGTTTGCTTGTGTTTCACATGAAAGAAAGTATGTAGTGTTGAGTTTTGATAAAATTGTGTGCAAATACCATTACTGTTGTGATGAAATATGTGCTTTTTATAGCTTTTAAAAACGTGGTTTTTGTGAGAACTGATGTCTTTAGACATGCATTTTATGGCTTTTATGTGCTTGAGATTTTTTTAATTGATGGAAATCACATTTTTGTCTTTTAGTAACATTAGCTGACATTTTATTTATATTGCATGTTTAAATCAAAGTACTGCTTTTTAAATGGATTATTATTAAAGTATTGAGTAGTTGAGACCCAGCTAATATTAGCTCTTGCACAGGCCTGTTTGATTTAATTCACATTGCACAAGATGTATAGGTTTGGTATGTACTTGAGTTACCCACAAATGCATGCATCTTTGCTGCAAAGGCAGATGGAGCACACGTGAGTGAAGGCTCAAGCTGAACTCAGGTCTGGAATTGTAACAGCTACTTTGTCTCCATTCATACCTGCAAGGCTGTGGGCTGCATGTGGCTGTACTTCCACCTGGAGATCCCATGTCAGAAAGGTAGAGGTTGTTATGCTCACCAGATGTGGGGGAGATCTGAGACAACCTGTATGGAGTGTTAAAGACCTGTGGACCCACCCTATTTGGCTGTGTCTCCACTAAGGAGCAAAATTACATAGAAAAAATCCCCATGTTGCTAATCTGGTGTCAAATATATCCATGATGGAGGTTCTTATGTGGACGTTGAGCAGCATTTCTTGCACTGTTCCATAACTGTCTTAAACAGCACAGGAACACGTTTAGTCTGATTTGTGTCCTCCATATCAAGAATTAGACAAGATCTGCTTGCCAATCAATCAGTCTGTCTTTCCCCTGTTTTGTTGGTGACCTTGGAATCCTGGGATTTCTATGCCACAAGAGCAGTTTGTGTACAGTCTGGATCTTGTTATCTGGAACATGGTTCAATGTTCCCTGTTGTGCCTTGTTTTGGTGGGATAATGACCAAGGAAACTGCTGAGCCATGGATGGATTGCAGGGGTATGTCATGAGAAAGCTGTCCAGAGTCATCTGCCCACATGCTGTGATGCTGGCTCACATTTCCAAAGCAGAGTTGCAGACAGAGGAAATCATGAGTGCTCCGAAGAACTTAGCTATCTGTGCAAGTTCCTTTTTTTATCCTTTATAGTGAGTCACTTTGAAAGGCTCCTTTTTTGGTCCTCTTTAGTTAGACTGCTGGTTCCCTTTGCACAGTCCTGAGACTTGTGACTGGGGCTGCAACAGCCATTGGGGCTGTTGTCATGGTTTTTCTCTCTGGAATGGTGGAAATGTCATCCTTCCCCACTTTTCTTTTTTAAGGATATGAAAGATGCTTCTGAAGAGGAAGGAATTTACTTCTTGGGAAAATTCACGTACAACCAGGATGGGTACCCCATGCAGACTTTCAGGTTGGAGGCATGCTCTGGAATTCCCGTGGGGAGGAGAATGTTTTGTTTTGTGTGGTAAATTCATGGTGTTTGCAATCTCTGCCATGGTTTTAGAACTAGGTACACTCCTGTGGCCTGCGCATCCATGCCAAGTACACTCTCCAAATGCTGGTTCCTCTGGAGCTACTCTTAAGTACCTGCAAGGGATCAGGAGGAAGTACTGTGGCCCTGTGTGAGCCCCACACAGGCCTTTAGGAAAATAAATGAATACGACAAGCATGCATTAATCAGACCAATATATGGTATTTATTATTTAATATACACTGGCACTTACAATTGTAAATTACTACAGGGCACCTTCACATTTGTGCTGATGTTCTTCCTATATGTGGTGAAGCGGAACAGGAGGGGCAGTTTAATAGGGCATACAGGGGCAGAAGGACAAGGAGCTCCTATATGATGCTCTCTTCAGCATAAACACATTGACTCCTGGACTCAGAGAAAGGGGAGTGAAGGGAACTAAGTGAAGAATAGCCTTAGACAATAAACTAATTGTCTTTCTCATGTTTTCATCCTCCTTTTTCTCAGGAGGCAAATGGAAAGAAATTTCCACACCTAAAACTGAGAGTCATTCATACTACACATGTTTGTTGAATTCAACTGGATGGGAACCCTGTCCCCTGAAGAACACAGTTGTGAAGAGCCAGCAAATAGATCATTACATCTGGTAACTGCATTGATGTGAGCTGGTAACAGAAACCGATGCAGAGCGATTCTCTCCATTCCTTCTGGATTGCATTGTGATGGGAGAGATGATAAAGGAAATTTCTGCTATGTTGCTATGCAGATTATGATTATGATAGATGAAAGCCCTTCTAAAGATGACACTTTGTTGTTCTCTTTCTTGACCTTCTGGTGTACGTTGAGTCTTGGTTGCTGACTAAAGTGGCAACACAGATTATCAAGTTTTTAAAGGCCCTAATTCATAAATCTAATAACAAAAATAGCTAATTCTGCAATAGGGCTGAAAAAAGTATCTGAGTTGACTTTCATGCTCCAGTGGGCTGACCATTAGGAAGGAAGCCTTTCTGCTACCTTCATTAGGAAGAAAGGGACACAGTGTGAGAGACACTTTTCAAAGCAGCACCTCATCTTCAGCCCTGTGTTGAGGGATTTGGTGGCCTGCAGCTAGGGATACTTAGTAGTGTCATTCAGAAAGGGGATGCACTGGCTGTGAGCTGACACGGGCCAGTTTTGAGTTGCTGTGCTCCCCAAAAGAGACTTTGCCAAAAAAGGAGAAGAATTCATCACCTATTAGAAGGTATTTTGGCTGTACTATGCAAGAAATTTAGTAGAATCTCTGTATATGAGTACTGGCAGTCTTTGAAATGAAAGAAGTAGGGTTGCTTTGTGTGCACGGAAGAATTTTTGCTATTGACTTCACTGGAGCCATGATTCTTCACCAGATCCATATCCTGAAGGCCTAAAGAGCCCTTAAAAGGGCGACTGCAAATTTCTAAATCATAATCACAGTCCTCAGTTGACATGACAACCAGCACCACTCCTGCTTAGGATCCAGCCCTGCAAACCTGTAACCCTCTGTCTCTACCACATTCAGTACTCACTCATGAGATTACTTTGTCCCTACCTTTTTTTACTGGAACTTTTGTTGACAATAAAGAACATCTTTTTTTAAGAAAGTGTTTGAAGGCAAATTATAGTCCTGGGTACTTAGTGTTTCCGTGTTTGGGCTTCAAACACTCTAGGACGTGCTGATTTGTTTAATAGCTACAGTCCTTGCTGGAATGTTTTTAAATTGTGTAAACATTGCTACTAGTTTTATGGGTTTCTAAACTGTTTTTTTATGTGGGTACAAATTTAAGTTGACAGTGTACTTTCCAACCTTCCATTAAATAGGGCCAACTTGCTATTGATAGAGGAATATCTCTGGAATAGCTTTGTGATGTCTTGCAATGGAAGACTTTTCACTAACTCTGATTAGAAAAAAAAAAACAACCTACCATGTATTTGTAAGTCTTTTATCAGTTCTTACTGTGCCCTAATGTCTGTGGGACTCCTGCTGGTGGAAAGGGGAAGAGAAGAGTGAAAAAGTCCAAGGATAATTTAATGGAGAAGAATGTATTTTCACTGTACATTGTGTTTGCCAGTTACTGTTATCATGCAGCCATCAAAGATCTCAATGCTTTGAAAATTCTCACTTACAGGTTGCAGCGTGTTGGTACTTCCCTTACATAACTACGTTTTACCTCTCTTCAAGTGTGTCAGTGCTGCTTTAGAAGATCAGTATAGAAAACTTCTACAACTACACCATCTGGTTTCAGTTTTCCTTAATTTGGTGTCAGCCAAGCTCCTACAGTCCAGATGATTAAAAGAGCTAAACCTGCTGCATTTTGGGGATTTAGGCCTACCTCTTCCCCCTGTAAATTTTGACCTTTTTAAATGAGCTCCCCCCACCGCCGAAAGTGGAACATAAAGCAAATGTTTGCTACTTTTATCAGTGGAGCCAAATTCCGTGCATTCTGGCTGCTTTTCACTGGCAGAAAAATTATTCCAAAATAATTAGAGCTTGTAAATGACACTGTGTGTCACTGTAACAATAACAGCTAACTTGGCCTTTTGCAAAGTGTATATTTTCTCAAGAAATTTCGACCTAATAGGCAAAACACCGATTATGATGACCTTAGAAAAATATAGCCTAAGGAAAGTGGTGGATGTTTGTGACTGTTTTGAAATCTCCCGACTGGAGCAGTTCCCCATTGAGGAGCATTGTGCTTGTGTTACACCCCATGGTGGGGTTCTCTCACTTGCCCTGTCTTCAGCCTGGGTCCTGAAGGCTCTGAAGAGGGAGCAGGGGCAGCTTCAGCCACCCCTGCTGAGGAGCTCCCTGGGGAAGGAAAATGTACTGTGCATAAAAAATCGGTGTAACCATTGTCCGATTGTCTGCCTGATTATGGGGCTAAACAGAGTTGGGGTGGGTACCGGTATATGCCATGTATACTTGTTTCCTCTGTTCCCAGTAGCATGACTGAGCCTTGGGAACAGTTACTTAGTGCGATCGTTGGGAGGCTTGATGAGCTGCTGAATTCTTCCTTGTCTGGTTTCCCTTGTCTAGGTTGCCTCAAATTGTCTCCGAACTTTATTATTTTTACACACACACAACTTTTAAATCCATACAGATGACACTTTTCATGCTGAAAATGCAGTTACATACTTCTCAGGCTTTGCAGCTGGTTGAGCACCAATGAAAGAAATTAATTTGGTTACTGAGCTGGGAAAGGGAAGTGCTTGGAAATGCAGTTTCTAATGCTTTCTTGTAGATATTCCCATTGGACCATGCAAAGAACTCTTCCCATCTATTTTATAAAAGAAACAGGAGAATATAAAATTTAAGAAAAGTCTTTTAAAATTAAAACCTTTGAGAGCTTAATTGAATGTACTGTGAGAAAAATGTGCAGTTCACTTACAGCTGTTGACTTGAGGTTTATACATTATTGCCAAGTCCTGGAATGAATAAAGCTTTAATGTTGAAATCAGGAACAATTGTTTTGTGCATTTTTTGTATTGAAGCAATAGGAAAATATATACTTAGATTCCACGTATATACTAAAAAGGAGGGTTTTGGACTGCAAGTAATGAAGCTGACTTCTTTAAAACTTGCAGTCCTCTTAAGATAAATTTTCCAATCAATCCCTTGAAAATTCAGGAATTTCCAAGGGTTGTCTGGGATGAACATGAAGAATGGCGTCTTATTAAATCTACATTTTCGTTGAAATCCCGAAACACATAGTTGAGGCGTGGTCATTTCAACTCCACTCAAGCTGGATACTGCCTTTCTGTTCCGCAGAATACATGCCTAGCCTTGCTACTGGATTCTGCAAGAGGCATACTATAGATGCCTTAGCAGAGCTTTGGTTCATCATAACGTGCATCTTTCCTCTTATTTATAACTGTAGCACACCTGCTTGTCCACTCATTGTTACCTGTTCATTTTTTTCCTGCATATCCCAAAGTGCTCATTGTGAGGAGGAAGCCCCCCTGTACTTCCACTGATCACCTGCACGTTCTTAGTAGCATGTTTTCCCGGTGTGACTTCAGATGTTAATCCCACGCTGAAAGGGGAAACGGCCCTTTCAAAGGTAGCTCACAGTCCTGCGCGGGGGTACTTGGATGCAGCCGGCCGCCGGTGCGGCGGCGGGCGCGGCCGCTTGCCTCGCCCGCCCTCTGGCGGCGGCGGCGGCGCGCAGCGGAGAGCGCAGCGGCAGAGCCCCGGCCGCGGGGCGGGGGGTCCCTCCCCGTGCCCGGCGGTGTGGGGGATCGGGCGGCAGGTGCTCGGTCAGGGAAGCCTTGTCCGCACAGCTGCGCCGGGAGCAAGCAGCTGCCGCTCGAGTGGCAGCTTTGAGCTATATCCCACGCCGCTTTCCTGTCTCAGCACGGGAAAATGCTTTCAGCCTGGTGACGTGGAGCCGGGGCACGTCTAGTGCGGCTGACACACCGAGGCAGGGGCGGAGGCAGACATTGACTTCCCACCTTTAGGCAACTAGCTCAAGTAGGTCGTGTTTGTGCTGTAGGTACCTGCCCTCCTGCCACAGGTGATGGGAGAGACCTACGCACACCTAGAGCTTCGTGTCTGTGGGTGTGCACGCGTGTGCGCACCGAGGCTGAGATGAATTGGATTTGCCCCTCTGGCAGCTAGGAAACAAATGTTGATGGCTGATTTGGATAGACTTTGTGCCGCAGATATACCTGAAGTTAGATGAGATGGAAACCAGCAACGGTTTGCAAGTTGCACCTTGCAGGAATCTCGATGGAGCCACTCATGTTTCAGGGTGGAAGAGAGTAGGGAAGTCCGACGACTCATTTCTCATGTGCAAGAATACGTTTGCCATGATCAGCGTAGGTACTTTTATTGACACATTTATTTTTACAAGGACACACAGCGTTACCCGCAAGAGCACCACGTCTCCAGCAGCTGGTACGTGGTACTTCACAGAAGTTTGGGAGGAGCAGAGGTAAGAATTGAGAACAGACAAAAAGGGGCTGCAGAGGGGCAGCACTCAGAAATGCAGGCATGCTGCTATCATGTAGACAGAGAAGATGTGAAATAGATGGAAACCAGAAATATTTCAGGAAAGAACAGAACTATTGGTAAACATGTCTGCAACTCCAGACAGGGGGAGATATTTTCAAAACAAGGCAGGGGAAAAAAAAAAAAGGCATAAGAAGAAAGCTGAGCACTCTAGTTCCGAGATGTGACTTGGGGAACATTACACAATAGCCCCAAACTGAAACAGAAGATGTATTATTGCATGTAATGAGAGGGGCTGGGAAGAAAAACTGACCAAAGACAGAAAAACATATCCAGAGAGCTAGGGCAGACAAAAATCTCCAGAGAGAACATCATAAAGACTGACCTCATGATGGCCTTTGGTAGAACTCAGAGCTGGGAAGATCTGGCAAAAATATTTCGTTCTTTTTCTTTTTTTTAACTCTGAGGGTCTGTATGGAACTATTGTATTGGAAATGTCAGAACTTTTTAAAACAAAATTAATTTTAAACATTGCTTAGATTAACATTTAAAATTATTGCTACTGTGTTTCAGTTTCCCAGGTAATCACTTCTTTATTTCAGAACACACAGTTTTTGGTGACTATATTTTATGTAGACTGTAGACAGATATGCACATTCCGGGCATGCACATTGTAGGCCCTTAACCCTGCCCTGTGTTAACATCGTTATAAAGACCACACACAGAGATACTACATTCATGACCTAAGCTTGTTCTTTAGGAATGTGCCTGTTTGTTTGTCACTAATAAAACACGATATCTTTCTCTAAGCACTGAGCTCTATGCATACACGTCACCTATATAGATGCCTTGGATTTTCAACATTATTTTTCCTATTTTAGAGCTATAGCACCAACAGGAGAAAATACACATCAGTGCTCAGCATCTCTAGTGCTAGTTATATTTGTCATTATTTGAGAGTAAAGAATGTGTAGGTATGTATTTCTGGTATATTCCCAGCAGCACTTTCTGTGCGTAGCCAAACTGGAAGCAATATATTTTTCTTTCTGAAGAAAATGTAGTTTCTGTCAGCAGGTATGCCAATAGTTTGCCCTTCCCAGTTCCTTTTTCTGTGACTGTTTGTCTTGAATGTCTTAAAAATTTCCAGTGATTTTAAATCTCCAGCAAAGAGATTTGGGCAAAGCTGGAGGGGAAGAGCTGACCTCAGAGCGGATGTGAGAGCAAGCTGAGCAGACAAGGGTGAAGCAAGGAAGAGCTGATGTCTGGGCCATGGGGCCTTGCTTTGGTAAGTCTCTTCCCGAAAGCTGTCTGCCACAGAGGACTTAAATGCTTTGGGCTAATACTCCTTGGCATGTGACAGCAGAAATCTCTCAAGAGCTGGAGGGTGGTGGGTGGGATTAAGGTCTGGCTAGGTTAGGACCATCTAAATCAGTACTGATCTTAATTTTACAAGGGATAGAGAAGCATCAAACAGTTCCTGGTGCCTTTAGGAATCAGGAAGGATCAGCGCCTGGGAAAATCTATTTTGCTAGTCTCTGTTGTTTGCTACTGTGTACTACATCTTCAGATACTTATGTTGAATTTAACCTATTTTAGCTAACTTTTAATTACATTTTCTGTTTGTTTTTAAGCATTCCAATTCTTTGAATTCATGGTTTACCTAAGAGGACAGATTATCAGACAGAGAATCTAAACTGCCTGGCTTTCTCTCAGGGGACAAAAGAGATGGAGAGCAGAAGGACTGCGCTTGAGCAAGTACATGCTGGGATCATTCAGGCTGTGATATGCTAATGTGGCTTTCAGACAAGATCTGACGATGCAGGCAGGTTTGGGCAGCCTCTTGGAGTTTGTAAGGCTCCAGACTGTGGCTTCACTCCACAGGGCACCTTAAAGTGGGAACGTCATGCAAAAGTCCAAGGTCCTGAAATAGTTCACCAAGACTTTTCCACCCCTAACCTTGCAAACCACTGACACTATTCTCCAGATCTTCCTTTGTAGGCACAAAGGCATTTGTGTTTCCTTTATTTCGCTCATTCTCTGCTCTGTGCAAGAGGCTCTGATGTCAAGCAGCAAACAGTTGTCTCCTGACCTGGTGCTGTGGGGTTCTGTGCACCTCTAATAATATGCTGAGCACCTTCAGTTTCTGTTGGCATCTCTGAGAGTTTCAGGTTGTCAGAAATGTTGGGGCTCAGACCCCACCCAACTCCTCATTTGAAGACAGCATATAATGCCTCCGTTTCTCTCCCAGAAAAGCAGCATGTGTTTTTCAAGGGCACATGCCAACAAGAGCTACTGCATTTGTTCCATGGACATGACCAGGGAGACAATCTTCCTTTATCATTTACTCACCATTAACTCAAATTTCCATTACAATGGGAGAAAGCCCCTTCCTGGGAAAAGTTCTCAGCGAGCCTGCAGTCTGTCTGGTAGACCACAGTAGATTTTTCTGCTTCTCCCCATGTTGTGACTTTCTATGGCCAGTTTTGCCCAGTGTTGGCTAAAATTATATTATGCAAGATAAAGGAGAACTGTGTGATTCCTAGCCTCCAGCTCACACCCTTTCAACATCTGTTTTTCCGGGTGTTTATGGTAAGGCTTTGCTACCTGCTGCACGGTGTCATGATTCCTAGCAATGAGCAACACTTGTGTTTTCCTGTTCACAGAGTTTTCTTCCTGGACTGAATTTTAATTACATGTGCGTGCGTGTGTGTGCGCACGCGTGCACATATGCATGCGTGCACGTGCGCATGTGTTTTAAATTAGCCTCACTACCTTCAAAGCCATATGAAATGCTTTTCCACGGATAAGGTGTTTTTGGTCACCATGAACAGGAGAAGAGAAAATAGTAAGAATCAGGTAACTGAGCTGGGCACAAAACTGGAGTGAAGAGAAAAGGTAACTATAGAGACAGAATTTCCCCTGGTAAAGAGGAAATAAATTAGCATAATTTATCAATCAATATAATAATCAAAAAATCTGGGCAAAGGTTCCAGTCTGGGATCAATTTCTAAGGTCCCTGTCTATATGACTTTTAATTGATGGGCTAACGTAATGGTGCTGGTGGTTTTCAGCATGAGTTCACCTCCAAACACAAGAGAAATAGCAGGAACCGGAGTGGCATAAAATACAAATTGATTCATCCAACTGGGGCAACTGGACTTTGAAGAAGACTTCATCCCTGTAGGAAAAGGTGTCTCCCGTACTGTAGCTCCATTAGATGGAGGAATTTTGGCAAGGAGGAGTTCGCCCATTCATTTCTGTAATTATGATGACAGACTGACCTTGCATCAGAGAATCAAATCTGCTCCATTTCTGCCTTCTGAATGCCTAAGGAGAGGTACCCAGCTCTCATAGGCCCCATCAAAGCTCTGAATACAGCTTCTGGCCCCTGTGGAAAGTCCCTGCTTTCAGGTACTGCAGGGATTATAGCTGACAGGAGCACCGACTGCTATGGAAGGTGTGAGAGGCAGACAGAAGGCATCCTGAGAGCTCACCACAGGGGCATAAAGCTATCTGAGCAGAGACTCTCACAGGCAAAGGCAGCTTGAGCCAATGTGTCTGAAAGAGAGGACTGGCATGTAAAAGGAGGACATGAAGTAGTCTTATTTTTGCTACCTGGCGGTGAGGCCTAGGGAAAGACCCAACAGGGTTGTAAAGGCAGGCTCTCCAAAAGTGGTCAGAATCCGAGTCCCCTACCAGCTACTACAGTGTGAGCCTTTGTGTTGTTACACCTCATCGCAGCCAGTGTGAACCAAGTGCTCAGCATTTTGGAGGTGAAGGTTGGGCATGCTTGTGGAGATGTCACTTTCTCCTTTAGAGCCTTGGGAAAGAGATGAGATCTGCCAGATCTGTTTTGATCTGTTGGGTCCACTGGAGAACACTTCTAGCAGCCCTCTGACAGGAAATCCAGATATGTAATGGCACAGGTTGTACCCCATGCTAGACTCTTCTCTTGGCAGACTGGAGCCAAGATGTCTGGCAAGGCTAGTCGCAAGTGAATGAATGAAAGAGAGCCTGCCTCCAAACTGCAATCCATGGGGAGGCCATAACAGCTCACAGCCCTCCAGTGATGGCAAATTGTGCAGAGGAGACACCGGCAGTACCTCACAGATGTGGTGGGGATCACAGCTCAGAGAGTTTGTGTTGGGGTGTTTGAAAATCTCTGATTTTCAGGGCCTTGACTAGGTTGTAGTAGTGAAGCTGTCTTGCATCTGATCTGTTGATGTGGTATATGATAAACTCACAGAGCGTTAAAGTGACTCAGGCTCCCTGTGGAAGGGATTTTGTTCAATGCATAAATAATAAGTTCATTTGTCATGCTCTTCCAGGAGAGGAAGGCTTTGTGTCCAGACTGGTCAGTGTTGGGACCATTTTACCAGCCTGCAATTAGTTCACATTTATAATTCCTCTGGTGCACAAATGTCCATAACATCAAACACTTGCTTGATGGGTTTTTGCTAGGTACCCGGAGCAGAAAAGCCAGGGTTGCAGAAGCATGCATATCAGTGGATACCCAGGAGAAGTACTATCAAGACCCTTCATCATGGCAGTTTCTTGCGACAGAGAACACCAGATTCCTGAGCTTGCTGTGACTCATTTTGATTACAGAAATAATAGAAGAACTATGTGCATCAGTATATGCCATGTTCAAGTGAGCTGCTCCTGTGGAGGGGCTGTGTGTGCCTAGGTGGAGCCCCAGACCATCATAGCTACCTCACTCTTAGTACCTGGGCCGTGCTGATACACTGGTGAGTATCGAAATCAACCCCATCATGATGCAGAAATAAATAGAATGCCCTCAAGCTCTACTCTAACCAAATGAGTGAAATACAGGCAGGATAAAAAAAATTGTAACAAACCAGCACCAATTCTTACCGTGCAATGTTTTTTGCTGTAGACCTGGCTTGGTGGCACATCTCTTGAACTGTGCAGAAGTGGATGAGATTTAGATGCTAAGAAATAAGGTATCCTTCTTGGTTCTTAGAGCAATAAAATCATACAGCTGTGCTTTGTCACTTGGAGGTGGTGGCTCACAAGGTAGGAGAAGGCATTAGACCAGTCAGGAGCAATAGCAAGTTTTACCATACTAAAAAAAAACCCCAACAAAACCAAAGACTCGATGTTTCTAGTGCTGGGCTACAGCTGGAGACAGTCATAGGACGTAATGCCACAGCTTTACTAAGCCACATGTTGACAATTTCACTTCTACTGCCTGTGTCAGTGATCCAAGCCCATTGTGTATCCATATGGGAAACCTGCAGTAGACTGGCAGCACTGTGCAATTCCCTTCTGGTGGGTTTAAGTGAGGAAAGGACAGGTCCTGTGCAGTCATTGACATTATATATTCAAATACTGACATTTCAAAAAAAGGATTTCTAGGCTTTTCCACCAGTTTGAGAGAAAATCATCAAAAGCTTAGTCCTTTTTTTTGGCAACTCTGCCCATTGTCCAGGTGTAATTGGCACAGGTGATGCTGAATTTTTAACTATACTGCACAGTTATTAGGTAACGTCTTTTACTACTTCGAGGAATGATAATGAAACTGTCAGTATCTGCTGCAGTGGCAACGGTGCAATGTTGTCTTGTAAAAATATGTTTGCCAATGTGAGTACCCCAGTAGTATTATGTGGACAGCGAAACCTTGAAAACGTCGCTTACTGTCCTGACTTTTCTTACCCAAACTGAGGTAAATCTGGTGAGACTGAACAGCTTGTATGTGAGGGCCGCTCTGCCGAGTTTCTCTGTGTTGTGTCAGTGGCTCAGCAGGTGGCTGCAGGCATCCGGGTAGTTCATGTTTTCTCTGGAAAACCATGCTGGCCAGCACGGGCTGCCCCACACCGAGGCAGCGGTGGGAAGCAGGCCCCTCCTCGCCCTGCTCGCTGGGGAGGGAGCACAGCCTCCACAGAGCGGCTAACGGCCGCCGCGCCAGCGGCTAACGGCCGCCCGGCGGGCCGCAGTGCGCGCGGCCGGCCGGCAGGGGGCACCAAACCCCTTCGGGAGCGCGGCGGGCCGGCTGCCGCCGGGCGCTCCGGCGGGCTGCGGCGGGGGGTGCGAGGGAGGTGGGTGGCGGCGAGGGGGTGCGAGGCGCTCCTGTATCCCTCCGAGCCCTCGGGCCCCGAAGTTTCTGGCTCCTGCCGTGTGCTCCCCCCTGCCTCCCTGGCTCTCAAATAACTCCGGTCCGCAGCCTCGGCTGCTCACACCGTGCGTGTGTAGGGGAGCAACCCCCTCGAGTCAGAAGCCCAGCGCCAGGGATGTCCCTCACCCTCCGGGCACGCCAGGCAGCAGCCGCGGCCCTCCTTCCCCTGCGGAGAAAAGCCTTGCTGTTTTGCTAGCGAGACCCTTATTTCTGAAAGTGTTTGTGCCTGGGCTTTGCTGGCGGGGACGTGGCAGCGCTGAGGCCGTGGGCTGGGGAAGGTGAAAGGAGGGATATGCGTATGGCTGCTCCTCCATTTCCTGGTGCTACAGCAGGCCGGGGTGGGGTGGGGGCGAGGCTGCACCGCTCTGACCCCGACCCACACCGTCCCACCCCACACCTGAAATCTGCTTCTGAATCACTGTCCCCAGGAATGATATTTTTCCTAGTGCGAGGCCTTCCTCCCTGCTGGTCAGAGCCGGTTTTAAGAGGGAAGCCAGAAGATGGCAGCCTTGTCAGGCGGCAGGCAGCGGCATCCCAGCGGGAAGGGCTGTGCGGCCGCGGGCTCCGGCGGCTCTCCCCGGCGGCTCTCCCGTGTCGGGACCGGTAACCCCCCTGGCCTCAGCAAGCCCATCACCTTCGGGGTCCTGCGTGTGTCAGCGTCGTTATCAGGCTGCCAACATGCAAGGTTCCGACTGGCTCCAAAACACATTAGATATCGCCATTGTAAAGACTTTGTGAAGACTAAAACTCTGACGTTAACAGTATCTTATTGAAAATTGTTCTCACTGCTGGGCAGTTTAGCACTACTGCCCCCAGTTTATTAAATGCACAACAATTAGCTGATATTGTGCCCAGTAATTTGACATTTTTGTTTCTTGACAACTTCCTACATATTTTTAGTAGGTTTTGTTTTGGACAGAGGTTTTCTGTGTATTTATTGTCTCTTCTAAACCAAGTGCTACATGTAAAATTCAGACATATTATGAATAAGCAGAATTTGTTAGCTTGTTAAAATAAAATGATTCCTAGTTAGTACAGGATATAATCCTATACTTAGGCTTCTGACTCTCATTTATTTGGCAGCACAACTTTTTAGCTTGGACGCACACTTTCAGTGCTACAAATTAATCTTTGAGGTGAGACACCGCGTTGCTGCTGGCAAAGAAACCTTGCTTTTGTAGTAGTAGTGACTAATTTACATGCCTGCCCCCGCTCTCTTTCTAGCCTTCTATTCATAAGCAACATATCAAGGGTGGACGAATGCCAGCAGAACAGCCTGTCTTCGGGAAAGATACTAGCTTTTTTTCCACCCTTGCTTGACTCTCTACTTGTGCTGGCACAGAAAGCCTGTCAGTACAACCTCCATCGTTACCTTATTTTTCCTTGTTTCCTTTCCTCCTACTCCAGGTCCCTCCAACCCTTCAATTTCTTCCTGATAAATATCTTGACACTGAGGAAGGTGCTAACAGGAGTTTGTGTGTGTTTTAATTTAGAAGTCATTCTTTCTGAGATTGATTTTGAGGAAACAAAAGTCTCTTTGTAACTGTCACCTGAATATTTCACATCTGATACAACTGCCTTGTCTTTTTTGCTTAGGTTTATTACAAGCTGCCCTGTAGCCACCGAAACACTCGAGCTTCTCGCTGAAATCGCACCCAGCCATCCCTTTCCACAAGGCGAGGGAGAAAGGAGGTCTGCAAGAGTTCACGTTAATAATGACTCTAAATGCCCATTTCCCACACAACTTCGCTAGCACAAACAACGAAAATAGTCCACTTGCAGAGAATCTGATTCAGCTTTCTTGCATTCCGCAATAACAGATGGATTGCTAGACTGTTTACTGTTGCTTCCCACAAACTTCCTGTTAGTAAACTCCTGTATTATTTATGAAACAGAAAAATTACAAAGAACTATCTTAGCTGATTACTGCCTGCTGGTGAACCACTGCCAGAGAAACTTTTTATACAAATATGTGTATGGGAGCAAAGATCACTCCCGCTGCAGTTTTTTCTGTATTATTTTTACAATTGTTTGTTTCACAATACACCGTGACCCTGTTGTGCTGTGCTCCAGAGCAGGTATTTCCTGCACCCAGACATTTACAGTTGAATCGAGGTATCTGTGAATGTGTGAAGGAGGGGGGGGGGGGAAAAGCATGCATGCATGTTACAGAGATCAGCTACGAATAAGAAATGTTTAAAGTCTTTTTGTTTTACAATGACAATGATAAATGAGATGTTACCAACATGACATTAATCTCTGCTGACCTAGCTTAGGAAGCTGGCTATCTTGGAGCTGTTGGCAGAAAACAGAAAGAACAGTGCTGTACCGATCACCTTCATGCTACTTCTGACATAAGCAGACAGTAAACGTGAAGAAACTTTATTTTCCTCTCAGTTTGGCTGTTAAACTCTGCAAAACACACGAGCTGAGAAGAGCACTTCGTTTGCACTGTATACTGTAGGTTAGACTGATTTCTGACTCTCAGTGGTGTGAGAGAGGAGGCCAGCCTAAAATCGCTTTGTACAATTATATCAACAGAGCTAGCAAATTTAAAAAATAGTCTGTAATAAAAAAGAGCAAAATGTAATGCAGAAATATGAATCTTGTATATTACCAAAAGTACTTTTAGTGATTTTAGAAATAACACTTGACCTAACCTAGTCATTCTGTTTTTTAAATAGTTGCTATTGTATTTCTCTGAGTTTCTATTCTATTTATGTATTCTGTATGAACGAATTGGCTGCTCCACCTGATATTTATGATTGTAGACGTGCATTATATACACATACAGAAACAGAATGAAAATTTTCCTGATCTGAGACACAGATAAGTCTTCCTCGAGATTTTTTATTTGATTCCCTAAACTGAAATCAAAACTCAAAACAGCACTGCAGATTGAGCACTTTCTAATGTTAGCCCTGCTACCACGGATCATTCATTGCATGAAGTTTAACAAAAAAGGCTGCTGTGCATTGTAGGCAACTGCAGGATGCTGATTAAATCATTGTATACCTTTATAAGATCTGTATTTGCAAAGAACTGATATCAGATGGAACAGGGCATTTGCTGATCCTGGGGCAGAGCTCATTTCTGAGTGTTTGTGTGAGACAGTATCACATAACCGATCACTCATTTCAAGTAATAGTAAGAATATGTTTTCTCTGATCAAATTCTCTCTTTTCTCTGCCTCCTTAAACACCCTCGCTCAGAGTTCCTATTGACGGAAAAAGAATTCAATATTATTAAGGGCAGATGATCAACGGCGGTATCTCCTGATGCTTCAATCCACCAACAAGAATCTTGTGACAGATGTTTCTGCGCTTTATGCAAATAGGAACTTCATGGATCAGTTTTCCTTTCCTCCGTGGAATATATGCAGCTGGAAAATAGAAATCCAGCTCCACGGCACAAAGTGAAAAAAAAAAAAAAAAATCATGCCACTGACCAAACAGGCAGCTGAGAGAAAGCAAGCCGTAGATGTGAAATCGAAATAGTTATACTGCTGGTTCTTAGGATCGCTTCTGGGCGTCTTAATCAAGCAGTGTACGCAATGATATAGGTTTTGTGGGCTTTCTCTGCGACGACACTGTCGCTCACAAGTCGTTTCTGAAAGGGGAAAAAAAATCTTTACTGTGTGGTCTATAATATTTCTTCAAAAATCTTTTTTTTTTACCATTTCTGATATGCTGTTTTCATTCTTACAGTAGTTGTGGATAGCTGTATTAGATATAATACATAAGTGTATTAAAAATAGTGAAGTTGAGTTGGCACATGAAGAAAGGATTTCAGCTTCTTATATGTAATAAAAAGGGTATAGACATTTATATAAATGTATGGGTTTAGTTATATTCTTTATAACAACACAGAAAGCTGGGTATGTGAAAATGATTGATGAAAAGAAGATGGAAAATTTCCTTCCTATTTATTAAAAGAAAAAAACTTCCTTCAAACTTAGTGAATTAGTGGAGGTTTAAAGGAAATGGAGTTTTACAAATTATTGTATAGTATATAAAAGAACATCTGTATTTAGTAATTTCTGTAATATCATGCAATAAGGACGGGTTGTGGAATCTCACCTATTGTTACCCTAGAAAATCATGACAGGTGGTCATCCTAAATGCAATTATTTTAAAAATGTTATTTTTATTACTATTATTAAATAAATTTAATATTGTTATTTTAGACTGATTTGGCCTTCTTCTAATTTTATAGTTTTTTTAAGATTTCTGTGCAAGTATTTTTTATCATCAGACATCATAATAAGTCTCATGAACTGTTAGTCAGCATGTCTGTACCTTATTTTCTCAGTGAGGCTTTTGTTAATCTTGTATATTTTAGGTGTTTTAAAATCTATTGTGGGTCACAAAATTTTTTTTCAATATTTTAATTTAGAATTTAATTCAAAGCCTGTATCTGGTACTGTGTAAACATTCCGTCGGGAACTATGATAAATTTTCTGTATATATACATGAAGCCTGGTTTTACATCATGGTATTATATAGAATCTTGTCTCCATTTCATGACTAGTCAAATGCTTGGAAGAGATCTTTATTCAATTCAGATGTACTACATAATTTTGTTCAAAAGTCCCTTTCTGTACTTCTTTTTTCTAGTTAAATTTATAATAAACATTACTGATTTTACGCAGATTTATTTTAATTGAGTTCCTTAAAAAAAAACAACACCCAAAGATGTAGTGCCAATACTAGGAAAAGAGGAAAGAAAGGGACTACATGGGTAAATGACTATCATGCTATACTGAATCTAATTCAGATGAACAGCAAATAATTGGCAATATGTTTGTACATATTATATCATGTCTGCTTTTGCAGGTAGCTGTGCAGCTAGTGATGTTCTGCAGGTAAGGTACAGTTTCAGCTAAGACCTGTGTCTGAAAAGTCAAATACAATTCTAGAATCAAGTATTAATAGAATAAACTTAATTTTAGTTTTTTATAAGTGCAGCTGCATTTTCTATTTAATTATAGGTTCCCAAAGTAGTAATTTTTCCATGACCTGCTCAATCTCAAAAGTCAGAAAATTGCTTCTTTTTTAAAGCTGACAATAGCACGGTATGTTTCCAAAGGAAAAAGACAAATTACAGAAAATCATTACTTTAAGCATATTTAAATAGCCAGGAAGAAATCCTAATTGAAAAGTTTGCTAAAATGTGAAAAAGTTAGCAGTGCCTTTTTTTTTTTTTTTTTTAAAAAAGATTATTCTCATGTTGTTTGTAGCTTTACAAGCTGCTTATGATACGATGCCTTTCCTTTCTCTGCTCACCCACTACCCTCCTCTTTCCTCTCTGGTAAGGTTAAGAAGAAGTCCTAGGAAGCAAAGATTTTAACTGGAGAGTAATTAATTTGTACATGTGTTTAATAATCTAAATTGATTATTCCTTGTAAAGCTGATACAAAGGTAATGGGAATCTTTGTATTTCTTTGCATGGACTTCAGAGCAGTCTGTGAGCCTTTATTTTCCAGTAGTAGCTATTTTCCCCAGTATTTTAAAAGAATTTTGTAACCATATAATTATCGTAATATATGTGCAGGTGATATAGTAACATATTTATGTTAAACTTTAACATGATTCAAGTCAATAATTGACCTAGAAATGAGCAACATTAGAGTAATCCTTAAATGAGTATGTATTTAATGAAGTCGCTTTGCTCGTGGGATGGAGTGTGAGTACCGCAGGGCTGGGGCTGCCGGGCAGACCCGGCGGAGGCGTGCAGTGGAGCTCTCCTCCTGCGTCCCGACCTGCCGCGTTTGGGGGACACAGGGGGGATTTGTGAATGCTGTTTGCAGAGGAGTTAGGCAGTGTTGTGAGGAACTCAGAGCCACTGTTTGCAGGTGGGATGCCCCGGGATGGGACCGTGGGGCGACTGCAGCTGTTGGCGGCCAGTCCCCGTTTCGGCCCTGCTGTGCTGCCCAGCGAAGGGGGAGTTTGGGCAAAGCCACCCGCAGCACGGCATGGGGTGCACCCTGCGGCGGGCAGGGCGAGGAGCACCGCCATGGCTCCTCGGGTCTCTGTGCCCCTCACCGTCCTGGCCAGCCGCCCGCATAGTTGCCAGTTACTAGTCATTAACTGCATTACTGCCAATTAGCGTGTTTCTAACCACAATTGTTCAGAAGGAAAAAAAAAGAGGTATCATAAAACAGACTCGACAATCATGAAGTGCACCCCGTTCCCTCCGGACGCCTCCTCCCCAATAAACCTGTGCTCTTCCCCTGTTCCCCTCGGTCCTTCTCGTGCTGTTTCCTACCTCTGAGCTTCCCCCCAGCACAGCAGGGCCCAGGCCCTTTCCCTGAGAGCCCCGCAAGGCTGTGGCGGGGTTTTTGGCAGCTCATCTCCAGGGTTTCACCAGTGCAGTGGAGAGCAGCTCCCAGGGATTAGAGGCAGGGCAACCCCAGGTCCACAGAGGATTTTGGAGGGGCTGGTGAGTGCAGGCACCATGGGAGGAGGTGGGCTGGCCAGCAGGAACCACCTCTGGCATCCCCTCATGGAAGACAGAAGAAGAAGAAAGCCTTCACTGGGGTCCCTTCTGCTGCCACAAAATATCTGAAAAAAGAGTTGTCTGCTGAGGTAGGTAGCCATGGTAATGTGTCTTCAGCAGTTTCCCCAAGGGAGCATACAGAAGAAGGAGTTGCTCTCCTTTATCTGCTGAAACACTCAAGCTCTTCCCCAGCCCCATGTTCTCCGTTTCCCATCTCTAAATGACTGCAGCTCTTACAATTAGGCCCAGACCATGTTCCTGTGAAAGAAAGCAGCGATTAGCGTGATCCTTATTACAAAGACGACAACCATTAGAGGAGGAATTTGCTGTATTTTTGTCTTATTTTCCATGAACCAGCAGGTCAGGTTTACCCAGGTGGCTCTCTCTATAAGATATAGAATGAGTTCAGGAGAGTATTGTTGTCTCCACACAAATGCTGGGGCAGCTCCATGGTGATACGAACAGTTGTAAGTCTGTCAAAGCCCATTTGAGCTTATACTCCATGATGTAATGATCTGACCCAAGCTGTTTCTGCATGAGGCGCTCCAGACATATTTGTTTGTTTAAAAAAAAAATTTAAAATTAAAAGTTTAAATTTAAATTTAAGCTAATGCTTCAGGTTTTGGCTCTGGTTAATCGTCCAGTACATTAGACACAAAATACTGTTTTCAGTCCCTTGGTTGATCTAGACCTTAGACCTAAAGCAGTACCAAAAGACAAAGAACGGGCTGGTTCCTGGTGTAAGGGGCAACCGGAAGCGAGCACGGGGGGCAGGACTGCATCCTCCATTTGTAGTCATGCTGGCCTGGGAGTCCCGCAGCTGTTCAGAGCAGGGATCCCTTGGTCGGTCTGTTCTCCGTCCCAGCACTGCTCCTCTTCTGGTTTGTACATCAGAGGAGCTGTGTGCAAAAACAGTCGGCATCCAAGGATTGTTTTGGACAGCGGTGTTTTTCATTTAAAGTCAAATGAAAAATGAGGTAAAGTTTGTCAAACTTGCCTGATACTTTTGCTTTCTGCCACGTTGTTTCTTTCTTCACTGGTGTGAAAAAATGGGAGTTTACATATGGGGGGTGTGGATCTTTCTTGCTGGTTTTTTTTTTTGTTGTTGTTGGTCTAATTTTTCAATGCTATGCTCTTGTGTTTTCTGACTCACCTGGTCCCAGACCACGCTGATCTACAGAGTCTCGTTTTCATGACAGCTGGCTGATCACCAGCACAGCCGAGTTGGGGGACTCAATGGAAGGACCTTGACTCCCCAGCCTGCATCTCTCAGGGAATTCTCTTTGTTGCGCGCTTTCAGGCTGAGGCCTCCCCCAAAGACGAAGGTGATTTCTATTTGCCAAAGTGGGGAGACAACAGGAGGAAGAATAAAGATGAAAATCTAAGCAGTCAGCTGAACTTGTTCAGACTGATACCAGACTGTGGTATTCAGACAGCAGCTAACCCAAGGTTTCCCTAACCTTGGCAGAAGTGTGGGAAATAGTTGCAGGAGGATGAAGTGTTCTTGAACAGTTTCTCCAGTGTATCAAGCACAAGCAGGCTTTTCTTCGTTATTAAGCATGTGCCTCTCTTTTCTTCCCCTTTAAAGAAACTTTTTATTGTAGACTATAAAAGGGAAAAAAAAAAAATCAATCTCTCTCTGTTTGTGGACCCCTGTGCTGCCTCTACACTATCCAAGGACAAAGATGCAAATCAGGACCTCCCTGGTATAATATAAGGCAAATTTCTTGCTAAAGTCTTACAGTAAAAGCAAAAGGTTAAAAGAAATAGCTGTGCTCAAGTGTCATTTTAAACAAAAAGGAAAAAAAAAATTAACCACATTCTTAAAAACATCAGCCAGAGCTTCCCTGGAAGCATCAAAAACAGCATTCCAGATAAAAGCAGCATGATGTGAAAAGACCTGATCAGCAACAGATTGATGTCTGGGCTTGGGGACTAATGTAAGAACTTAAAGACTTGGCTAGAGAATATATCTTGAGAAGCATAAACATATAAGAGGATGCCAAACCATGAAAGGCTTCCTTTGCACTGAGAATTCAGAAATCGGCGTGTTGACAAGCAGGGAAGCCAATGCTGCAAGCAAAGCACATAGGGTGACAAATAAACTCAGCCTTTGGGAGCCTAGGATGAGATCTAGAAAGGGGCCAACCTATTTAGCCACAATTTTAAGTCTCTACACCCAGCATTTAGGTGCTGTCAAGCCTCAGACTTCCCCACCCAGCTGCCAATGCTGACGTTCCATGGACTGGGGCAGCCGGGTTTGATTCAGGAAGTGTGTGCTGGTGTTCGGTTTTAAGAGGGTATGGAGAGACTTCCAAGAGACCGACTTTATAGCAGGCTGGTTGAGCCATTTGTTGAGGCGATGGGAGAGTCAGGATTAATTTCCTGCTCAAATACGCTACATCTTCTGGCCGTTGGCTTAGCATTAGGCTCCTGGAGTGCTTCCCTGGAGGCCATATATACCTCCTCCTGTGTACTGGTGAGAGCTTGGAGGCTGTGTGGGGTCTGAGCTGTTCTTCGGCTGGCACAGCACGTCGGAGGCAGATGTACGCCTCTGTAACTGCGATCTCCACAGCGGCCCCCATGGAGCTGCTGCAGCAGGAACGCTAGCTTTAAACACTGGAGCAACGGGCAAAGCAAGGGAACAGAGATGGCTCATGCAGTTCTTAAACATGAGACCTGGTCACCCTTTATTAACTGGGGGAGTCTCTCTGGGATGCTAGCAGTGAAGCAGTATTCTTCCCTTGTGCCAAAAATTACAGTTTTCCTCTAGCTGTACTTAAAATTGGTTAGTTCAATAACTAGCCTAGAAATAACAGATTTACATATGAAGGAAGATAGCTATGAAAAAGCAGTTATTAGGGAGTTAAACAGGTCCTAGCTAATGTGCAGTCTGATTTTTGATGGATAAGCTCAGTTTAAAAGCTATATTCTAAGGAAAATAGACATATCTGCAAAAATATGGGATGTGCATGTTGTAGTCAAATGGAGAGGAAAAAAATAAACTCTTTACCTAAAAGAGCGACTTGAGAGGGCAATCCATAGAAGAAAATGCCAATGGCTTAATCTTTTGCATTTAGCAAAAGCCTACCATGCAACTGCCCAAGCTAAACCCTGCCTTTCTCTGGTTTGGAAGAGATCTTGAAAGTCCTTTAAACTTGTTGACTTGCTCCAGTTTTGCCAGGCCTTCCTGCGTAAGCACGCTGATCCAAACGCAATCGTCCCTTGAGACGCACTCATGTTACTGTCAGATACCTCCTGGAGACTGAACACCTACCCTGGGAGGATGGCGGTAAGTACTGCAGGCACCTCTTCTTTCAGCAAAGCGATTGACGACTATGCATCTGATGGCTCTAACTCTTGTTCGGTTGGCAGGGATGGTGTCACTAAACTTGAGCTCACTTGTCACAATGGCAATAGAGTTGGAATTTAATTATCTGTTGGAGAGAAGCCCTGACAGCTGTGGCGTAGGTTTTTCAATGTGGATGTTGCCTGGATCGCAAGAAAAATATCAAGGGCTGGTGAGAACAGCCATGTTCTAAAAGCATCTCTGCCTGGGTTAGACCACTGCCTACCGAAAAGGTACGTGCGTTTATCTTGAAGCTATTTATTGAGTGTTGTGTCAGATTGCAGTTGAAGTTTATCTTTACTGAAAGTTGTCCTCAGGAATCCTTTTACTTCATCAAAAGTAACTTTTCTTTTCCAGGGCTTGGGTTGGAAGCGCAGTTTTGCTTACCGCATTACCCCTGGGTTTGCCTCTGGCTTGTGCTTCCTGGAGGAAAGGCGATGGGTCTGCTGCTGGTTCCTAAAACAGTGCCAGTCTGTGATGGCCTTCTGGTAGTGAAACCATTTTACTAGCAGCAGCACCAGTTAAGACCTCATCATTTTCTTACAGTAATGGTTATCATTGATAAACTAAAGAAATGTTAGCTGGAAAAAAGGGCAACTGTTTTTTTGTTTGTTTGTTTGTTTGTTTGTTTGTTTGTTTTAATGTAACATTCCATTAGCTTGTTATGATGTCCACTGCTGGGCATCAGAACCAGGGCACTGGTTTTTTTTATTTTTACAAACTTTTTTTCTTGTTGGCAGACAAGTACTCATACCGGTAGCCCTCTGAAGTCACTGACATACTCTGAGATGCTGAAGGCACTTTTATAATGATTTCTATTATACACTTGCACAAGTAAATGACCCATACTGTGAACAGGAAGTTGCCCCATTTGGCATTTGGTTGCCCCACTGCTAACCTTGGAGGAGCACCCCACTGCCCAGATGCACACAAACCTTTGGGAGCCCTAAAGGCAGCCTAAGATTCGCCTCCTGACTTGCCCTGAATCTGCCTACCTCCCAGCATCCAGAAATGTCGCCCCTCAAAATCGGAAAAGGAGCTCCTTTTCCGTGGGGAATTTGTGGGTGCCAAGCTACGTCCATGGACCTACTTTCCTTCTCACACCCCAGAGGCTACCACGCATGCCTTCTGGGACCTCATGCATGCCTTCTGGGACCTCCTGGCCATGTCCCCCTGGCTGCAGGTGACCTAACCCTAAATCCTGGGGTAAGTGGCTGCAGTCCTTTCCTTCCCCTCCTGAGACCTAAGCAGAAAGCGCACTTTCAGTGGTGGAGGGGAGGCACTCTGTAACCTCCGTTTAAAGAAGGGTGAGGCCTTCTTTGGCTCTGAAGATGTTTTTCTGCTACAGACCTTTCTGTTTGGAGCCTTTCTCTATATTTAAGAACAGGTGAACTGGAGAGTTGCTTGTGCACTCTTTAGGCCACCGTCAGATTAAACCATGTTTGACGCAAGCCGGTGTTTCTTGTGCCTGTCACCCTGGAGCTTCCTGGCCTGAATTCGGAGGTTAGACCACACAGCTGTACCGCCCGGGCGCCAGGCAGGGCAGGGATATTGCCTGCCCATGCCCTGCCCAGGCGAGAGGTAGGCTGCTAAGGCGCCTTCGTAAGGCTCTGTGCTGCTAGCACGAGCTAACAGGGAGGACCTGCCCGGGAGAGAGCTTTAGGAAGGACTTTCTTCCCCAAAAAGCATGTGTGCTGTAATCTGTTTATATTACGCACTGGCAGCTCTTGCTGACTGCTATTAAGATTAGAAAAAATCTGGAAATTCTGGAGTTAAAACTCTATAAGTTGCATGAAGATAATACTTAATAAACACAAATACATTGTAGGACTTTTTTTTTCCATCTTATTTATATGACTTTTAGACTTAGAAGCTTTTATCTTATTTTATGAGGCCATGTGAAATAAATTAAATGTAACACAAGATGCTGTTAAAAAAGATTTTATGACATCAAGAACTGGTTCTATATTAGGACCAGATCCTACATAGACTTATGGATGTGAGTAATTTTGCTCCCATAGATAAGCTATTGAATCAACCATGGCTAACCATTTAAATGTTCAGAATCAGGCCCCTATTTGGAAGCACTTCTCATTGTTAAATCAATGTGAAAGTGGAATCTGTCTCCTCTCAAAAGGAAATTGCCAAGACTTTCTACGCTGAGATTTGGGATCTGTAGAAAATGAAGCCTTTTTATTTTTTCTTCTCTCCAATAATCTGTTCAGTGAACAAGCTGTGAAAAATAGTTCTATATTTTTTCCATGTGATGCAGCAGACGGTAAATTTCCATTTAAAAGAATGATCAGAGTAGCTGCTGGCACTGAACTCTGTTGTCTTAGTCAAATCTACTTACAAAGAGTTTACAGCAATACAATAGTTTATTATTTCACTCAACCAGAAATCAGATGAAAAAGGCAAAGGGGAAGCCTGAAGTAGGTTCATGGTCAGAATTCTTTTCTTTCTTAATATCTTGGGTTTTTAAATGCAGGAGTTGATATCAGTAGTTTTATGTGTAAGGAGGAGAATATTTCTTTTTACCTCTACTTTTGTATGCTGTGAAATAATCAGACTTCACACTTCTATAGTGCCTTTCTTCTAGGGATCTGAAAGCACTTTACAAACATTAATTAAAGTCTCACAACACCCATGTGGAGGTATAGAAGCATTGTTTGTGTATCTAATGCAGAATGCTTAACCTGATTCTTTAAGTACTATACAAGGACTACAGTAAAATAATGGAATAGCCAAAGCAAATTAATCTAACTGAATTGCTAGGAGCGTGTATGTGTGTGTGTGTATATATATATGTGCATATGTATGTGTGTGTGTGTGCACGTGTGTATGCGTGTGTCTGCAGATATATATGTTGCTATAATTCTTAGACTACACTTCATCTGCCCTGTATGTCCTGCCCATTGTTGTCTCAGGTGATACGATGAGTGCTGCTGCTTCTCTCTGCGTGATGGCTCAGGTCCATCTACAAATGTATTTCTTCTAGGAAACCTGGGGAAAGCTCTCATTGTCATTGATTAAGCTAGGCTTACTTTTGAAAATTTAAAAAGCAGAAATATTCTTTTTCTTGATCACCAAGTTTGTGAAGGAAAATAATAGGTGGGTGGTGGGGGCCCAGAAGGGGTCTTTGCCCCCTGAGCTGGGTCACCCAGACCCCCGCCGGTGGAGGCGCCGGCACCTCCCCTCTTCATCTCCCTCTTGCCGTCCCCAAGCCCGGTGGCCTTGCCCTTGCTGCTGCTACCTCCACAGTCCCCCCAGCCCCAGGGCTTTTGGGAACGGGTCCTGTGGCACTGCAGGGGGGAGAGCTGCAGAGTGGGCTTGGCTCCCACTGGGCTCACCGGCTCCCCTCCATGCCTGGGGGAAAAGGCAGCAGAGGGGCGTTCTCCTACAGCAGCTTAACGTTGGGCTTGGCTTGGCTACCCAAGATGTTAACAATGTCTACATTAAAATACATTAAATTATTTTACAGACTTTATAGAAAGAGTGTTATCCTCCAGGAGAGGGGCTTTTAGCATCATTTCTGCAGAGGTGTATTCCCTGTACTTTGCCAGACAGGAGTCCGCCCCACGCCCCAGGCAGGTAGAGTTGCGCTGAGTATTCCTATTTCTCCACTTTCGCTGCTTTGTTTTCCTGCTGCTGCGGTGCTTCACCCCACAGCTGAAGGCCAGAGCCACCCCAGCTGTGTGTGTCTGACAGGGAAAGATGAATTCATTGGGGCTCTCTAGTTGCACTGTCAGAAATTAAAATGGAGTGAGGGAATTAAGCAAAATGGAGGAAACCCAAGCTGAAGGGCTGAGCAACTCTTATTTCTATTTTCGGCTCAGTGGTGCAGTGTACCAGCCTTTCTCCCACTTGTGCAGCCTGGGAAAATGCACTGCTGAACTGTTGCAGCCCAACCTCTCTTTTCCTTAGATAAGTCAGATAAAAAAAGTATTTTTCTAGGGGTTACAGGATGCCATTATTTTCTTTGTTTGGGTCAACGCTGTGGGGAAATAGGTCCACATGGCCACTGTGAGTTTGAAAGGTGGTGGGCTGGCTACTAAAAGCAAAATGGGCCCTGATGCTGCTAGCTTTCCTCAGCCCTAGTCCCATGCTCTGTTACAATTTAAAAATGCTTTTGGGTCACCAGCATCAGATCCATTTCTTAACCTACATCATGTCTTCTCTCTGCTAACTTTGCTTTCTTTGTTTGTCTGACGTAGGCTGTAAGATCTTCAGTGCAAAGAGAGCATCTTTTTTCTCTGTAAAGTGTCATGCAAACTTAGGGTGGTACGTAAATATTTAATAATAATATTAGTGATGGAGATTAGAATCCTGGAGGAACGTTGCCTCCTTCCTTGCAGATGCAGAACGTATAATAGGGATTTTTGTACTGTTTAATTTCCCTGGTGAGATTTTCTCTGCTCACCCATTTTCCAGTTGTCCCTGTCATCATCTTGGTAAGGCTATTGGGACACACTAATCTTGACTGGGAATGGCTTAATTAGAACTGGGCAAATAACTGCTTTTTCACCTGCGACTTTGAAAGAAACTCCCCTAAAATACAGGTTTTCTTTTTTTCTTGTTAGCAAAATAGAAACCTGGGGAAAAGGGCATACCTTCTGATATCTGTCTTATGGCTTTAACCATCTTTATTCTGAAAAGGAAATGAAATGCAACGACCAGTGATCTCCAAATCACATTTCAGAACAGGAAATAGAAACTTAATTTACAGAACGTCAGAAAAAAACACGTTAGCTTTTCTGAAATGCTCATTTTTGGACAAGACCCATTGCCTCATTCAGTTCCTACCCTTGGCTAGCTGTAGCATCTTCAAAGCACCCCAAGACGACGGCGCAGTGCCTGACAACAGGCAGCAACGTTGTCCCGCCAGCGCCCTGCTGCAGCGCCCGCCGGCCCTTTGGTGCCAGGAGCTGTGCCGTGATGTCCCGCACGCAGCCGGGGAGGGCTCCTCCAGCGGGATGAGGGGCACCTCTGCGGGGCATTGCTCCCTGCCACCCGCAGAGACTGGGCATGCAGTGCGCCTTAGCTGCCTCTGGGTAAACTGCTACACTGGTATGGTACTTATATATAATTCACAAAAATGTTTTCCTTTAGCTTGGGATAAGCTTCATCTCTCAAGGGTCCTTCAGGAGTGAAGGACTGGGAGAAATCCACTTCTTTTTTTTTTTTTTTTCCATTTCAACAATAATCTCGTGACCATGCAGAGGAGAAATGTCAACAGTCTTCTGCTGGTGGTGCCGGGGCTGATGGTGTGCTGCCCCGCTGCAGGGGCTGTGAGCAGCCAGGTGGCCAGGCCAGGTCTGGGGGGGAAACTGTCCAGAGGTGCCCGAAAAGGGGACATCTCTGAGCTCTCATGCTGCTGGAGCTGGTGAGAGAGAGGCCTGCTTGGGGGATCTGTGCTCCTTACTAGCAGCAGAGCGGCTTCAGGGTGGGCGCTCAAGCCTGGGGCAGCATTGCAGGAGACAGGCTGCAAGGAGCTCAGAGCCGTCTCCAGCACTCTGCTCATCCACCCTTCTTACTTCTTCCTTTTCAGTAGCCTAAATAATTAAAAAAACCGTTTGGCTATATAACTAGATTCATTTTATAGGAGGGGATTTATGCCGTACCTTACTTAAATCTTAAATTTTCTAATGATTGTAGCCAATAGCAATTAATTTAAAATAATTAAGACAAACATACACATCCAATTGCCAAGCACAACATTTTTCTCATTCATTTATGACTTAATAGACTTCAGTGTATATGTTCAGTCTTTACTAATTGCACAGTTGATAATTCTTTATGACTTCGAGGAGTTCAACATTTTCTATCTTTACTTTACTGGCTGCATCCTCTTAACATAATCATAGTCTTAATTTTGTTCAACTTATGCTAAAGCAAAATATGAATCTAAACCACAGGAGGCAAATAAAACACGTCATTGTACAGTTCGCTACATTTTATAAAACCATTTTACAACATGAACCATCCACCCATTCTGTTCAATGGAGTAAATGGGATCTAACCATGCTTTAAGGACTGCGCTCATCTTTAAACTGATTAGTTTCTATCCTTATTACAAAATGCAGGCATCTATACCAGGTCTAACATCTAATTTTATATACAATTAAATGGGCAAGCCCTGCTGCCTCCAGCATAATCATTTCATCGTCATTATTTACCTTGAGGCTCCCTGGGCAGGATCAGAGCCCCTGCTTTGCCCATAGCCGTGCAGCGTGGGACAAGCCTCGGCGCGGAGGGGGCCCTTATGGTCCTGGCTGCCACAGGCAGGATGGGATGGAGATGCAGAGAAAGGCCAAGCTCGTGGCCCGGGGTCAGCGGGAGATCGAGGAAGACCAAGCCTTGTGCCTGGTGCCGGTTGGGCAGCAGGGATGGGGGGGGAAGGCAGAGGCAGGGGCTGGCATGGTGCGGGGTCAGTGGGTGGGCAGGGGCAGAGCAGTGCTGATTTGGGATGCTGGAGCAGGCTGTGTCCGTGTCCCTGTTGTGCTGGCTTTGGGGTATGGCGCTCATGCTTGAGGCAGGACCCGACTAAAAGCTGTGTGGATGGGGCAGCAAAGCGGAGCTGGGGTGCTCGTGGGGCAGCTCTGGAGATGGGTCTGGTGGGGCCGAGCACTTCGGGGGATGCCATGAGGATGCAGCACTGTGACCACAGGCAGGAGCATTCTCCTGCCCGGGGCACCCACATGGCGATGCATCTTCCCTGCTCTGCACCAGGTGCCAGGGAAAGCAAACAGTGCCTTAACCAAAGGTTAATGCTTAAAAAAATCCCCCAAAATCTCACAGCTTTTTATTCCCCTCTCCCCAGAGAGAAGTGCCCAGCATTACTGCCGGAGCCAGCATCATGCCGGGCATCCCCCTGCCCCAAACCTTCCAGGGCAGGGAGAAGATGGCCGGGGCTGGCACGCAGCTCAGCAGCCCGGAGCCGAAGGACGGCTGGGAGCCCATTTGCTAATAGCAGCGCCTGGTTAAAACTCCCAGCCGGCACATGGCTTTAACCAAGCGCCGTGCTGGCAAGGTGAGCGAGAGGGGCTGCCTTCGGCGCGAGGGCTCTGCTCAGCCCCCGTGATTAGGAGAGGAAAGCTGTGATTTCCACCGGTGGCCAGGTTTCTTTCTCTCGCTCGCTTTCTCTTCTTCTTCTTCTTTTTTTTTTTTTTGGAAATCGTGTTTAACACTTGTACAATTTGGTGAAATTACAAGCCCAAGAGGACAGAGGGAGAAGCCAGTCTGTTTAAAAAATAAAAAGAGGACATGATTACTTTGCCGAAGCTGTACTTTCTATTTTCTCTTCCAAAAGAGACAAAGGGAATAAATACTTAAAACCCAGTGGTGACGACAGTGAAGCAATCATGCAGTCGCTGGATACCTTTGTCTCTGGGAGGCATGTAGTCATTTTTACATGTCTGCCACTGGGTGTCAAACCTTTCTTTTCTTCCCCTTTCCATTTTGGATGGCCAAACTGATTATCTAAAATAGAAAATTAGCACACAATGGCTTTACTCTGTGATACCCCTTATGCAACTAATGGGCAAAGCTTGTTAATTGGTTGTAAATGCCAGCAGGTTGCCAAGATAATACTTCAGAAATAAGCGGGTATTCTGATAATTACAGCAATCTTCATCTATAAAAGCTTAAGTAGATGAAGTACTGGCTGGCTTAAAACCAAGATTTATCCCGCTGCACTCGCATTAAAAGAAAAAATAAGATGAAAACAATAATGTAGCAAAACAATTATATAGCAGGAAGCATTGTAGGTTTTAGAGATTGTGAAAACTCAGAAAGTAAAACAGTGCTGTAATAACCAGTTATGGAAAAATAGGCCATTTACATTTGTGTATAATTAAATAGTAGGCTATGCAATTTCACTTTTTAAAGTAAACTGCCTTTTTCTTTTTTTATAGGGCAACGTAGCCATAATTGCTGCATTAAAGCTTTAATGAAAGAAAAAAGCAGCAGATCAAGATGACATGTAACATCCACATTTGTACTGTGGCGTTCTGCTTGTTTAGTAATGGGAAGCTACTGAGGAGATTAAAATTGCAGAATTCTTCATAGGTTTTTTTCCCGAAAATTGCTATAGGAAGATCATTCAAAGTCTAAAATACATACAATTTATTTTTCTACCTTCAATCCACAAGGATTTAATGGCTTTCCTAACTCTCGGAGTGTCTGAAGAAATACTTTCTTGCAAAAGGGGGATATTATTTCAGCTCATCAAAATTATCAAAAGTAAGCGGCTCAAACTTGAAGCGTAGAGGTCTCACCTCATATTTTAGACTATTACTGCAAATGCCGAACAGTATTTTTTAACTCAGTGCTGCTTTTCAGCTTTCCTGTCAGAATTATCAACAGGTTGATATATAATCTTGTTATTTGGCATTTTGATATGTTTCTTTTTACATATTACAAACAAATTGCGAAGTACACTAAAGCCAGGCTCAGCTGTGTTAAAGCTTTGAAACAAGGGTGCAAGCTTTCAAACCAAATTTTCATCTATGATAGTAAAATACAAGAGTTTACACTGGTGGAGGAGAAAGCCTTTTTTTTTTTTTTAATGACCTCGGGTGCATCTCATAGACTGCGTTTAATCATTGATGCCTCCTGTGAGGAAACGAGGGCACATTTTGGCATGTTTTGGCAGGATCAGCTCAGAGACAAGGAGAGTATGGGGCAGTGCTGAGGGGCTGCTCCGCTCGGGCTTCGGGGGCAAAGGCAACGCCAAACCGAGACACCCTTCGTGCTGGGTGGCTGGACAGTCCGTGTTGCCGCACCTGGTTTAGTGCTGCTCTGCCCGGAGCGTTTGCCCATCCTCGCTGCCTCTGTCGCAGCGGGGTCAGACCATGCAGAGATGCAGGGGCTGCAGCGAAGCCCCCTCCCGGTGGCTGAATGCACGTGGCCGCCATGGCCCCGTGTGCAAGGCGCTGGCACGAGGGCTCACGCTCGGTTCTTCCACTCGTGGAAAATAGGCTGCGGTGTGCCCTGTGGTAGGGTCACCCCGGTGGGCCGCTGGCGGATATGTTGGAAACAAGGCTCAATCACACCATGCCGTGGAAGGCTAGATTTGGATGTGTGCATTGTCTCATGGTAGTTTGCTTACCAAATATTTGACGGACATGCCTTTCCCACGTGTGGTCGTGCGACATCAACCTGAAAGCTTTTCTCACGTTACCCATAAAAAAAAATAAAAAGAGCCCATAGGGCAAATGGGGACAACTTGCTGTGCCGACTAACCCCTTAAATTTTGGCAAATAAAGAGGTGCCTCACATCACCTAAAACCCTCCGGGGAAACGAGGTGTGAGAGCACAGGGGCTGCTGGGGGAGCGGGGTGCGAGGCCAGCCCTGCTGCTCGCCAGCCCACGGCCCCGTGCCGCGTAATGGACTTTCCTAGTTAGTACATAATACATGGCACTTGTCCGAAGTGTGGCTGCAGGAACCAGCGGAGGAAGAAATAACTTGACGAGATCCTTTAATGGATCTGTCTCCCTTGTCTTCCAGGAACAAAATAAATAGGAGACTTTTTCAACTGGCGTATATTTCCATTTATGCTTTAAAAATTCATGAGCATAGGTTTCATATGATGGTGTAGTTACTATGGTAATTGTTTATTAATCTGGAGGAGCTTGGTAATTACAGTTCAGTTTATATAACTCAAACCCAGAGTTAAAGTATGGGTATGATTTCTTTACGCATTCATCTTTCAGACACTTTTTTCAACTTTTTTTTTTTTTATTTAACAGAATATGCATTTTCCCCTCTCAGTTCTACTTTTATCCAAGTGCGTACATTTCTGGAAGTGTAGAGAGAGTGTAAAAATGAGAGAGAAAAGCTTGTTCGGAGTTGGCAGGCCAGGACAGCCAGGAAAAAAATGTGCAGAGTTAAGCAGCAGGTGCATTTGGGATATTTTTTTAATTTAAAAAAAAAAAAAAAAATCTTTCTCTTTTCCCTGCAGGATGGCTCATTTGTGGGAGGGCAGTAACGGGCAGAGGAAAGCAGGTGGCAAAGCGGGGACGTTGCAGGAACCCCCGTGCCCAGCCTGGGACTGTCCCCCTGGCTGAGCACGAGGCTGAGGGATGTGGGGCCGAGGGAGGACGCGTGTGCATCGCCCCGCACCTCTGGTGTTTGAGCGTGGCAGACGCACACAAGAGGAAAAATGCAAGAGCTGGGCTGAGGACGAATGTCTGTCTGGCTTTGGCATTTGTGGGTTTTTTAGGGATTATATGTGGTTTTGCTAATGGAAGATGCAGGAGTGGCAAGGTGCCCACCAGGTACACCACAGCCCTTCGGGAATCCCTGCTGCCAGCTCTCCTCAGCCCTACCAGCCTCCCAGGGGTGTGTGCTCACCTTTCCTGGAGAAACTTCATCTAAAAACTGAGTTTGTTCATTCAAAAATTAATTATTTTTTGCTTTTTCAAATAGGTGCCACCAATCCTACTGCAAGGCAATTTTTTTACACCGGACACTGTAGTGATGTTCTCCAGAAACCCAGGAAGCAGAAAATGATACGAATATTTTTCAGTGAATTTTTTTCATTTATCTAAAAGCTCCTTTCTCCCAGAGAGAGAAAAAATTTGCCCACTGTGAATCTTTTTCCGGTGTTGATTCTAGTTTAGAGACAATTAATTGCCATCAGTTCGTTCTGTAATGACCCCATAGGAAACCAGAAGCAGCCCTGTTCGTGGGCGACCCCTCCTCGCCTGTCCCCGTTTTGCTCCCCACCGGCTTGCACGGCTGGCGGGCTGGAGAAACTCCCCGGTCGGCCTGGCTCCATTGCCGAGAGATTCACATTATTTATATGGAAAAAGTGCAGGATGCCATCTCCCCGCTCGCTCTGCCTGCATAAATTGCGCGTGTTTATTATTCATCGTAACACAGCACATTCTCTGTTTCTGTGTCACTTGTCACTAATCACTTATGCATCTGATGTGCGGATCCAGAGCAGGTTCTTAAGCATTCTTGGCTTCGAAACATAAGATATGCATGGGTAAGAGTTTATCCCACCCCCGAAATAACAACTTTGATACATTTTCAAAAGGGAAAGTGCATATGTTACTGTACTCAGGAGCAGCAATAACCAAACTAGCTGAGAAGTGACACGGACTTGGGTTATTTTCTTGTTGGTTTTTTTTTCTTTTTGTTTTTTTTTTTAGTTCCTCTTTAGTATTTCATGAAAGTGTGTAAAAATCTTAACATTTGAATGCCACACGCTTCGTTCTGCCTGCGAGATAAAGGACATTTCTCTAAAAGAAACATACGCTCCTTGTTCCTTGTTTTGATTCTCCGTACAGCTTGTCACAATGCATTTACATTTTGTCCATACATTTGGATTTGCAACCCGAGCTGTGCTTTTGAGGAAGGGATGAAAACTCTTTTCTTCAACTTTTCGGAGGCAGTTGGGCGCTGCCTGCAGCCTGCCGTGCGCAGGGGATGCATGTTGCACGCACGTCCCTGCCAGCTTCTTCTGCGACCCACCGCCTCTCACCCCAGCGCCTCCTTCTTGAGGGGCTGAGCCGGTCGCGTCCGCCATCAGCTGGGGAAAGGCTCTTTCCTGGTGCTTTTCTCTCCCGTCCCATCTCACTCCCTTCCCAGCCTGCCTCCCAACCCATAAAAGCCAATTGCCAAACCTCAGTGGACGGCAGCACTGTGTCTACCCCAGCTTTTCCCCCCACATTTCTTCCTCCCGCCTCTTGTAGCCTCTGGGAAATGCTAGCAATTGCTCTTTCCTTGCCTGGATCTGCTCTGGGAAGCACCGTGGAAACACTGGCAGCCCTGGAAACCTTGTGTTTAAGACACTGCCTTTTTTTTCCCCTTCTCATGGCACTGGACGAGTGGCAGTAATGGTGTGAGGCTGGGGATGGAGACCCCACACAGCCCCAGCAGGGATAATGCCTGCATGGAGGGAGCTGGTCTCATGGAGTCTGGGTATTACTGTGAATAATGGTCATTCAGCTGGGCAAATCCCATCTATCAAATTGAGGATATGGAAAACATTCATGCATTTTCTGGTAGTTGACCTAATCCCTCTGTAATGCTGCAAACCTGGCATCCACAGCCAGTGATGGATCCATCTACAGGTCTAAAGAGTGTGAGCTCCTCCGTTGGACATCTGCAACAGATTGCTGTGCCACATGTACATTGGTCTGTGACTCACCTGCTCCACATTAGCCTGCAGCAGAAGATCTGTGATATTGGCCTGGCCTTGTGGGAGGGCAACATGTGGACCAGCCGGCAGAATAGTAGCCTGGATGACCTACATTTACCAAAAAAATTTTTTTTTTTTTTCACCAAGCATCTGCAGGCCAAAAATTATTTACTGTGGAAATACTGAAAAATTCACAAAACTGATCAAATTGTATGATGTGAACTTTTTTTTCCTCCAAGGCTGCTGAAACAGAGGACTGCTTACTGATGTCCCCAGCTGGAAACATGGGGGTTTCATCCAAGGAGATAATTTTAATTGTTCCTTGTACTGGTGATATCTGATGGGAACAATCTCACTAGCGACCTCCAATTGCAAGTCCTCCTTCTTGAGTGAAGTCAGCCCTACGATAACACCAGAGAAGCAGCTTGAAATTAGGATACAGAAAACTGATGCCAAAAATATGTCAACTCGGAAGGTCATTAAGAATTATCCATTTGTGCATGTTCACATGCCAGCAGTACCTTAAGTGATTACCTTGGAGGGATAGATTTGTCTAATGAACATATGAATTAACAATATAAGATTGTGATT